>NC_081319.1:63804820-64129195 GCF_026419965.1 Kogia breviceps
GCAATACTCTGCAATGGAAATATGAGTAACATCTGTAATTTAAAATTTTCTACAGTTACAATTAAAAAGGTAAAAAGAAACACGAAATTAATTTTAATACTACATCTTGTTTAAATAAATATTATTTACTGTCATTTCAACATGTAATCAATATAAAAATATCATACTAAGATATTTTACAATGCTTTTTCATGGTAACTCTTTGCAACCTGGCATATATTTTCTACTCACGGCAGGCGGTATGCTGGAGCTGACCCCACTGGCTTGTGAGAATGGACTGTGCACAACTCTTCCCAAGTTAGGGTTTGTAACATCACTTTGGTAGTTTCACATCAGTCCAGTAGGAGTATTTACACAACATAAATCAGCAAATGACATAAGTCAAGGCTTCTTTCCCCCAGAGCGGGTTTACCAATACACCACTGCCTTCAGCACATCTCAGTGTGGACCATCCACATTTCAAGTGCTAAACCGTCACTGCGTATAGCTAGTGGCTGCCAGTGGACAGCCCAGACCAGGCACACACAAAAAGTCAGACTTCCAGAGTTAGCAACTTGGAATATTTGAAATGTCCAGTTTTCTAGAAAGTATTACAATGCTTGGAAAGAAAGAAGAAAGTAGGGTCCATTCACAGGAGAAATGAATACAAACTTGTCCCAAGGAAGCACAGACATTAGACTCGTCAGACAAAGACTTTAAATCAGTTGTCTTAAATACCCTCAAAGAGATAAAAGAAACCATAGACAAAAAGCTAAAGGAAAGAAGAATGATGTCTTAACAGAGAGAAAATAGCAATAAAGAGAATAAAACTATAAAAAAGAACCAGAGAGAAACTCTGGAGCTGAAAATTATAGCTAAAATGAAAAAGTAGCTGATTTCAGCAGGTGGAAAAAAGAATCAGCAAACTTGGAAGTAAATTGGTTGAGATCAGCCAGTCTGAAGAGTAGAAAGAATAAAGAATGAAGAAACATGCACACAGCCAAAGAGACATGTGGGACACCAGCAGGTGCACCAACAAATGCACACGGGACACCCAGAAGGAGGGGACAGAAGGGTATAAATATAAAGAACAGTTGAAGGAAAATGGCTGAAAATCTCCATGACTCGATACAAGACGTACAACTACACATCCAAACAGCTCAACAAACTCCTAGGAGGACAAAACACACAGAAACACATTATAAAGAAACCACTGAAAGAGACAAAAGAAAACTTGGATAGGAGCACGACAAACCACTCTTCACTTACCAGAAACAGCAAGAGTATCAGCGGCCTTCTCAGCAGAACCCAAAGAGACCAGAAGGCAGCAGGATAACATATTTTGCCCAAAGAATAAAGCTGTCAACCAAGATTCATATTTCCTTTAAAAATGGAGAAATTAATACATTCCCAGATAAACAAAAGCTGAGGGAGTCTGTTGCTAGTAGACCTGCCCTACAGGAAATATTAGAGGGATTCCTTCAGGAAGAAATGTAAGGTCACTAGACAGTTCTTGAAAGCCACACAAAAATAAAGGACACTGGTAAAGGTAACTACATCATATATAAAGGCCAGTATTACTGCATTTTTGATATGTAAGTCCTCTTTTTCTTCCAATATGA
Source organism: Kogia breviceps (assembly GCF_026419965.1). Taxonomy (NCBI): domain Eukaryota; kingdom Metazoa; phylum Chordata; class Mammalia; order Artiodactyla; family Physeteridae; genus Kogia; species Kogia breviceps. The sequence goes on from NC_081319.1 coordinate 63,806,422, forward strand.
TTTAAAAGGCAAATGCATATAACAATAACTATAAATCAATGTTAACAGGCATACAATGTATAAAGATGTAATTTGTGACAACAACAACATAAAGGGAGAGGGACAGAGTTAAACAGAAGCAGAGGTTTGTATACTACAGAGGTTAAGCTGGTACTAACTGTCATAAGTTTAAGAGGGTAACTGCAATCCCCAGGGTAACCAGTAAGAAAATAAATAAAAATACATATACAGAAAAGGAAATGAAGAGAATTCAAACAGTACACTGCAAAAATATCAATCGCAAAAGAAGGCAGTAATAGAAGAACTGAGGGACAAAGGGATGTGACCCACAGAAGACAGCAAAATGATAAAAGTGAATCCTTTCTTATCAGTAATTATTTTAACTGTAAATAGATTAAACTCTCCAATTGCAGAGAATGGAAGAATGCCTGAAATTACATAATCAAACTATGTGCTCTCTAAAAGAGACTCATTTTAGATCCAAAGACAAAAATAGGTTGAGAAAGTGAAAGGATGGAAAAAGATATTCAATGAAAATAGTAACCAAAAGAGAGCTGGGGCCATACTAACAACAAGCAAAACAGATTTTAAGTCAAAAAATGTTACGAGACAAAACGACATTATATACTGATAAAAGGGTAAATCTGTCAGGAAGATGGAACAATTACAAACATATACACACTAAAAAACAGAGACCCAGAATACATGAAGCAAAATTCGAAAGAATTGACGTTAGTAATAGACAGCCCTACAACAACGGTTGGAAACTCTTTCATAAATGGGTAGAACAACTAGACAGACGAGCTACAAGGAAAGAGAACCTGAACAACACTATAACCAACTAGACATAACAGACAATATGGAATACTCTAACCCAAACAGCAAAATACACATTCTTCTCAAGTGTACAGGGAACGTTCTCCAGGATAGACCATATGTTAGGTGACAAAATAAGTCTTAATAAATTTAAAAATACTGAAATTATAGAAAACATCTTCTCTGACCACAGTGGGATGAAATAAGAAATCAATTACAGAAAGAAAACTGGAAAATTCAAAAATATGTAAAAATTAAAGTCATAAACAACCAATGGGTCAAGGAAAAAAGAAAATTAAAGAAAAGGGAAATTGGGAAATACTTTGAGACACATGAAAACAAAAATAAAACACACGGAAACTTATAGAGAATATAGAGAAAACAGTGCTCGTGGGGAAATTTCTAGCTGTAAACACTACAATAAAAAATAAGAAAAATCTCAAATCAATAACCTAACTTTATACTAGAAAAAAGAAGAGCAAACTAAACACAAAACCAATAGAAAGAAGGAAATAAAGATTAAAGTGGAGATAAAATAGAGAAGAGAAATACAGAAATACAATAGAGAAAATTTTAAAAAAACCCAAAACTTGGTACTTTGAAAGGATCAACAAAATTGACAAAGATGGACTAAGAAAAAAAGACACAAGACACAATGACTAAAATCAGAAAAGTGGGGACATTACTAACGACTTAACTGAAATGAAAGGGATTATAAGGGAAAACTATGAACAACTTCACACCAACAAATTAGACAACCTAAATGAAATGGACAAATTCCTAGACATACACGAATTACCAAAACTGACCTAAGAAGACAGAAAATCTGAACAAACCTGTAATAGGCGAAGAGATTGAGTATTTTAAAACTTCACAAAAAAAGAAAAGCCCAGGACTAGATGGCAACCAAACATTTAGGGAAGAATACCAATGCTTCTCAAACCCTTCCAAAAAAGGAGTGAGCACTTCCTAAATCATTCTATGAGGCCAGCATTACCCTGAGAGTAAAGCCAAAGAAAGATATCACAAAAAAAATTGTAGACCAATATCCCTTATGAATACAGGACGCAAAAATTCTCAACAAAATACTAGCAAACCAAATCCAGCAGCACACTGAAAGTATTATAAACCATGACTAAGTGGGATTTATCCCAGTGAAGCCAGGGTGGTTCAACATATGAATATCAATCAATGTATATACGACATTAATAGAAGGAAGGACAAAAAACACATAATTATTTCAGATGCTGAAAAAGTATCTGAAAATATCCAACACATTTTCATGGTTAAACACACACACAGAATAGAAGGAAACTTCCTTAACATAATGAAGGGCATTTATGAAAAACCTATGGCTAACATCATATCCTTGGTGAAAGACAAAAAGTCTTCCCCCTGAGATGAAGAACAAGACAAGGATGCCCGCTTTCACCACTGCTATTCAACAATGCACTGGAAGCCCTAATCAGAGCAATTAGGCAAGAAATAAAAAGGCATCCAAATGAAAATGAAAAGGCAAAACTATACCTATTCACAGATGACACAGTCTTATATACAGAAAAAATCCTAAAGAATCCATTAAAAAAAACCTATTAGAACTAATAAATGAACTCAGCAAAGTTGCCAGATACAAGAACAATCCAAAGAAATCAGTTGTAGTTCTAACACTAGTAGTGAACAATCAGAAAAGGACACTAAGAAAAAGTTCCATTTACAACAGCATTCAAAAGAATAAAATGCCTATAAATTTGGCCCAGGAAGTGAAAGATACATATGCTAAAAACTGCAAAACATTGCTGAAAGGAATTAAAGGCCTAAACAAACATAAAGAAATCCCCTGTTCACAGACTGAAAGATAATATTGAAAGGATATCAATACTACCCAAAGCAATCTACAGATTCAATGCCATCCCTATGAAAGTTCCAATGGCCTTTTCTGCAGAAATGGAAAAGCCAATCCTCAAATTCATATGGAATTGCAAGGGACTCCAAATAGACAAAACAATATTGAAAAAGAGGAACGTGAAGTTGGAGAATTCAAACTTCCTGATTTCAAAATCTACTGCAATGCTAAAGCAACCAAAAAAGTGTTATATGGCAAAAAGAGAGACATACTGACCAACACTACAGAATCGAGAGTCCAGAAATAAACCCATATAACTAGGTCCAGTGAAGTTTTGACAAGGGTGTAAGACTATTATGATGGGGAAAATGGTCTTTTCCGTAAATGGTGCTGAGACAACAGGCCATCCACATGGAAAAAGAATGAAGATGGACCCTTGTACATCACACCATATACAGAAATAGACTCAAAATGGATTGATGACCTAAATATAAGAGTTCAAACTATAAGACTCCTACAATAAAATATAGGTGTCCATTTTCATAACCTTGAATTTAGCAGTGGGCTTTTAAATATGACATCAAAAGTACAAGTAACAACAACAAGAACAAAACATACTGGATTTCATCAAAATTAAAAACTCTTGTCCATCAAAAGAAACTATCAAAGAAGTGTTAAGACAACCTACAGAATGGGAGAAAAAATTTGCAAACTGTTATAGACTGAATGTTTATATCCCCTCTAAAATATGTATGTTAAAATCCTAACCCCCAATGTGATGGTACAAAGAGGTAGGGCCTTTGGTAGGTGATCAGTGCTCTATAAGAGAGACTCCAGAGAGCTCTCGCCCCCCTTCTGCCTCATGAGGACACAGTGAGAAGATGACCATCCATGAACCAGGAGATGGGGCCTCCGTGGGCACTGAATCTGCCAGCACCTTGATCCTGGACTTCCCAGCTTCCAGAACCATGAGAATACATCTGTTGTTAGAAGCTATCCAGCCTATGGTAACTTGTTATAGCAGCCAAAATGGACTAAGACAGAAATCAGATATCTGATAAGGGTCTAGTATCCAAAATATATAAGGAACTCTTAAACTCAATAACAAAGACAACACAATTCAAAATGGGCAAAAGATGTGAACAGACATTTCTCCAAAGAAGACATAGAAACAGCCAACAAGCACAGGAAAAATAATGACAGCATTAGTCATCAGAAAAATGTAAGTAAAAACCACAGTGAGGTACCACTTCACACCTATCAGGATGGTGTTATGGGCTGAATTGTGTTCCTGCAAAAAGGGCATGTTAAAGTCCCAATCCCTCTTGCTTCAGAATGGGACCCTATTTGAAGACAGGGTCTTTACAGAGGTAATGAAACTAAAATGAGGTCATCAGGGTCGGCCCAAATCCAATACAACTGGTGTCCTTACAAAAACAGGAAAGAGGATGCACAGAGGGAAGATGATGTAAAGACACAGGGAGAACGCCACGTAAAAATGAAGGCAGAGATTAGGGTGATGCATGTACAAAGTGAAAGACGCCAGCAAACCGCCAGGAACCAGGAGAGGCCTGGAACAGATCCTCCCTCACAGCTTCAGAAGGAGCAAAACCCACCAACACCCTGAGTTCAGATTTCTAGCCTCCAGAACTATAGACAATAATTTTTTTTAAGCCACTCAGTTTGTGGCACTTTGTTACAGCGGACCTAGAAAACTAACACAGATGGTTATAACTGAAACAAAAGGGGGGGATTACAAACGTTGGCGAGGAAGCGGAGAACATATAGAACCCTCACAACACAGCTGGGGGGAATGTAAAATTGTATCACCTCAGTGGAAAAGAGCCTGGCAATTCCTCAATTAGTTAAACACAGAATTACGTTATAACCCAGCAATTCTACTTTTAGGTGTATACACAAAAGAACTGAAAGTAGGCACTCAGACAGATACTTGTATGTGAAATGTTCACAGTGGTGCTCTCAGACCATACAGCTGAAAGGGGGAAACAACTTACCGTCCATCAAGGGGTGAATGGATAAACACACAATGGAATACTATTCAGCCATAAAGAGGGATGAGGTACTAATAGATCCTACAACAAGGAGGAACCTCGAAAACACGCTCAGTAAAAGAAGCCAGACACAAAACGTCACCTGTTGTATGACTCCATTTACATGCAATCCCCAGCATGGACAGATCCATGGAGACAGCTGGCTGCCAGGGCTGGGTGGGCTACTTCCCAGAGAACGGGTTTCACTGGGGTCACGAGCTGGCTGGTGGTGGTTGCACAACACTGTGAATGTACTAAGTGTACTGAATTGTATGCTTTTAAATGGTTAATTTCATATCATGTGAATTTTACCTCAATTAAAAAAAAAAGTAACTGGGACTTTTGAAACCCTGTTACCAACTATAATTTATACTCTGAGTCATTCTCATCTTTATTCCATATTATTTTCCAATGTTTAAATAATGTATTAAACATATTCCTAAATGTAGGTACCCCCAAATCATTATTCACCTCACAGTAAAGGCTTTCCCTGAAAGAAACCAAAAAGAATTTCAACTGAATTTACAGTAAAAAGAAAAATAAGAAAGGAAAGTGCTGCCAAGGAACAGAGCCCTGTAGCATCAGGGCCACAGGGCGCATGGGTCCCACCTTCTCCAGTGTTGCTTTGAGGTCTGAACTCCTCATCACAGGATGACAGGGTGGTGAGAGCCAAGGGAGGCCCAGTCTACTGTGTAAAGCCCCCATCCCAGCCCTTGGTACAATCGTGCAGAGCAGGCCAGAATATAAAACCAGAAAGGAAGCTCTGTGTTCAGTGACAGACCAAGCACACTGCTCACTTCTACATAATAAGAGAAAAGCTACTGAGGAGTAAAAGCATTCACAGATTACAACAAAAGGTGTTAGCTCTACTATGACACATAGTACAAAGAACTATCACTTTTTTTTTTTTTTTTTTTTTTGCAGTATGTGGGCCTCTAACTGTTGTAGCCTCTCCCTTTGCGGAGCGCAGGCTCAGCGGCCATGGCTGACGGGCTCAGCAGCTCCAGGGCATGTGGGATCCTCCCGGATCGGGGCACGAACCCGTGTCCCCTGCATCGGCAGGTAGACTCTCAACCACTGCGCCACCAGGGAAGCCCAAGAACTATCACCTTTAAAGGTACTCTGTGGGCAGCAATTATTATTCTTTATTAAACTGTATGAGAATTAAAGATATGCCATATGTGATTCAGCACAGTAAAAATACAACTTTACTAGTAAGAAAGGATACAGCACACTGTTCCAGGCGCCAGTGAAAAAACTGCAATCAGAAAATTTCATGTGTGTCTTTTCACAATTAAAAAAAACAACCTCTTCAGAGAAATAAAAGTATTTAAGATCATTTAGAGATTTTATTCTCAGTATTTTGAATGCACATTCTTAAGATGTCTGTATCTTAAAATATTAGTATTTTATCATAAAATTGCAATTTTTATGCAAAAGGTGAAAGCAAAATGAAAAGTAAAAACCAAAACTCAAGACACCTAAATTAGGTAGGAACTATTGACAGATATGGTTAACTGAACAAACTAGCAAAGCACTGCAAGGATTATTACCTCACTGGAAATTCTTAAAAGAAATTGAGCTTAAAATGCATACCAGTATTTTAAGGAGGAAAAAGCAAAGGTGCCAATATAGCTTGTAGACATACTTATTTATTCATTTGGTCACCAGCTTGGACAGTTAAGAGATAATTTTCCAGGGTCTCAAATCTCTGAACATTTTACAAGCACAGAAAACAATGGCCTTTGCTCCAGATCACTGTTTCAAGGATGTTCCTGTAACCAACAGCCTTACATACAAAACCTTCCACTGAACGGAACTGCAGGCATGCGCACTGTCCAAGAGGAAAGATCCAGAACCCCACACTCGGAGTTTCTCTCCTCCTAAAGAACCCACTGCACAGGCCACAGTACCTGGCCTATCTCACGCTGCTCCATGGGAACTGGGACTCTGGGAGCTGACGCAAGAAAACGCTGATATACTGCTACTGCTACAACCTTCAGGTCTTCTGCCATCATCTGTGAAATTCTGGCAGCTAAGTTCTCAGGTAGCAATGAGGACAAAATCTCAGACCTTTCTCACAGCCCTTAACATTACAGGACACTACGGTAGGTACTGGGAGGACAGAAGGATAAAGGTTAAAAACCTCACACCCAAAGACCTCACATCAGCTCTTACTACTGCTATTACCACCTACCCATGAGGCACACACTACTTAATTTATACTTCATACATAACATGACACTGTTCCATTCAACCTCTAAGTGGGTACTGCCTCTGGAAGTGAAAAATAAATTTTTTCGTATACAGTGCAGCTAATTACTAATATCAAAAGCTTCCACACCACATTTCTTCCCTGCTTGGTCTGTTCCCAAGATGCAATTACTTTTCATCATTTCCACTTTGGGCTATATGTTTAGATTGTTGTCTATATAATTCTAAATTACATGCTGATATTTTGGGTTCTTTATTAACTTAACCTATTGAATTCCTGCTATGAAAGATGAATAACTGGCTCTTTATGCTACCACTTACCTATACTCCCTTTCTTTCCATTAAAAAATTAAGGTATAATTTTCATACAGTAAAATATTCCTTTAGTGTATAGTTCTGCAAAATTTGACAAATTCAGTCATGACACCACCTCCACAATCAGAGTGAACATTTCCATCACCCAAATGACCTCCCATCCCTTTGTAACTAACACCTCCTCCATTCCCAGCAATCACACTGTTTTCTGTACATATAGATTTGTCTTTTCCAGAACTTCACATAAAAGGAATCATATCATATGGCTTCTTTCACCTAGCATGAGGCCTGCTGTTGGGTATACCGGTAGTTTGTTCCTTTTTATTGCTGAGTAATATTCCATTGCATGACTATAGGCAGCCTCAGAAATGCTGTGGGTTCAGTTCCAGACCACTGCAATAAAGCGAGTATCACAATAAAGTGAGCTACAAATTGTTTGGTTTCCCAGTGCTATTAAGTGTGTAATAGCTATATGCCTAAAAAAAACCCAATGCACATATCTTAATTTAAAAATACTTCACTGCAAAAAAAACCACTAACCATCATCAGCTGTCAGCAAGTCTTAATCTTTTTGCTGGGGGAGGGTCTTGCCTCGATGTTGGTGGCTAATGACTGATCAAGGTGGTGGTTGCTGAACGCTGGGGTGGCTGTGGCAGTTTCTAAAAATAAGACAATGAAACCTGCCATGTCAACTGACTCTTCCTCTTGCAAATGATTTCTCTGTAGGATACAACGCTGTGTGAGCATTTTACCCACAGGAGAGCTTCTCTCTAAACTGGAGTCAGTCTTCTCCAACCTTGCTGCTGCGTTATCAACTAAGATTACAGAATACTCTAAATCCTTTGTTGTCATTTCAACAATCTTCACCAGGACTATATTTCATCTCAAAAAAACCACTTTCTCTGCTGATTCACAAGAAACAACTCCTCATCCATTCAAGTTTTATCATAAGATTGTAGCAATTCAATCACACCTCTGGGCCCCACTTCTAATTCTAGTCCTCTTGCTATACCCACCCTATCTGCAATTACTTCCTCCACTGAAGTCTTGAACCCCTCAGACATCCATGAGGGTTGGAATCAACATCTTCCAAGCTCCTGTTAATGTTAATATTTTACCTCTTCCCATGAATCATAAATGTTCTTAATGGAATCTAGAATGGTGAATTCTTTTCAGAAGATTTTCAATTGACTTTGCCCAGATCCTATGCAGCTATAGCCTTACAAAATTTATCTCTTAAATAATAAGACTTGGAAGTTGAAATTATTCCTTGTCCATGGGCTGCAGAGTAGATGTTATGTTAGCAGGCAGGAAAACAACATAAATTTTATATATCTCCACTGGAACTCTTGTGGTCAAGTGCATTGTCAATGAGCAGTAATAATTTGAAAGCTATCTTTTTTTTTTTTTTTTTTTCCTGAGCAGTAGGTCTCAACTGTGGGCTTAAAATATTCAGTAAACCATGCTGTAAACAGATGTTCTGTCATCTAGGCTTTGTTGTTCCACTTACAGAGCACAGGCAGAGTAGATTCAGCATAATTCTGAAGGGCCCTAGGATTTTTGGAATGGTAAATGAGCACTGGCTTCAACTTAAAGTCACCAGCTGCATCAGCCCGTAACAAGAGTCAGCCTGTCCTTTGAAGCTTGGAAGCCAGGCATTGACTTCTCCCTAGCTATGAAAGTCCTAGATGGCATCTTCTTCCAATGTAAGGCTGCTTCGCCTACATTGAAAACCTGTTGTTTAGTGCAGCCACCTTCATTCATTATCTTAACTAGACCTTCTGGATAACTTGCTGCAGCTTCTACATCAGCACTTGCTGCTTCACCTTGCACTTCCACGTTATGGGGACGGCTTCTTTCCTTAAACCTCATGAACCAACCTCTGCTAACTTCAAACTTTTCTTCTGCAGTTTCCTCACTTCTCTCAGCCTTCACAGAATTAAAGAGAGTTAGGGCCTTGCTCTGGATTAGGCTTTGGCTTAAGGAAATGTTGTGGCTGGTTTGATCTTCTGTCCAGAGACTAAAGCTCTCACCCTATCAGCAATAAGGTTGTTTCACTTTCTTATCATTCATGTGTTCACTACAGTAGCACTTTTAATTTCCTTCGAGAAATTTTCCTTTGCATTCACAACTTGGCTAACTGTTCGGTGCCAGAGGCCTAGATTTCAGCCTGTCTTGGTTTCTGACATGCCTTCCTCACTAAACTTAATCTTTAAAGTGAGAGATGTTTGACTCTTCCTTTTACTTGAACACTTGGAGGCCATCATGGGGTTATTAACTGGCCTAATTTCAATATTTTTGTGTTTCAGGGAATAGGGAGGCCAGAGAGAGAGAGAGAGAGAGAGGAGAGACGAGAGAACGGCTGGTCAGCGGAGCAGTCAGAACACACACAACATTTACTGGTTAAGTTTGTCATCTTACATGGGCACAGTTTGTGGTGCCTCCCAAAATTACAATAGTAACATCAAAGATCATAGATCTTTGATCTATGATCATAGATCACCCATAACAAATATAATAATAAAAAAGTTTGAAATATTGCAAGAACTACCAAGACCTGACACAGAGATACGAACTGAGCAAATGCTGTTGGAAAAATGGCACTGACAGACTTGCTGGACACAGGGTTGCCACAAACCTTCATTTGTTAAGAAAACACATCTGTGAAGCACAGAAAAGTGAAGCACAATAAAATGAGGCATATCACTTAAAAAACTGTTTTCTGATTATTGAGCTTTGAGAGGACTTTATATCTTTATAATTCTGGAGACAAGTACTTTATGAAATACATCATTTGCAAATACTTTTCTTCCAGTCTGTGGCTATTTTATTATTCTCTTAACAGTGTTTCTGCAGACCAAAGTTTTAATTTTGATAAAGTCTAATTTATCAACATTTTCTTTCACTGAACATACCGAATCCAAGGTTATTCAGATTTTGTTTTCTCCTGGAAGGTTTACATTAAGATCTATAACCCACTCCAAATTAATTTTTTTAAAGGTATGAGGTACGTGTCTAGGTTTTTTTGTTTTTTTTGACATATGGGCTTTCAGTTTTTCTAGAACTACTTGTTGGAAAATATTCTTTTCCTGTTGAATTGCTCTGGCACCTTTATTTAAAAATCCATTGCCCATATATGTTTGGGTTTGTTTCTGGACTTTTTATTCTGTCCAGTTGATCTCTATGTTTATCATTTCCCTAGAACCACACTGTCTTGATTACAGTAGCCCTACAGTAAGTCTTGAAATCAGGTAGTGTGTACCTCTAACTCTGTTCTTTGACTGTTTTCATCAATGTCTCAGCATAAAGATCTTGCACATATTCTGTAGATAAATACATATAAAAAACAGTTATATCTTTTTGGTACTATTGTATATGATAATTTAAATTTTTTTAAATTTCCAGTTGTTCTTTGGAAGAAATATAATTGATTTGTATATACTGACATAGTATCCTGCAATCTATCAGTTATAATAGCATTTTGGTAGGTTCTCTGACATTTTTCATAATCACATTGTCTGAGATTAGAGGAATGTTTTCTTTCTCCCCTTCTAATCTGCTATTTCTTTTTCTTCCCTTACTGTACTGGTTACAGTCATAGAACGTACTTTGTCTGATTTCAATTCATTTCAATTTTGTAATGGATTCTTTAAGACCCAGGATGTGACCAATGTGGGTGAGTGTGTATTCACCTACTGTGGGGCAGTATGTTTATAGCTCAAGTCTTCTACATCCCTACTTACTCTCTGTCTGCTTATTCTAGTAATTACTTAAAGAGGAGTGCTCAAGTCTCCAAATGTAACTGTGGATTTGTCTGGCTCTCCACTCATTTCTCTCTGTTCTTACTGTGTGTGTGTTTAAGCTATGTTGTTGGGGTATGAACACTTAGGATTCTGATGTCTTGCTGGTGACCTGACCTCCATGTTTTTCTCTTTTGGGGGAGGGCTGAGGAATAAATGCAGGACTGCCCATCATCTTTGGCTTTATTGTTGTTCAGTTCCGGTCTTCCTAAGCTGGATACCAAGCTCATTCAAAAAGGATGATGAAATGTGATCCTATAAATATGCTTCTTTAAAAAGTAGGTGATGCCAATTAAGGCACAATTATCTCTCTTCTGATCATCAAAATTCTGATTATTAAGATCTAAGTATTTCTTAATGTTGAAGGTATCTTTTTCAAGTAGTTTTTCTCTGAAATAAAAGTAGATCCATTGAGTTTTACCTTAAATGCATTTAAGTGATATTTTTCTTGACTTTCTTTCAGTATTTTAACATGCACCTGGAGGTTTTAAGCTCTAATTTGCACTTATGCCAGCCTGCAACTAAGTACTCATCAAGACGTTTTACACAGATTTTTCATTCATCAACTTTCTTCCCTTTAGAACACAGCTCCTGAGCTGGCTTCACTCTATTGAAAAGCCACTCAATAAAGACATTAAATGAAAGCAAAATATTATTTACAGCTTGCCCACATGCACTCTGCATCCGTGTTCATCTCAGACAAAAAGTTACAATGCAGGTCCGAAGGATGATGTGGAAATTACTATCATACCAACCAAGTAAGGAATCTACTTGTGGATTGAGCATAAATGGAGGAATGCAATGGAGTCAAAGGTAAGAATGTACATACATAGTCACTACTGTTAAATAAAAGCATTACTCTTCTTGATAAACATGATAATAGCCTATATTTTTAAAAAAGTGATTCTTCATGAAGTGCCCACCAACAGATGAATGGACAAAGATGTGGTACATATATACAATGGAATATTATTCAGCCATAAAAAAGAATGAAATATTGCCATTTGGGACAACATGGATGGACCAAAAGAATATTATACTTAGTGAAGCAAGTCATACAGAGAAAGACGAATACTATATGACTTCACCTATATGTGGAATCTAAAACAACAAAACGAATGAACATAACGAAATAGAAACAGAGTCATAGATACACAGAACAAACAGGTGGTTGCCAGAGGGGAGCGGGTTGAGGGGAGGAGAGACACAGATGAGGGAGATTAAGAGGTACAGACTTTAAGTTATAAAATAAATGAGTCACAGGGATGATATGTACAGTGTGGGGAATACAGTCAATAACTATGTAATATCTCTGTCTGGTGACAGATGGTAACTAGAGTTATCATTGTGATTATGTGAAAGATAAAGAAATATCGAACCACTATGCTGTGTACCGGGAACTAACATGGCATTGTAAGTCAATTATACTTCAAAAAGCAACCAACCAACAAACAAACTCATAGGAAAAAGGGTCAGACTTGTGGTTTTCAGAAGTGGGGTTGTGGGAGGGGGAACTGGATGAAGGCAGTCAATCAAAAGGTAGAAACTCCCAGTTATAAGATAAATAATTATTGAGGATGTAATGTAGAACATGATAAACATAATTAATACTGCTGTACGTTACATGTGAAAATAAAGAGTTTTCATTACGAGGAAAAAATATACTTTTTTCTGTTTCTTTACTTTTGTATCTATATGAGATGATGGATGTTTGCTAATCTTACTGTGGGCATCACTTAATGATGTATGTAAGTCAGAGCACTGTGCTGCACACCTTGTACAGTGCTGTATGTCAATCTTGTCTCAAGAAAACTGGAGAAAAAGAAAAAGAGCAAAGGCGTGTACACTGTGGTCATGATGTAATGGAGACATAAGCTAATTCTGCTCGGTTAGAGAGGGATTATCTCTGTTTCTATCTTTATCAAGCCCACCCCCTCTGACGGGTTCTTTTCTCCTCTTCCTACAAACAGGCTCAGGTCTCCTCTGGCCCCAAACACGCAAACAAACCACCCACGAGGCTTACGCTGATAGCGCCAACACCTCTTTCACTAGCACCTTCTGTGAAACATGCTGTCTGCAGGTCCAAGCCACTGTCTCATTCATTCGTCTCTAAGTGACTGTGATCTTGCTCTGGTTTCCCCCAGGACACTGATGCCTCTCACCAAATCCAGTCACCTCTCCTCAATCCTAATCCCACCCAGTCCCTCAGCTACATAGGACCCTGTGGTCCACACCTCCTCTCTCACTCCTCTCCTGACTTTTGTACACTACACTTCCCTAAAGTACTCCCTCACTCTCCCCCCATTTCTGCTCTGTCCTTCTACTGCCTGACAAAGGGAAGCATCAGCCAAGATTCCGTTCTGAGTCCTGGCTTTTGACTCCCTACCCCCTCTTCTCCATTATTTGTTCTCCTCTCCCACAGAAAACTCACGATAATCAGCTCTAAAGTAAATTGGGGTTGAGAAAAAAACGTGGAGTCATAAGGCCTGGCTTCCATTTCTGTCTCCACTGACTTAGTTGCTGTGCACCCAAGGGCATGTAACACCCCACAATTCCACAAAAGTGAAGAGATCTCTTCTAATGTCCCTTCCAATCCCACAGTTCTACAATTCTAACCCTAAAGAACATCAGATTTCCAGCTGGAACTTCTCTAATGCACTGACAAATCCACATTCTGTCTGCCATTTAACTGTCCCAGCTCCAAACCTAATCTCTCAAACCAACAACTTCTTTTAGGTTGCCTATTAATGTTGATATACTGGTGCCACCAATACCGTAAGCTTGAAATGCTAGTAATCCTATACACTTACTGTCTTTTATTCACACTTTCTCTCTTTTTAACCACCCCCCCCCCATACACTGAAGGCCTAATTCACAGAGCATCTCTTCCAGGAAGTGGTCCTCAGCCTCCCAATCTGGTAGCCATACCCCATCTTCAGAAGAGCCTTGACACGCTATGTGTGCCTCTCTCATTACACTCAGCACATGTTTCCCTCCAGATTCTGGTTATGAAGGAGCAGGGTTTATATCTGAATCTTCTTAGCATTTGCAAAGAGCACCTTGAGCACAGCCTTCCCCAGAGGATGGAAAAACCGTAAGATTTGAACTGAATTGACTAAACTCAATATATACTCTGGATGCAGTAGAAGCAGTAGAATTTTCTAGAATAATTTTTTTTCAAGAAAAAAAAGTTGATATATAATGATTTAGGTGTTCCGGCTTTAAAACAGATATTGTTCTTTTTCAGCTAAGGAAGCAGAAGCTCCTCTTGAACTCCTTCAAAATCCAAGCCAATTTACAAAGCACACTAGAGACAGTATCTCTGTGAGGTCGCAAGTTTTTTAAAAGCATGTTTATTAAACGATATACTCTTAAATATTTGGTTTTACATTTGAGCATTTCTTTTTTTTATCTAAGTGGTTTACGAGGCAAAGTAGTTTGACAAACTGTTCGAGCTGATGAACTATCCCCGGAAGTGTGGATCTGACGTTGTAAATGAGAACACCCAGCCAGTCCATACTGCATTATCTTCTCCTTCAACTTCCCTGCAGCACAGTCTCCAAAATGAAATATGATATCATTGATTTTCAGCTTCATTAATAAGCTTCAATGCATTCCTCTATAAACCTATTTTTTTAAATGCCCCCCATTGAGACAGTAAAACAAACTGAGAGAAAAAAAAAGGTTCTCAGCTTCCGTTATTACATAAAAATGCAGCCTAGCAGACAGAAGAACTAGAATTTCCGAGGAGTCTAAAGCAGAAAAGTCAAAGCTTTGGCTTAATTCACCTAGAAGATAGGATGTTTGGCGTGAGGCCCAGCAGGTAGTACACCGTGTCGCTGCAAAAACATGATATGAAACTGAAGGGCCTGTCCACTGTCTCATTACTGAGGCTGCAGGGCAGGGTCCGACCTACCTGGTTGATCCCTGAGGGAGGGATCTTGTACGCCTGCAGCTTCTGTCTCAGCAGCTCGGGATCGCTGTGCCGGAAGGGGCACCCTGACAACAACGACAAGCAGCACAGCAGCGTTATTCACCCGGACGTAATACAACACCACACTCGAAAGACTGTCTGAGCATCCCTTAATTGTCTAACAGCTTATTAATAAAAAAGTTAATTGCCCATGGGTGCAACTGCTTTCCTCTCTTTATCTAAATGATGACTGAGCTGTGTGGTTATCAGGGCACTACAGCCTCAAGAGTTACATAAAACATTCCAGCATTCTCAGGCAAGGCTACCCACTCACTAGGAGGAGGAAGCAGTTTTAATTATGTTACTAGCTAACAAGCAGAGATAATCACCAAGTAGCTATAGAACAGTTTACCTAAAAACTTTATACAATCGCACCATTTTTCTAGTTTAAAAAAATTACATAAAGGCATAAAGGAAGACAGATGGTGTAAACAAAAAGAAAAACATGCAAACTCTAAGAAATATAAAAATCTCACATCATTTTCACATGTTAATTTTATGCCTACTTCCCAAAGAGTAGAATCCATATAAATTTAAAGGAATCCCAGATGGGAATGAGATGACAAATAGGAAACTGCTTCATAGAAAAACACGTTATAGTAGGTACATGTAATCTCTATGTTATTTCATGAGAAAAATATGGATGGACTACTAAAAAATTTGCATAAATAAGAACACAGAAGAATTGAAATGTAAAAGCTGTATTAGGCCAAAATTTAGGAAATTTTAGGTATTTTAATAAGAAACTGAAATGATAAGTTAACATACTTAATTTAAAATTTAATACAGGAAACAAGATAATTTTTTTCAGTAATACAGATGATAGACCTGTAAGTTAATTAGAAACAACTGTGCATTTTTAATGAAATCAATGGGAAATTGGTCGCAGCAAAAATAATGGAAAAAGAGCCTAGATACTAAACAAATGTGTTTACCAAAAGTCTTAACTACAAGTAAAAGCATCTATGATTAACACTGGATTCCTACGAATTATGAAAGTCACAAAATTCACCATAGTATATAGTTTATTAAGATCAACACTGTAATGCCATTTAGTATGAGGAAGTATGATGAGCAGCTGTACAGCACATAGTTAAGAGTCTGGAGCTGCCCTTCCTGCATCTGAATCTCAGTTTACCAGCTATGGGTCAAGGGACCATGGGCACGTCTTGTGTCTTGCTGTTGACTCAGCTTCACTCTCTGCCATGTATGGGAAATACACCCGCAGAGCTCCTGTGACAATGGAGGATAAAGCCCTTACACTCTCTCGGCACGTAGGAAGCACCCAACATGGGTTAGCCAACATTATTACTCTAAAAAAAGTCTGATGATGAAATGGCAAAGGGTCCCAATGAGAAAGAAATGAGGCTTCGTTAAGCCCAGAATTATTAAAGGACACCAAAACAAGACAGATTAATTGAACTGTCCAAACTGCATTTGAAATAATGGCTATACTTGTAATGAAAAGGGTCAGAAAGGGCAAAGCCAAGAAGAAACTGAAGACTGACAGTAAACCAGAGATCACAAAAAAGTCTTTCAAAGCTATGCTCACAAGGAGAAGAAAACAGAAGAAACAAACCACCTCAGCAGCAGGGAAGCTGGTGTTATTTTGACAAATGACAGAAAGAAAACAGAACTTGACAACTCCTACTTTGTTTCTATCTTCCACATCAAAGGGAACAATCTTCCAAACTGGAAAGGGATGAACTCACAAGGTAACTGAAGATGAAGTGAATGTAGACACAACTAATGCTGATTCCAGCAAAGTGTTGAACAGAACTTCCCAGCACACATTTGTGGAAGGGATGGATAAACAGTCTGGAATATAGTTCTACCTACATCAACTCTGACTGGCTGAACAACCCCATTCCAGGCAGTGCTGATTAATGAAATATGTCAACCTAGGGACTACAGAGCTTTGCAAACTACACAAATCTAAAAGGATAGAGACTTCTGGTTTCCAGTCTGGCACAGAAAGAGCTTAGAAGTTGTCAATCCATCCTAACAAGTAAAAAGCTGAACAGACTGAAAAATCAACAACTCCTCTCAGACCTGTCAAAGAAATGAGGTTACAGGGCAAACCACTGCCCCTCAAATTGGAGGGAGAGGCAGACACAGAGAAACAAACCAGAGCAGAAATCTCTGTAGGAACCAGCACTGGGGTAGGAAAACCTAACCTGTAACTGACAAATTTCTGGAGTCTGTGTCGACAAGTCTGAGAGTTAGAAGCTCCAGGGAGACCAGTCAGAAGAGGGCCACACTTTGTAGCTGAACTTCCGGGGCTCTACCAGGTGTTTGCAGAGAATAACAGAGAAATCCCCTCATGCTCTAGCATGGGGGTAAGCAAAGGTACCATGTTAAATGCTCTGGAGCACTCTGTTCCTCTTAGCAAGGCTGCCCTGAAGAGAAACTATTTTACCAGAGCCTGACCTACCCGGGGGGAAGAGAAATGCCCAGCTCCAGCCTCCTGGGGCCGTCCTGTCCTCCCAAAGGGAGGACGCTGAGAATCACTGTTGAAGTTCACAGCCCACAGCCACAGAGTCACTAAACACTGAGACCCAATTACCCAGTCCAACACTATAGACACCGCCCCTGCTCACCACCGCATCACTACAGACCTATGTACTAGAGTTCCTCACGTCTACCTTTCAACAAAAAATAACACTGTGAAGAGACTGAAAACGTGTCAGAATTAGAGCCAGATAAGGCAGGGATATTGGAGTTATCAGACTGGGAATTTAAATTAACTATGTTTAATATGCTGAGGGCTCTACCGGAAAAAGTAGACAACATGCAAGAACAGATGTGTAATGTAAGCAGACAGATGGAAATTCTAAGGAAGAATCAAAAAGAGATGCAAACACTGTAAGAGAAATGAAGAATGCCTTTGATGGACTTATTAGCAGACACGGCTGAGAAAAAGATCTCTGTGCTTGAGGATATGTCAATAGAAACTTCAAAACCAAAAAAAAAGAACAAAAGGAAAAACAACAAGAACAGAATAGCCAAGAACTGTGAACAACTATGCAAGGTGTAACATATGAGAATGGGAATACCAGAAGGAGGAGAGAGAAAGAAAGAAACAGAAGCAATAATGACAGAGAATTTCCCCCAAATTAATGTCAGAAACCAAACCACAGACCCAGGAAGCTCAGAGAACACCAAGCAGGATAAATGCCAAAAAAAGGCAGCTAGGCATATTATATTCATACTTCAGAAAATCAATAACAAAGAAAAATCTTGAAAGAAGCCAAAGGGGAAACACCTTACCCACAGAGAAGCAAAGAAAACAATTATATCTAACCTATCCTCAGAAACTGTGCAAGAAGAGAGTGGAGTGAAACAAACTGTTGAGAGAAAAAAATCCCTCAAACCCAGAATTCTGTACCCTGCGAAATTCTCCTTCAAAAGAGGAGAAATAAGGATTTTCTCTGACAAACAAAAATTCAGGTAATCTGTTGCCTGACCTGCAGGGTAAGAAACATTAAAAGAAGTTATGCAAAGAGAAATAAAATGATACAAACCAGAAATTCAGATCTACCCAAAGAAAATTTGAACATCAGAGAATGATAAGGAAAGGTAATATAAAAACTTTTATTTTCTGTATTCATAACTAATCTGACAGATAATAGTTTGTTCAAAGTAATGGAAACAGTGTATTCTGTTATGCATGTTTATGTACAGATCTGTGTGTGTTTATATATTCTTAAGTATAAATGAAATGAATGACAGAGTGATACAAGGGAAGTAGAAATATTCATTATTATAAGGTACTTGCATTACTTATGTGTGATGTGGTGATTTGAAAAGAGAGTTGGATTAGTTGTATATATATAGTGAAAACTCTTTAAAAAATAAAACTAATTTAAAAAGTAACAAAAGAAATACAAAAGATATGCTAAGAAGAGAAAAAAATGGAATCATATAAAATCACAAAAGGCAGAAAATATGTGGAGACAAAAACAGAAACAAATAAGGGCAACAAATAAAAAATAGTAACAAATATGGCATCCATTAATCCAATTATATCAATCATTACTTTAAACATCAGTGGTCACCAATTAAAAATAGATTGTCAGAATGGATCAAAATCAAGACCCAACCATACGTTGTATACAAGAAAGCCACTTTAAAGACACATATGGATTGAAAGCAAAGACAGACAAAGATACACCATGCTAACACAAATCAAAGAAAGTGGGAGTATCTATGTTACTTTCAGACAGAGCAGAGTTCAGAGAATGGGAGTTTATGCAGGATAAAAAGGGGCATTACATAACGATAAGGGGTGAATACTCCAAGAAGACATCACCATCCGTAATGTGTATGCACTTAACAACAGAGCATCAAAACACATCAGGGAAAACCTGACAGAACTGCAAGGAGAAGTGCTGACTCCGCTGCTGGACTCCACCTCCATCAAGCTGGACAGATCCCGCAGATGGAGAATCTGCAACAACACAGTGAGCTCACGAGCACCGTTATTCCGGGACAGAAATGATATCCATAACTGGCTACACCCAACAGCGGAAGACAGCACATCCTCAGCTCATAGGGACAAGCCCTCTGCTGTGGGCCATGCTGACATGGGGACAGCTGAGCAAGTGTGGGGCAGAGGGCACCTGGGAACTCTCTATACCTCCTGCTCAGTACTGCTGTAATCCTAAAACTGCTCCACAAAAATAAAGCTTATTCACTTAAAGAAAGGGTAGATCAATGTATCTAAAAAACAATACAAGCTCGTTGAGCGTTTGCTAAGTACAGTGGTCCCTCAGCATCCACAGAGGACTGGTTCTGGGACTTGCCTAGGATACCAAAGTCTGCAGGTACCCAAGTCCCACAGTTGGCCCACCGTATCCAAGGTTCCACATCCTCAGATTCAGCCAACCTCAGATCATGTAGTACTGTATATATTTGTTGGAAAAACTCTGCGTGTAAGATGGACCCATGCACTTCAAACCCCCTGCTGTTCAAGAGTTAGCTGTGTATTATTTTCTAGCTGATAGAGTTTAAATTAAAAACAAAGTAAAACAAACAGAATGGACCAGAATAAATAAGATACAATAACAGGAAGAAGAAATATAAAATCCTGTCTTTAAGCTAATAAAAATCAACTAAGTAAATGCTGAGTGTGAGGACCTGGAAACCAACAGAAGAACCACACTTGGCCAAGCTCAGTGTAAGTTACTCCCTGGAGTGGCCACTGGGAAAAGCTACAGACTTTCTCACAAGTATCTGGTCAGTTGTTTTCAAAGTTTAGAAGGCATCAAAATCACCCAGAGCAAATAAATCTGAGTTTATGCATCTGAGGGTGGAGCCTGAGCCTGTATTTCTAAAAGTTCCGTAAGTGATTGACACGAGCGGTGAAAACCGCTCGCTTTGTGTGTTCCAGGACTGGCCACCTTTGCATCTACTAAATATGAATGCTCTGGACACATGAAGCATCTTTCTTAAAATTCCATTTGAGATTTTTTTAATCTTTAACAGCCTGCAAGTGTGTGATCTTCTAAGAAAGAATTTCATTTAAGATGCTAAAACAAGAAAAAGTTTTGACACATATTGCAGTCAACTTTGGTAATCTAGAAAATTTAACTAATATGGACTATTAAATCATCCTCTCACATACCAGACAAGTGAGGAGCTTTTCAAGGTATGCTCAGAGAACTAGTTTAGGAAAAAGTTGTTAAACTCAGAAATCTACAGAAAACAGATTAACTTTCTTTTTAACCTACAACTCAGGCAAATTGATAGATGTTTGAAACCGTGACTTGTTAAATCCCTCAATCTTTGTTAATCAGATGATAGTAGTGAGAATAAAACACACTCTTCCTCAGTAGTCTCTGAAAATTAATCAATCTACTGTTCCAAAATTCGAGGCACTCAATTTTAAAAAGCTTTGAAGAACTCACATCAGCCTTCTAAGACACATGCAGAAAAGGAGAAAGAGAATAGCAGGTGAAGGGGACAGAGGACTAAAGAGCCCAGTCCAGCACAAAGTAGAGCACAGCAGAACCACTTTCTTGTGTTGACCCAGCTCAATAATAAGACATACCACTAGAAGCTAGTGGAGCTCTGGCTTGACCTGATGACCGACACAAGCAACAAACCCGTTCCCCTTAGTAATGCAAAAACCATTCCACTGTTTCAGTGTTTCCTACAGAGCTCCTGGGTTTCTGTACATCACAGACACATCCAGAGGAAGCACTTACCATGATAATCCCCTTGGCTTGGTGGATTGGTTAGGATAATCTTCAGGCAACTGTAAGGCGTATAGTCTGTCCTCTTGCCTTCCTTTCCAAAGCTATGACGGATGTTGTAAGAGTAGCCTTTATCAAACTGATTAGAGGAAAAAGAAAGAAGAGACAAAGTAAGCCAGCATTGTACTGGTGGTGTCAACAGTGCCCGCTGGAACCAAAGAGTACAAAGTGATTTTTCTAAAACAAATTTAGCATTCACAGGCAGATGTACATTTACACCAATACAACATTTGGGTCCTTTACAGGTTTTTAAAGGTGCAAAACTTAAAGGAAACACATTTCTCAGGTTAGAGACACTTTATGTTTATATGTTTAAAGATGAGGATAAGCCCTTCCTGAGAAGAATAATCGATTTGCGCATTTCTTGGTTTGATTCCAAAGATCATGCTAGAGTAAATCATCTTCTCTACTCCCTTTATCCTAGTCTTCCGTGAATTCCCACATCCTGCCTATTCTACTTTTGAAGTGTCTCCTAACTAATTAATGCCTTCCTCTGGATTTTCACTATATAAAACAAGCAGTCAGCAAATGCTTGATGAAGGAACTACTGTGATTGCCTCCTGCCTGGAATTCCTAACTCATGTTCAAAATGCAAGGTAATGGCATAGGAAGGACTTTGAAATGGGTGGGATAAGAAGAAAAAAGGAACTCATATTTATTGAAAGGCTCAGTTTAGTGGGTCTAAGTTGTATAATACTTTCAGGAAAGCAGGACAGAGAATCAGAATAAGAGATGGGAAAATACTGTGCATTTTTATGGGTGAGATTTTTTTTTTCATTTAAGTATAGTTGATTTACAATGTTGTGTTAGTTTTTGGTATACAGCAAAGTGATTCAACTATACATATATATATTATATTCCTTTTGAGATTCTTTTCCACTATAGGTTATTACAAGATATCAAATATAGTTCTCTGTACTATATAGTAGGTCCTTGTTGTTTAGGGGTGAGATTTTTAAATTTGAGGGTATAACTTACAATTAGTGAAATGCACAGATCTCAGGTCTACAGTTTGATGTAACACATACCCGCATCAAGAGACAGCATGTTTCCACCATCCAAGAGCCCCCCCTGAGCCCTTTCTCAGCATTCTTCCCCACCCTCCACACCCAGAAGCAACTATTGGTTTGACTTTTGTCACCGTGGCTTTAGCTATTCTATAACTTCACATAAGTGGAATTGTACAGTCTTAAGTATTTTGTGTCTGACTTTTTCATGTCTTTTCATGTTTTTGAGATTGATCCATACATCACATGTATCGTCACATGTATCAGCAGATTGTTCCACTGTATGAATATACCAGGTAGTTCATCTAGTCTCCTGCAGATGGACACCTGGGCTTTTCCAGTTTGCGGCTGTTATCAATAAAGCTGCCATGCACATTCTTGCAGATGACTTTTGTGGACATTATTTTCATTTCTCTCAGATAAATATGCAGGAGTAGAATTGCTGCTAACAATTTTCCAGAATGGCTGTACTATTTTATACCCCATCAGCAATGCATGAGAGTTCCACATTCTCCCAAAAGTTTGGTCGTTTCAATTTCATTCATTTTAGCCATTCTAACAGATGGGTAGTGGCATCTCATCCTGCATTTCCCTGATGACAAACACTGTTGAGTACTTTTTCACGTGCTTTCTTAGCTGTGATATGCCTTATTTTGTAAAGTGCCTGTTCAAGTCTTTTTAGAAACTGGGTTGACAATGATTCCATTGAAAGAATTCTTCATATATTCTGGATACAAACCTGTTAACAGATATAGGTGTTACAAATATTTTCTCAGTCTGTGGTTTGTCTATTTGCTTGATGTTACTTTTTGACAAGATGAGCAGATGTTTTCATTTTTGATGAATGCTAATTAAATCACATTTTTATGACAGTGCTCTCTGTGCCCTCTCTAAGATAGGTTGCAGAGATATTCTGTACTGTCCTTTAGAGGCCATAATGTTTTAGCTTTTCAGTCTAGGTCCTGATTCATCTCAAGTTAATTTTTGTATGTTCTCTTTTTATCCCCCGTAGGGAAAGAAAAATATTTTTCCCTCTACCCTCCTAGGCTAAATGGCTGGGGCCCATGAATCAAACTGATAAAAGACAGAGTAACAAGGAAAAACAGACCCCACTTAATTACATTTGTACATAAGTACATGTACAAAGAGATACAACTCAAGGAGGTAGGATGATGACTGAAGCTTAAACATCATCTTAGGCTAAATCAAGGAAAAGGGGTTTAGAGATTCTGGGTTGGGGAAGCAAGTTCTGAGAAGGGGAGGGGAGGAAATACAGGGTAAATAAGGGTTGGCTTGTTCTGCAGATAAGACTTGGGTAGCTTTCTTCCTGACAGAGATATCATTACAAATGTAAATTTCCTTTATAAGAGGGGAAATTTATACTGTATCCTTAGGCAGTTAGGGGAGGGAGAGAGCTTTTCCTGCATCTGCTTGTCCTTTAGCTCAAAATAATCCTTATGTCTGCCAATTGGAAATTGTCACTTGCCATCTGCCTCTACAAGGATGAGGTCACTGGCCACTGCAGTTGCTGACCTTCAACACCCCTTGAAAGGAGTTCAGGGCTGAGATCAGGAAAGAGGCACTCTGTGTTCTGGTATAACTGTGAACAAGCCTTTGGATAGTTAGATACTTTCAGGTAAAGATTTTATGAGCCTAATTTTTTGCATCTTCCTCGTGATGAACAGCAACCTTCTGCTGAAATGTGTGCTTGATTGCATGTACCCCCGTCACTAAAATCACATACATTCTGACCTTCCCCCCTATGTCTTTGGAGCAGTTCCTCAGAGTCATCTGAGAGGCTGTCTCCCAGGCTATAGTTCTCATTTTGCCCCAAATAAAACTTAACTCACAACTCTCACATTGTGCATTTTTTTCAGTCAACATGCCAAAATAGCGTATTTTGGATGGCATATCCGGTATCCTTCACCCCCATGTGAATTGGATAACACTTTTTCTAACACCATTTATTGAAGATATTTTATTCCATTGCTCTATAGTTCCATACTTTTGCAGATGCCACACTGTTCTCTTTACAAAATCTTTAGAGTAAGTCTCAAATTCAGATAATGTAAGTCCTCCTGCTTTGGTTTTTTTCAATATTATTTTGGCTTTTTTTTGTTTGTTTGTTTGTTTGTTTGTTTTTTTGCGGTACGTGGGCCTCTCACCGCTGCGGCCTCTCCCGCTGCGGAGCACAGGCTCCGGACGCACAGGCCCAGCGCCCATGGCCCACGGGCCCAGCCGCTCCGCGGCATGTGGGATCCTCCCGGACCGGGGCACGAACCCGTGTCCCCTGCATCGGCAGGCGGATTTTTTTTTTAAGTACCGCGCCACCAGGGAAGCCCCTATTTTGGCTATTTTATGTCCTTGCATTTCCATATAAATTTTAGAATCAGTTTATCAATTTCTACTTAAAAAAAAAAAGATTGCTGGAATTTTCAGCAGTCAGTAGCTTACAGTTTCATAACTACCTATCTGCCCACAAGCAATCTACAACCAGGAAAACAAATGGCATTTCAACTAACAGAAAACTTTCAAGAAAGAAAAATTTCAAATTATCATTAAATTTCACTGGTGAAAACAAGAATGTTAAAAGTTCTGGCAAACATATTTTATGGACAACTTCTATTTGTTTAGTCATAAGCATTAACTATAATCAATCTCCTTGTGCAAACTTTTAGGTATGAATTGAATTTAATTAGACATAAGATTTCTGTACATTCATCAGAAAACACTGAAAGAACCTTTCGGTCAGCCATTATGTTAAAGTAATGAAAAGCTACTCTCTCTAAAGGAAGAAAAGCTATAATTATTAACTTTCCCCTCCCTTTCCTTCCCAATTTACTTCCCGCTTATGTGTACATATGTCTAAAACTTGGACCTTACTAAGCTTTTGGGCTATTCACGTATTTATCATACAAACTGTCTTCTCTAGTTTTCAGACTGGCAAACTCTTGAAATATTGTGTAGAAGGTACATTTATTGGGTAATGTTTTTCAGGGAAAACTTACTTTCCAGGTGTCCACATTCACAACTCAAAGGAACAACTGTAAGGCTCACATGGGAAGAGGGGGTGAGAACCAGGTGGAAACACTCTTTGCCGCCTTGGCTCCTCCATTCCACTCCAGCCAGCAATGGGAAATGCCAGAAAATCAACACCAGGCCTGAAGGTGGTTGAGTGGAAGTTGGCAACCTTCTAAATTAGTCCTGTGGCACTGCAATCTGCATTTCTGCTCAAGTCAGCAGCAAATTATTTTCAGGGCCACCATGTTACCAGTGGAACTCAAGAAACATAAAGCAGGCGCATCCTCATCCTGCTCCTACCCGTCTCTTTCAGAGTCTCCCTCACAAGTCTACCTCCCACCCCAGCTCCACCTGGGGCCCAGTGACTGCATCTTATTACATTTTTAATAGTATTTACACCCAAATGCTCTCAGAGGTCATGAGTAAACCTCTAACTGCCATGAGCAGTGCATGGTCTTCCTTAGAAGAAAGTCTTTCCTACCAAGAAAAGCCCGCAGACCAGATATTACTCCCACTGTCAGAACATCAAAACCTGCCTTTCATAAGTCAAGCTTAGCTTGCACAGTAAAGTGAGAATGGTTGCAAACCAAGTACCCTTCAGAGAGAGATTTATATTCAAAAAGGAAAATCTTCTTGACCGAAGTGAGGCAAAACAACCATATATATGTGGGCAGGGTAAGGATATGGTAATTTTTAACAAAGACAATTTCAATCCCTTTTTGGTGAGTTGTTTCCTACTCACAAGAATTTGGAATTCTAATTTACATATTTAAAAACACACAGAGGGCAGGTCTGCCAACTACAAAGGGCCCTCCTTCAATGCCCAGATCCAGCATCCCACACATCATCACGAGGGGCCCCAGGAAGTTTAGCTGCCACAAGTGCCAACAGGAAGGCACAGCTCAGCAGCAGGACCACACGTGTAAACAGACCTGCACTTGAGGAAGGGCATGAAACCACTCATGGTCTCTCCTTGACACACATTCTTGCTGACTCTCCTACAGCTTGTGATCGTTGATTATCTCTTCTCTTGTCGCTTCCCTAAAGCTTTACTTACAATGTTAATAAGCAGAATGCATGCCATAGGCATTTAATACATAATGCCCACCTTTTATATGCTTACTTAAAAAATTAGTCAATTATTTGTAAAACTAATTTTGTAATCAGTCACCTACAGATTGCAAATACTTCTCTTTAACTCTTAACTTTAACCACAATTTAACTCTTTGAGGTCACTGAAACATCATATACATTCTAACCAAACAACACACTGAAGGAGACTTAGAGACCAAAGGCTGATAGTTAAGACAACTGCTTTAAGTCAAATACCTGAGTTTAAATCTTGTCTCTACCACATGTTAGCTGTGTGACTTTGGGCAGGTGACTCATCGTCTTTATAACAATTCCCTTACACAGTATATAAAAAGAAAGGAGTAGGGGCTTCCCTGGTGGCGCAGTGGTTGAGAGTCTGCCTGCTGATGCAGGGGACGCGGGTTCGTGTCCCGGTCCAGGAGGATCCCGCATGCCGCGGAGCGGCTGGGCCCGTGAGCCATGGCTACTGAGCCTGCACGTCCGGAGCCTGTGCTCTGCAACGGGAGAGGCCACAATAGTGAGAGGCCCGCGTACCATAAAAAAAATATAAATAAATAAAAATAAAGCAGCAATACTTCAAATGCAGGGTTGGTGTGAAGATGAGCTAATAGCTCATCTTCATAAAGCACGTGGCATAGCTTCTAGCACAGAATAAGCTTTGAATTGAATATATTTTTGAGTTATCAATATAAAAAAAACCCAATCAAAAAATGGGCAGAAGACCTAAACAGACATTTCTCCAAAGAAGACATACAGATGGCCAAGAAGCACATGAAAAGATGCTCAACGTCGTTAATCATCAGAGAAATGCAAGTCAAAACTACAGTGAGGTATCACCTCACGCTGGTTAGAATGACCATCAGCAAAAAGTGTGAAAACAACAAACGCTGGAGAGGGTGTAGAGAAAAGGGAACATTCCTACACCACTGGTGGGAATGTAAACTGGTGCAGCCACTATGGAGAACAGTATGGAGGTTCCTTAAAAAAATTTAAAATGTTCACATCCTAATCCCTTTCCGTGGAGAACATTTTCAGTTCTAGACTCGAGAACATGCATATTTTTCTTTCCTTCAAATTTCTTCTGAGGCAGCGTCACACTAAAATTGTAAAATTTTGATTTCCCATTTGTAAGAAAATAAAAAATAGTGAAATGCTAAAAATCCACAGAAAAAGTATTGAATAAAATGATCCTATGTAATTTTATAAGGTAGTTGATTAAGCAGATCACTTTCAGTGGAGCCAATAGATCAAAAGAAAGATCAGCTGTGTATCAAAAACCTGCCATAATCCTCAGAGGGAAGTGGAGAGCTTTGTGTTCATGAACGCAGGTGGTGTGGGCTTAGTGGGTTGGTTTGTCTCTTTCATATTCTGCTATAAGGACTATATCCAAACGGACTCAGAAAACAAGACTTGAGGGTCTTCTGTGACCTGGGGCTCTGTGATCTCCATCATTCTAACTGTATCTATTCATTCAGATATTAAATAAAGAACATCATTTCTAAATTCCTAATGGAGAATTTAGTACAATTTTACTACTGTTTTTAGCAATAAAACCAAAGTTATGCTTAGTGATGTTTCAATAGTAATAGCTTACATTTCCACAGATCTTTAGTGGTGACGAAATGATTCTTCTTAGATCCTTTACTACTTGTACGGTATGGAAGTTAGGTATCCCTATTTTATAAATATACAAACTAAGATTTCAAGAGGTCAAATGATTAGTTATTTCAATTACTTAGTAGAAAAGAGATGGAATTTAAAATCTTAGTCTTTTACTTTCTAGAAACTACAAAATTATAAATGGAGAAAATTAATAAATAAATACAGGCAACTGTCAGTTATCCATGGCAAACATGCATCTGTAGGCTGCTTCCCTGCTGTCACTCAGTGGCTTCAGGAACATCTGAAAGTCACACTGAACCACAGTTAAACAAAATGTTTCTGATTCTACTGTATACCAGGGAAAAGAGTCTACTCTCAAAGAAATGGTAACTCTAACAAGCCACTCACATAGCATTTATTTAGTTCCTAATTTACCATGATTTTAGAATCATTAAAAGTGGTAAATTTGAAGTTAACCATCTGAATTGAAGAAACACTAAAAAGTATTTCATCATGCTACCAAATTACCAGGTACTCTTTTTTTTAAAAAAAAATAAATCTATTTATTTTTGGCTGGGTTGGGTCTTCATTGCTGCACGCGGGCTTTCTCTAATTGCAGCGAGCAAGGGCTACTCTCCCTTGCGGTGCGTGCAGGGTTCTCACTGCAGTGGCTTCTCTTGTTGCAGAGCACAGATGGGCTCTAGGCACGCGGGCTTCAGTAGTTGTGGCATGTGGGCTCAGGTTGTGACTTGTGGGCTCTAGAGTGCAGGCTCAGTAACTGTGGTGCACAGGCTTATTAGTTGCTCTGCAGCACATGGGATGTTCCTGGACCAGGGCTTGAACCCATGTCCCCTGCATTGGTGGGTGGATTCTTAACCACTGAGCTACCAGGGAAGCCCTAGGCACTCTTGATATTTGTCCCCTCTACCATTCTAGGTGGCACATGACAAGGAACTGTGGTACAAAATCAGGGAAAAGGGGGTATGAAAGCAGAGAGGAAGGATGCAGTACACAGCATCGCTCATCTCCCTGGCACCTGGACCTGGAGTTTCAGCAAATGTAGCTTCCTCATCAGTCGGAATTTAAGAGCTGGAGCAGGCGTCAACCAACATCTAATGCAGCTCTGGGGGTGTAGGAAAGCAAGGAGCAGGGGGTTCAGTCCTCAACCACAGGGCGAGTGAGGGAAAGAACACTTGTCTCCACACTGCCTACTTTGAATACTTCTCGGTCTAGGCTATAACCAAGGCCAGCGTGAAGCCTAGCAAACGGCAGCTGTTCACGAGGCTGAACCACTGAGCATCTTCCTTGTACATGTGCTCATCAGATCGCCCCACCAGAGGACCAAAAGCAAATCTTATACTGATCATTCTGTTAGTTTTCAGTGACAAAGGAGAGTTGGCAAATTCCCATCGCTAAATACCATATCTGAACATTATTTAAATAGAGGCCTTGACAATTCAACTGAGAGGAGATGGGCTGTGAGAATCGTGAGGTGGGCCACTAATCAGCCTTTAATCACCTTAAACAACAAGGCCCTACTGCACAGCACAGGGAACTATATATTCAGTATCTTGTAATAAACCATAATGGAGAAGAATATGAAAAAGAATGTGTGTGTGTGTGTATATATATATATATATATATATATATATATATATATATATATATATAAAAAACCGAATCACTTTGCTGTACACCTGAAACGAATACAACATTGTAAATCAACCATATTTCAATTAAAAAAAAAACGATGGATTGGAAGAATCAACATTGTGAAAATGACTATACTACCCAAAGCAATCTACCGATTCAATGCAATCCCTATCAAATTACCACTGGCATTTTTTACAGAACTAGAACAAAAAATTTCACAATTTGTATGGAAACACAAAAGACCCCGAATAGCCAAAGCAATCTTGAGAACGAGAAATGGAGCTGGAGGAATTAGGCTCCCTGACTTCAGACTCTACTACAAGGCTACAGTAATCAAGACAATATGGTACTGGCACAAAAACAGAAATATAGATCAATGGAACAGGATAGAGAGCCCAGAGATAAACCCACACACATATGGTCACCTTATCTTTGATAAAGGAGGGAAGGATATACAGTGGAGAAAAGACAGCCTCTTCAATAAGTGGTGCTGGGAAAACTGGACAGCTACATGTAAAAGTATGAAATTAGAACACTCCCTAACACCACACACAAAAATAAACTCAAAATGGGTTAAAGACCTAAATGTAAGGCCAGACACTATCAAACTCTTAGAGGAAAACATAGGCAGAACACTATACGACATCAATCACAGCAAGATCCTTTTTGACCCATCTCCTAGAGAAATGGAAATAAAAACACAAATAAACAAATGGGACCTAATGAAACTTAAAAGCTTTTGCACAGCAAAGGATACCATAAACAAGACCAAAAGACAACCCTCAGAATGGGAGAAAATATTTGCAAATGAAGCAACTGACAAAGGATTAATTTCCAAAATTTATAAGCAACTCATGCAGCTCAATAACAAAAAAACAAACAACCCAATCCAAAAATGGGCAGAAGAACTAAATAGACATTTCTCCAAAGAAGATATACAGATTGCTAACAAACACATGAAAGAATGCTCAACCTCATTAATCATTAGAGAAATGCAAATCAAAACTACAATGAGATATCATCTCACACCGGTCAGATTGGCCATCATCAAAAACTCTAGAAACAATAAATGCTGGAGAGGGTGTGGAGAAAAGGGAACCCTCTTGCACTGCTGGTGGGAATGTAAATTGATACAGCCGCTATGGAGAACTGTATGGAGGTTCCTTAAAAAACTACAAATAGAACTACCATACGACCCAGCAATCCCACTACTGGGCATATACCCTGAGAAAACCATAATTCAGAAAGACTCATGTACCAAAATGTTCATTGCAGCTCTATTTACAATAGCCAGGACATGGAAGCAACCTAAGTGTCCATCAACAGACGAATGGATAAAGAAGATGTGGCACATATATACAATGGAATATTACTCAGCCATAAAAAGAAATGAAACTGAGTTATTTATTATGAGGTGGATGGACCTGGAGTCTGTCATACAGAGTGAAGTAAGTCAGAAGGAGAAAAACAAATACCGTATGCTAACACATATATATGGACTCTAAGGGAAAAAAATGTCATGAAGAGATTAGTGGTAGGACGGGAATAAAACACAGACTTACTCGAGCATGGACTTGAGGATATGGGGAGGGGGAAGGGTGGGCTGAGACGAAGTGAGAGAGTGGCAGGGACATATACACACTATCAAATGTAAATTAGATAGCTAGTGGGAAGCTGCTGCATAGCACAGGGAGATCACCCCTGTACTTTGTGACCACCTAGAGGGGTGGGATAGGGAGGGTGGGAGAGAGGGTGATGCAAGAGGGAAGAGATATGGGAACATATGTATATGTATAACTGATTCAGTTTGTTGTAAAGGAAAAACTAACACACTATTGTAAAACAATTATACTCCAATAAAGATGTTAAAAAAAAAAAAAAAAACGGAAAAAAAGATTTCCAACTGTTCAGACAGTTTGCCTGATACTAGGAAAGAACAGATTAGTGATAGAATTTTCAGCATCCCACCTGGAACGCTTGTTTTAGAAAATCTGCTTTATTCACTGGTATGGATGCCACCAACATAACAGTGAATGAAAATTTATTAAAATTCCAAATATAATTTCCCAACATTTGAAGACAGAAACCACAGACAAACCTTCATTCACTAAAAGCATTTACTGAATCACATACTTATAGCCTAAAAGACTAAATTTAGTAGCCCTTAAAAGGTGGCCAACTTAGTCTCTATCTCACTAAAGAGCCAACATCATGCTGGCTAAAGATGTTGTTGGCTAAAGAGCCAACATCAAACAAACCCCAACAGAAAAGCAAAGGAGCAGGCTGCCTGATGCTATGGTCCAAGACGAGCTGGCTCAGGCCACATAAACTGGTCTTTTCACTCACTGGAAACGAGAGAAGCAAACTGAAAACATTGTTGAAGCCTGCAATCAGCGACCACAGAAGTGAGCTGATAAGAGCTTCTCATTGCTCAAGGAAAGGCTCCCTCTTCATAGACATAGTACTGATTTTTTACAAACATTTTGAAGTCAAAATAAATGTACATTTATTTAACTTCTGCTAGATTAGTTTTACCCTATTTACTCATTTTCCCATATTTAGTTTTTGTCAAAAATTTCTTCATACTTTGTTTTTCTACATTATGTTATCTGGGTACTCAATCCACAGTGTTAGTATTTTCTAGAACTGAATTTCTATTATGACAGAATTTTAAAGATCTAGCTTTATCATTAAAAAGATGTCTCGGGCTTCCCTGGTGGCGCAGTGGTTGAGAATCCGCCTGCCGATGCAGGGGACACGGGTTCGTGCCCTGGTCCGGGAAGATCCCACATGCCGCGGAGCAACTAAGCCCGTGAGCCATGGCCGCTAAGCCTGCGCGTCCGGAGCCTGTGCTCCGCAACGGGAGAGGCCACAACAGTGAGAGGCCCGCATACCGAGAAAAAAAAAAAAAAAAAAAAAAAAAAGATGTCTCAAGATACTGCTTATAACCTACTGTGCATATTATGTGCAATAAATCTAAGGTTCTGAAGAGCTGCCAGGACGACTGCAAAAATATAACTCTTACGTCTTAACATCTTATAGATGTTAAGAAATATCTAAATATTTTTATAATAAACACTTAAATATTTACATATATAGATATATTTCAATGATATCTTTCTGGGTGCATAAAGGTTCAGAATTGTCATATATTCCTGGTGGAGTACACCTTTTATCAACATATTGAAATACAACTGTTTTCCTGTTTAATAGTTTTCTCTTGAACTGCATTTTGTACAATATTAATATTTTCACTCCAGTTTTCTTTTTGATTCCACTTGCTAGTACTCCCCTCTCCACCTTTATTGTCAATCCTTCTGCATCAGAAAGTATTGTATAAATAGCAAATGGGTAATTGGCTACCCATGACCACCCTCTAGTGGTTACTCAGAGCATATGAAAACTTTTTTCTATCAATGTCAAAAATGAATCAGACTGTCTACAAAAAAGACAAGATCTTTAGTACACTCTTACTTGAATAATTATAAAATTAGCTCCAGCATAACTGAGGATTAAATGATTTTCCCAGAGTCACAATAATACAGTTAATATTTCACTTATTCGATTCTATGTCATCTTCTAATCATCTAAGTTTGGCTACATAACAACCAAAAGAAAAAATTACATTGGATTTTTAAAGGAAATAAATTATAGAATATATCATTCCCTGAAATGACAAAGGGCATGAGATAAAGTTTTAATTTACAGTGGGAAGCCAGATTTTTCCTCTACAATTTCAGGGACAAAAAGAAGATGAATATGGATCTCTTGCCTCCTGTTGTAGGCAAGTGTTTTCTTTCTTTTCTAAAGGTTAGGAACCAGTAATTCCCACTTGGTGAGACTGAATCCCCTAAGGCTGCATCTGGAGATCAAAAGAGAAATACACAAAATATTCTATGAAGAGTTATTAAAAGGTATTTTGAGGGACATATGGCTACTTTATTTTTCAAGGGAATTAACAAGGCATTTTGGAGAACTGGTTGATTCTAGGACCACGGCAGGGAAAACACAACAGGAGCCCAAAGCATTTTGTGGTGCCAGAGAGGATGTGCTCAGAGAGCACGGGGCCTGCGGAGGGACACCAGGACCAACCTGGGAGAGCGCCCGATGGCCAGAGCTGGAACAATGTGAGCAATAAAGTGAACACCAATAGTAATGAATTGCAGCCTGCAAAGTGCAATGTATAATTCACAGAGTAATGGACATGTACTGATATAAACAACTGACTAAATAAATAAACAGGGGAAGAAGAGACAGCTTTTCTTACAGAAGAATTCAAACTGATAAGTGTAGAAGGACAGGGGAAAAGAAAATAACACTTAGAACATCATACTAATAATACCTGCTGACAAGATCCACCAAGGGATGCTAAAATTAGTGGGGAAACAGGATATTTACATGGTCTACAATATCTCCCCCAAGACACTTTGAGGAGAAAATAGTAACTCTACAGTGGAGAAGCCCAGCAGATAGCACCTGACCCAAGTGATGAAGGTTAATACCACCAGTAATAAATTATGTTGCTTTCACATGCCCCTGATACATTGCAATCAGGAGGAAGCATCACTCCTGTGGGATTCTTGCCAAAAATGGATAATTTCAATCTAAACATAAATAAACCCAAAGTGAGAGATACAGTAAACAAACCCAAAATGAGAGATAACCTTACCAAAAAACTGCCCACTTCCCTGCAAAAACATCAAGGTCATGAAAGACCAGGAAAGACAGAAACTGTCCCAGGTGCGATGCTGGGTGGGACCTCGAACAGCAAATGGATGTTAGTGAGAAAACTGGTGATGTGTGAACAAAATCTCCAGCTAACGGAGATTAGCTCTCTGATTAATCTCCAATTAACCAACGTTAACTTGTTGGATTTGATAACTGTATAACAGTTATGTAAGATGTTATTTCCAGGGGAAGCTGGGTGGCACATGGAACTCTTGGTACCATTTTTGCAATCTGTTTGTACATCTAAATTTTTTTTTCAAAATAAAAAGTTTATATACCAGGCAATGGACTAGGCATAACATTGATTATCTCATTTGATTCTCCTAACAATTCTGCAAAATTAGTGTGATTATCTCTATTTTACAGCCTGGAAAATTGAGATTTGGAACTATTAAGTGAAATGTTCAAACACACACAGTAAAACGTTGTGTCAGGACTGAAGCCACTTTATGAGTTGCTCAGTGTCCATGTACTTTCCATCATGTTATGATAAACACATGGAAATGCACTTATTCACCCACGAAACACAGGTCATCTCCTCTGAAACTAGGTTAAAATTTTTAAATGTCAACAATGCTAAAAATAGCAGAAACTATTTTTAGAATTTAGTGTTAATTTTCAATTTGCTTAAAATATGTGGCATTAGGGAGAAAAAAAAAGGTTTTCTACCATAATACTAAACGGCAAATGTCTATTTAAGTAAAGCCATTTTAATCTCCTTTAACACCTAGCAAGTCTTGCAGAACTCCACAAACTACATTACACCGTTATGTTTCCCGACATGACGTATAACAAAGGGTGGTTGGTTATAAGGGTCGTTCAACTTTAACAGGCACAGGTGTTTTCTTAACTAGTTCACAGGTATCTAGCATGGAAAACTCAAGTGAATTTTCATACTTATTTCAGTGTTTTTTTTCCCCTGGCAACATTATACCATTTACGTATATAACCATAAAAGTATTATTTAATACAAAGAAGAAGAATATCAAACTCCAGGGAAATATCAGAGAAATAATGAAATATTCACGATGAAGGAGAAACTTCCCTCTTTCCCCTTTTATTGATATGTTACAGGCACCACAGTAATGATAAGTTACTTCATCTTGTGAATTATGATTAAGAATCAGAATTAAAGTCTCAAAACAAAGTGGCTGCTTTCTCATAACCAAATGTAACTAAACTGAATTACTGATGGATGGCGTCCTCAGCAATGTGGGAAGACAGTTCTGTCAAGGCAAGACTATGTAAATCTGCTGTATGGCTTCAGGTCATGTTTGCCTCTAACTTTGATGTGACATCTCATTAAGAGGCTGAATTTATTTTGCCCTGCTGGGACATGCCAACAGGAAAGGACAACAAGACAAACCAGGAAGATGCATTTTTTCCCAATTCCATCAACTTAACAAAATTTTAAAGCACATATTTTTAAATGTTAGAAGATGCTTTAAACAGCCCAACAAATCTCATCTATTCATTTGCAGGAATTTAATTTGAAAATGAACCTATGAATATTACAATGGACACGGTCAACAGAACAGCTGGGCAAAGATGAAATCAGGTAGTTTGATACAGTTCAACACAAAGTGTTTAGGGTTTTTGTTCAAAACAAGATTTTGAAGTCTGTAGTAGCTTAATCAAGAAAAACAAAAACAAAATCAGAAGGCACACAGATTATATTAAACTATGAATATGAAAATGGCTATTATCCATATTTTATATGCAATTCTCACCTCTTTTAAAGAGTGAATTTTCAAACCACTCAGTGATTATTATCTCATTTATTTTCACCACATCACTGAAGTATGTAAGAACAGTTAACTTATTGCACTTCCTGATGGATATCTGAGTTCCCCAATAGCAAACCTGAAACCACAACCTAGCTCTGTTGATCCCGATCTGGAGCACGTTCACTGAATCCTAACACGTCTCAGCCATTCACCATGTGGGTGAAGGACACAGAATAGCCTGGCCCAATGTATTAGAGCAAACACATCACAGTTGTGTTTAGCGGCCTACCAGGCTCCATTCTCATGACTGGATACATTTCAAAATTCAACACACAAAAATCACCATTTGGTGCTATAGAAATTACTGTCTTATTTATTGGCTCTATTATCTTAACAGAGAAAGAGAGAGAGAGATAGATCTTGAGCTAGGTCACAGATCCATGATCCTTCTGGCTGTGATTTCTATCTACAGGGCAGACCACATAATATCTAGGTGTACTGTTTATTCACCTATTTGGCATCCGAGTGGAGGCGTAGTGAAGGCAGTTAGATATCTTAGATAAAGAGAAGTCTGGCTGGAGAACCCATTAGAATGTCAACTCCATGAAGGCAGGAATGGTGTCCACTTTGCTAACTTCCGTGCCTTCAGCTCCCACAACACCTGGCAAATGCCAGAGGCCCTGTAAATACTAAGTGGGACCAAATGCAATTGCTATGACATTACATATGTTTGTTCTATGTAAATGGCAACTTCATATGGTCCCGTCAAATACTTATCAAATAGATGATAAACTATACTTTTTCATTTCCATCTGTCTTCTGGGCATGATCTAGAAAAAGAATGGCAGCAGCAGAGTGGAGGTGCTGAGGGTGGTCCTTGTTCCTCAAAGACCTCTGGGGTTTCGGGCTCCCTGTTCACGCCTAGTGCATTATAGGCACTGAAGAAACCTTTATTGTTAGTGGTGATGATGCCAGTAATTACCTTTTCCTGATATTTCCTGTAAGTAATTACTGGAAAGTTAAAGACAGCCACTTGTAAATTACACAAGCACTTGACTTTGAATACATTTACAATACCTTTTTGAGTACTATAATCACCACTTTATATGAAAATAACTGAGTGACAGATGGATTATTTCTCCAAACCATAGCAAAAGAGTACAGAAATAAACTCAAAGTCCCCAAATTCACTTCCGTGCTCAATTCATTACAACCTGCCTCTATCACCAACTATACAGAAATATTAGATATGTATAATTATGCTCCTAAAGTAGTTAATGACATTAAGGGATTCTCCCCCTTTAACTGTTTCTATGCTATGCCACATTTAGAACTTCTGAAAAAAAATTCCCATTGTTTATAATTTTGCCTGCATAGTTAGCTAGGTAGATGTAGATTATCATGTGAAACACCTCTCTTACACACGCACACACAAATATGACCTTTAAATATATATATATATGCATAATGCCTTAAATTACCATATTGCTACAAAAAATTTCTTGAGTAGCTATCTTTTTCAGTTTCTCATGTTATAAATTCAGTATTTACTAGAAATTATCATTTTCCATTTCTGTTTTACAAAGAAAAGCAGTTCCAGAAATAAGAACTCCTGGTAAACATTAATTCAAACTTGATGATCTACATGACAAGGTAATAACAAAAAATAAAGCTGTGGATAGCTGTGAAAATCTCAGCATGATACTCTGACATGACAACTTTTAGGAGCCCAAGTCTACTGGCTATTTACTATGTAGATTAATTTTTTCTTTTAATCTGAAAGCTGCCTCTAGTATTCTATACAGCACACAAATGAGCAGAACAGTAATGAGAAGCATAACACATGTAAAATTACAGGAATAATAATATTTTGATGTGTGGCTTTAAGGAGTAATTTGTTGAATACGAATAATCCCCAAATCAAGCGGGTGCACATAATTTGTTTCTAAAGAAATAAAAGCACAGTATCACTTTCGAAACTTAAATAGTAGCAGATCATGAGAACCTTTTCAACAAGCAGCTGCAGCATCAGCTGATTTCTATAAATGCTGAAGAACGTGTTTTGTCTTCTAATACTAAATGATCCACATTTCACAACACTCGCTGCCCTGTATTAGGGCAATGAATGTACTCATCACGTGGTTTGGGTTTCTCTTCCTCAGCTGTATAACATCCAATCCAGACAGTGAATTGTGATGGCAGGGACTTCCATTCCTTTAAATCTCTCTACCTTATGCTCACTACCCTTGATATTGAGGGTCTCCAGAAATTACAAATTAAATTCCATAGGTATGCACATAAAATAGCATATAAATGTGTAATGAACTGTCTGAATTCCTTAAAGGCTCAGAGGATGATTATCTACCCTTCCCTTCTATTATGAAAACATCATGCCCCGAAAAGCTGCAGAATCAAGCCACTTGACCAACAAGCACAAGATGTTTAGCTCCTAAATTGTGGTGACACAATGTACAAAGGAAAGTCACCTGAATTCCACTAAGGGAAAGAAAATGCGCTAAAACCCATCTCTTCTCTCTCAGCTGAGCCTTCATTCAATATTAAAACAAGTAATCTCAAACTCCACGGTTTTGGCTGCTGCTCAACACCAGGCCATTCAACTGGGGATTGAAAAAAGCAAAATAAAAAGAAGGTTTAATCTGTCTTTTCTTCTGTTTTTTACTATGCTACACTGACAGCATCTTGTTCATTAATTAAACTTTTTTCCTTAAAGAAACAGACTGCAGAGTGCTATGCTGGACACTGGAGAAAGAAGGCAGAAAATAAAGGCATAGTTTAAAAGAAAATCAAGGGTTTTAAAATTCTAGTTAGAGATGCAAAATATTCACAAATGATAAGACAAACATAGAGAAACATTTCAACAAATACAGAGTGAGACAGATGTTAAGAATTTAACACTCACAGCAGGACCAGGGGTGGCTGGAGATTACACACACAGACAACACAGGAAGTCAGGATGGCGCTGTTCTGGTGACTCAAGGAGATGACCTGCATTGTGCGTTTTCACTCATCTCCTAAGGAGGTAGCTTATGATTTTAAGTCTTTGGAAACTATGAACCTGGTTAATAACAACTGTAATTTGCCAATCTGCCAGGTAGCTCACAAACAAGTTTTGGTTTTGTGAGCCTCACTTGCATTGTATTTCATACTTAAGAATGTATTCACTGCTGTTTGCTCTGATAAGAGTCAGTGTAGAAAGATCATAGGGGGAAGAAAAACCCATAACTCTTATTCATCACCTAATCGATACGTAGGAACTCTTGCTTTATGATAATTTAAAGAAAATATGTCATTTCCAATGTTGCCGTTTTAAAACTCAATTATGCAATAAAATTCTAAGTTTGTGCAAAATCTTCTGATAGAGATGACAGGTGTTCGCTAAATTGAAGTAACTGAAAGTTTAAAACAAATAAGAAAATGCTTTCAATGGTTTTCTTTTTTTTTTTTTTTTTTTTTTTTTTTTGTGGTACACGGGCCTCTCACTGTTGTGGCCTCTCCCATTGCAGAGCACAGGCTCAGCGGCCATGGCTCACGGGCCCGGCCGCTCCGTGGCATGTGGGATCTTCCCGGACTGGGGCACAAACCCGTGTCCCCTGCATCGGCAGGCGGATTCTCAACCACTGCGCCACCAGGGAAGCCCTTTTCATGTATTTTTGATTTGGGTTTTTGATACCTCCATACAAGAGACTAGAGGAACACTGGCATTCTTTATTGTTTTATCATTATGTAAATCAAATAGATTTTCTTTTCCAATGAAATTCTATGCATAAATTGTCAATGTGAATATCTTGGGGGCAAAAAAATTATAGAAATGATGCCAGTTTGACGGTAGTTTCAATTAAAAAAATGCTCTTCAGCTTTACAACGTGAAGATTAAGAAACTTTATGCACCTTCTTGAGGTCTCTCACTAAAAACTGACAATCAGTGTGAACTATATCTTCTCATCACTTGTGAAACAGTGTCCAAAGCTCAAATTCAACAATAATCTTGAATTCATATTCCAACATTTGTGTTCTGCTTTCTGGCAAAGAAAAGTTATTTTCTAACCACAGTAACAGCCATCCTTTATTGAGTGCTTGCTCCATTCTAGGTACGTTTTTACATATTTCATTTTGCCTAAGTCCTAACAACACTTAGAAAAAGGCTTCAGTCCCATTTTATAGATAAGGGACTGAGGTTTAGAGAAATAAAGCAACTTACTTCACAAAGCCTGAACAGCTGGTCAGTAGTGGAACTCAGATCTAAATTCAGGTCTGACTAACTCTAAAGCACTTGCTCTGAAAGTGTTTTGTTTTGTTTTTTTTAAATCAAATTAATGTGTTTCAAATCTGAAATATAAAATGTAACAAGTACATATTATAATCACGTATATGTGGAATCTAAAAAATAAAACAAACTAGTGAATATAACAAAAAAGAAAAAGACTCACAGATCTAGAGAACAAACTAGTGGGTTACCAGCAGGGAGAGGGAAGGGGGAGGGCAAGATAGGGGTAGGGGATTAAGAGGTACAAACTATTATGTATGAAACAAATACGCTACAAGGATATACTGTACAACACAGGGAATACAGCCAATATTTTATAATAACTATAAATGGACTATAACCTTTAAAAATTGTAAATCATTATGTTGTATACCTGTATCTTAAATAATATTGTACATCACTATATTTCAATTTAAAAAAATTTAACCAGCATATAACAATATTATCAAATTATTACCAAATATTATCCTCCTATTTTCCTAGATTGAAAAGTAGACATCATCGTCAATTATTCTTTTAGATCATACTGTTCATACATCAGACATATCATGAATAACTATACCAAAAGTTATGTTTAGTTATAAGATTAGATCTACTTTGTGTA
The DNA here is from genome assembly GCF_026419965.1 of Kogia breviceps. Classification (NCBI taxonomy): domain Eukaryota; kingdom Metazoa; phylum Chordata; class Mammalia; order Artiodactyla; family Physeteridae; genus Kogia; species Kogia breviceps. The sequence continues at coordinate 63,847,410 of NC_081319.1, forward strand.
AGTAAAAAGTTAAATCAACTTTACTAATAGAAACACAACATTTTTACAACATTCTTCAAAAACTGTCATGAGATTTGACATTTTGAGCATATAACAAGTGGCTGCTGTGAATTACAGAATATGAAATGGTCACAGTGGCACACCTAGCTCCTTATTATCATGTAGGACAAGATATTTTATTTTTTGAACAAAAATCCCAATGCTTTACTTCCAATCATGAAATTAAGTAAATTATAGAAAATATGTTGAATGTCATGGTTTATTTTCCACCTAACTAAACTTCAGTTTTATAGACAAAAGGCTGACGAAAATCCTTAGTTTATCTAGGACATCCTGGAAAGCCACTTAATACCTTCTTTTCATTAAAATCCCCAGAAAGCAATTAATCCTTTCAATGTTAAATACCCAAGTATTTTACAACACTTACAATCAGAAAAATTATCTGAATGTTAGAAAACAATGCTGTTTATAGGTACCAAGAGAAAGTCCTCAGATTATAAAGAATTGTGATGGACAAGATTACTGGCAGTGAGTGGGAAAACACAATCAAGTTCATGGATCCTAGAAGGAAATTGAAGACATTTGTTAAATGATCACAAAAGAAATGGTAAGAAATCATTTTCCATTCCACAATACTGATAAGGTATGAAACCAAAAAGCTAAAAGAAAGGCATCTGGCTTGTACTATAAACCTACATAAAACAGAATTTTAAAAGGCTTATTATACACAGCTCCTTCACATGCATTAACTTCGGTTCCTCGCATTTTCCTAGACAACCGTTTCTATTACCTTTCTTAAAGATGCTGCCAAGGCTGGGCAGCTGCCATGATGAATTAATGAATTAAAAAGGTGGTTTCTTGTGCACACGCCATTCATGTCCATGTCCACGAGAAAACAATGGGGAAGGATAGCTCACAGAGCTAACTGAAGCCAAGAGTGAAAATGAAAGGAAAGCAGGAGGCTATGAATTCACCTTAGAATTCACAAGCAGAAACTGAACTTTAACATACAAGTATTTCTCATTTAATTATACTTTTACTTCCACAACTTTATGTTCAAATTCTAATTTTTTAAAATGCCTAAGTAATGAACACAGTATATGAAAGGAAAGATCTTAAGTATAAATGAAATGTAAGCTTCGAACTTCCTTACTTATTTTCATTATCAATGTTTTGCTTTCAAGAAAACTCAATATTGTTCACTTAATTTTCCAACACTGACTTTTAATTAATATTACTATCTTAAAAAATAAAATTACTAGAAACTGACACTCTCCGCAAATGGCACATGCTAGTTAATATTTACAACTTCCTCCTTCTACCAAAAGGGTTCAGTTCCTTTCACAGTAATATGCACGAAATGACGATCTTTTAAAGCAAACAACAACAGCAGTGATCACGCACAGAGCACCTACGTGTGTCTGGCCACGTGCTGTGTGCCTGGCCACGTGCTGGCCACCTGGCGGACACTATCATTGCTCCTCACAAGAACCAACGCAAACTAGGGATTACTGTCCCCACACAGAGATGAGGGCATAGGACAGGCCTTGGGGAAGGCAGCTCCTCTTGACCAAGATCATAAAATGAACCAAGTCAAACCTTAACAGACCCAGACAAGCATCATCACCCTCCTTCACAACCGGTACAGCCCATCTCCGATGCTCTAGCAATCAGTACTTGAGAATCCTCACTTCAAGAAACTTACTTAACCTTTGATCCTCACAGAAAAAAAAGCAGGTATTATTTCCTTCTTTTTGTAGAAGAGAAAGTAGAGGTGCAGAACTCTGTAAGCAGAGGCCAGGGGCTGTTCTGTGACCTTTAGCCTTCAGATCCAGTGTTCCTTTGGACACTCCGGCCCTGCCAGAAGTTGGAGAGAGGTGTGTTTGCATCAGAAGCCCTGGGCTGGCGCAGCCCCTTGGAGACTGAGAGCTTGCTGATCTGCACATTTACTCACATACCTGCTGATCGTTTTTATTATTCCCTTAATAGCTCTGTAAGAATACAAATTTATATACATTTGAAAATCAAAACTGTTAAAATTAAAAAGCTATGATTACTGTGCCTAATGGTATTCCATTCAATCAGAACATTCTATAATGGCGTTCCATTCCCCAAAACAGAAATTCTGGGGCATGTAGTAAACAAATAATACTGAAAAGCTGGCTTAGGGAATAAATAGTGTTTTCTTTCACGGAAATGTTAACACAGGCCTGCAAACCTGCAGCTCTGTGCATGCTGCCTCTCCTACTTCAGGCTGGGTGATGCAATCTCACATAAATAATGAGGGGAGACTGATAAAAACAGCTGGAACTTTACAGTAACCAAACCAAGCTACTCACTGCATTTGGGTCACACCATAACAAATCACATTACTGGTCTTGGACAAAAAAATCTGCCTACTATACATCTAGAAAATTGGACCACTGTAACCATTCTGATTCACATGGCCAAACAGAACGCACTTTCAAATACTCAGAAAAATTTTAAATGAGGTAAAACACATATCTATAGCATAACTGTCCTTTTGAATATGGCTCAAAAGGTACTAGACAACTCAAGAAACAAACAGGGTAAAACCTTTCATAATATTGTACAACAAATCAGAGAAGAAATGGCTGTGAACAAACAAGAATAGTCTACGATCAAATCAAATGCATACACATACCTTCAGTCCAGTCTTAAGATGTCAACCATAAGAAAATAATACAAAATGATAAAGTTAAAGCAGATTTCACTGCACTTCATCTTGAAATACAGAATTATGATTTCCATTGCTTTATAAAATGGTTTAAAATACTCTGCTAAAAGAATCTTTTAAAATTGGTCTTTAAAAATACTCCCAATACAACTAAGACATGACTATAAACACAACTTAAATATAATGATACTATCTATAACTCTAGCAAGTAGAAAGGTAGGTAATTGAAAGGTGAGGGGCAGAGTGCATTTTGCTTTTTCCACACACTGTACAATATTTTAATCCTGTTGAAAATATGACGTGACACCTCTTCCTACTGTGCTCAGAGAAAAGCTTTAGACTCCAAAAAGAAATATTCTTCACATTGAGAAATTCAATAATAAAATATCTAGGGGACTTCCCTGGTGGCACAGTGGTTAAGAATCCTCCGGCAATGCAGGGGACACAGGTTCGAGTCCTGGTCCGGGAAGATCCCACATGCCACGGAGCAACAAAGCCTGCGCGCCACAACTACTGAGCCTGTGCTCTAGAGTCTGTGAGCCACAACTACTGAGCCCGCGTGCCACAACCGCTGAAGCCCACGTGCCTAGAGCCTGTGCTCCGCAACAAGAGAAGCCACTGCAATAAGACCGCGCACTGCAGTGAAGAGTAGCCCCCGCTCACCGTGACTAGAGAAAGCCTGCGTGCAGCAACGAAGACCCAATGCAGCCAAAAATAAATAACTAACTAACTAAATAATAAAATATCTAAAATGCAGAACATGCAGATAACATATACATTTCTTCAATGACTATCCATAAATTCACGTAATAATCCTATGTGTGTAACTAAAGCTGTAAAACCATGACTCTCTGCTATTACAGCTATCATAGAAATGGGCAGCCACAGTTGCCACTCCTCGGATTCATGATATTCTTAGGTCTGCAAAATAAGACCACCTCAATTCTCACCTACCACCACTTTTAAGCATCAACAGCACAACATCATATTATTTACCTAACGATTATTACATTTTTCGAATGTTTGGTTTGGATGGCCAGTAGAATTAAAAATGTTAACTGGGACAGTTTGCTTTCTGAGAAGCTAAACGGTACTGAGTGCTTATTATATGCAAGCCACTGCTCTAAGCCCTTTCCTTGTATCAACTTCATTTAATCCTTACAACCCTTTAAGGCAGATACTGTTAGGATCCTCATTTACACACAAGGAAACTGAGCCTGGAAAGGGTAAACTGCCAAAAGTCAGATTACAGCTGCTAAGAGGTAGAGCAGGAATAGGAATCCAAGTAATTTGATTTCCAAGCACTCGACTGCTCTGGAAAACTACGTCTGTAGTTTATCAGATAAAACTACCTACTCTTTTCTGAATTTATTTGGGGTGGGGGGGAGGACAGAGAGAGTAAAGAGAAATTATCCCAAATCACTCTATTTCTCACTCTTTAACTTCTGAACCAAGAAGAACTTGTACAATGTTGGTCCACTGGTTCCCACTCATGTGTATCTGAGGCAACCAGAACGGCTATCAAAAACTTCAGTTTGGGGCTTCCTTGGTGGCGCAGTGATTGAGAATCCGCCTGCTGATGCAGGGGACACGGGTTCGTGCCCCGGTCCGGGAAGATCCCACATGCCGTGGAGCAGCTAGGCCCGTGAGCCATGGCCGCTGAGCCTGCACGTCCGGAGCCTGTGCTCTGCAACGGGAGAGGCCACAACAGTGAGAGGCCCTGCGAAAAAAACTTCAGTTTGATTCTGAGCTACTTAAGTTAGTATGTTAGTTACTTGAGGCAGTTCATTTAACCTTTTTGAGATTCAATGCCAAACTTGAAACTGAGATTCAAAAATACTGCCTTCGTTATGAAATAAATACCAAGATAGTGTGGGAACATTCTTTACAGAAGAATTCTAGCTAATAAATGTACAAATGAAAATAAGATAACTGATTTGGGAAATCAATGGGTATTCAATGGATAAAACCATTAGATGAAAAGTTAAAGGGAACTTTACAATGGAAGGTTCAGGCTATCAATGTGCCTCCTAATGGGACACAATATGAAAAACAAAGTACCTCTTATGAAGGATTCTTGCCAAAAAGGTTGAATCTGAATTTAGAAAAGTCTTTACAACTAACTCAATTTACAGGAGAAATAATAACAAATTAAATGATACCACAGGAAGCAAACAAATAAATCCAGAATGTGAAATTCTATAGAATTGCTTCATTTCTTCAGTAAGTTATAGACTGATAAAACAAGCAAAAAGAGAAAAAAAAGAACAAAAGGGGGAGGTAAATAATAGATCACTAAAGGAGATTTATGAGACAACAGCCAAATGTAACATATGTAGATCCTAGTTCAAAGAAATCAGATGTTAAATATATATGTATATTTTTAGGCAATGGGGGAAATTTCAACATGGCCTAGATATCAGATGTTATCAAAAAATTATTGTTAATTTTGCCAACTGGTAAAATAATGGTATTACAATTATGTAAGAAAATGTTTTCTACATATTAAAGTACTATGTAGGCATCACATGACATAATCTAAAACTTGCCTTAAAACAGTTCAGAGAAAATATAAAGAATAAAAAGGGATAAATAAATGAAATATAGAAAAACTAATAATTGTTTGACATATCTTTTTCAAGACACATCAAGAAATCATTTATTTAAAAATTTTATCTTTAATTAGTAACCTTGGGGTTACTAATTAATAAATGTAGAAATGTCCCATTGGGACTTAGAGGCAAAGGCAGAGACCCCAAACCGGCTGGTATTCCCTGTCAGGTTGGAGTGGAGTTTGAACCAGGCCAGACCCAATCCAGCTCTGGCCACAGCCTCCTCTCTACCTCCTGGTCCCAGGGTCATTGGTTGCAAACTAGCATACGTGGATTTCTGTTTGTACATGTTTGAAATTTTTCATAATGTAAACATTTTAAGAAGTATTTTCTCCAGCTGTTTCATAAGTTACTGTGATGATCGTTGATATAAAAGTACCTAAAACACATATCAGGTATTTGATGAATGACAGTTTGAAAACTGAATAAAGAGAAAACTTAAAGAATCCATGTTCTAAATTAGGAGTCTGAAACTATATCTGGCCCACAGGCCAGATCCAGACAACTGCCTGTTTTTGTCATAATGACATCCTCTTATCCATTTGTTTAGATATTGTTTGTGGGTGCTTGCAGGCTGCATACATCAGAGTAAGTGCAACGAAAACATGGTCCACAAAGCCAAAAATATTTACTATCTCTCCCTATACACAAAGTTTACTTACTCCTGTTCTGAATTCTATCATTTCACTATTTGAGAGGAAATTTAGCCTCAAAAGATTTTTAGACCTTTTCTCCTTAAGATTTACCAAGGATTTTCCCTATTTTAGCTTCTCAGAAATAAAAACAAAACTGCCCACAAAGTAGGGTTCAGGTAGCTTCATACTTTTGTCCTATAAATGAATAAGTCATTTCATATCTTCAAGGTAGTTACTTTTCTGCTAAATCTAGACGCTTATAATGATAGTAAACAAGCCAAAAAAGCAAAGATGTAAAAAAAACTTTTTAACTTAAAGAAAAATTATTATTATGTTACTTCAAGTTCACTGGGTTTAATAAAATTATCCAGGGGAAACAATATATTACATGTTTGCACACATTACAATCAAAGTGTGTTTTTTATTTAGGGAGGGAAGGAAGGAGGAAACTCTTAGACACACACAATGCTGGAATTTTTCTTCATGAATCCAGCAAAGAAGACTATACATCCACAGGCCATTTTTTCTAACTATAAACATCTGTATATTTTGGATTAATAGTTTAAACACATTCTTTGGCAGTCTTCAACTCAGCTTACATAACCTTCGGTACACCCATGAGTTGATTAGTAATTTAAGGCCTGAGAAAAGCAAAGTTTCAGAGGGAAATATACTGAGACATGAATGGGTTTCATATGCAAGTGCACTAGCTAAAGGGCATAATTAAAATGACATTGCTCCTTTAAATCTACATAATTATGTCCCAAAGACATTCTCATTAGTAGCTTTTACTTTGCCACTAAACCTGAAAGGGCCTCGGGGCTACATGGCCAGGAAATAAATATAAAATAAAGAAGTTAAGGCATATACAAGTCAAATAAAATACCTGCACAAGTCAATTACTGAACTTTCCTTTTTTAAGTGATATATAAAATCCACCAGTCAACCATCAATGCTGGCAAGTCCACAACAAAATACACTACCATCATACCGTAGATGACCTTATGTTCCAAATTTCAGAGGAAAAAAATAACCAGAAAAATTTAATAAACTATTTTTAATATTAGAGGGAGAGAGCTGCTTTTTCTGACACTTAACTCAACTGGAAATCTCTCCTAACCAGCACTTTCTTTACTACACAGTGGTAACTGATGTTCCTAACGACCAGCCTGCAGCAGGTCCAAATCCTGAAGTTCATTCTAAATCATTAAAAAGAAGATGAGATTATGTTCAGTATACTTTCGGTAGTGAGTGTAGTTTATAACATTCACATTACTTTAAGATTAGTAATATATCTAAGGTATATAGGGCAACAGTCAATCAAGAGACTGGTCAATTCCAAGTCAGACATTCACAGGGGCCATACTGAGCAACTCTTATATTATGGTCAACAATACACAGGGGGAAAAAAAATCACTCCTCTCAAAATCTGGGGCATGAAACTCTACAGGGTATTCAGAGAACTTTTGTCCAAGGGCTTGAAGGAATTTTAAATTGCTTTTAGAGAAAATACTGGCCTAAACAGTGGCCCTTCTTCCCCTGCTCTATTGACAATGATCAAATCTTCTGAGACAAGAGCTGGAAAAGCAATTAGGAAGCTGCTGTGGTAATCCAAGTGAGAGATGGTGATGGTGTGGACCAGCGTTTGGCGGCAGGGGTGGTAAGAAGTGATGTACTTCAAGGCTGAACCGAAAGGATTTGCTGAGAGGGTAGGTACAAGAGAAAGAGTCAAAGATCGTACATCAAGGTTTCTGATCTGAGCAACTTAAAGAATGAAACTGCCATTATCTGAGATGGAAAAGGTTGTAGGAGGAGTTGATCTGGGGCAGGCTGGTGGACCAGGGGCTCACTTTTGAAGACTTCAAGTTTGAGATGCTTTAAATATTATCAAGTTTGTATGATCTAGAATGTAGATCCTAAGTAGGCACTTGGCTATCAGGGTCTAGAGCTCAGGCAATAGACTAGGCTGGAGAGATACATTAGAAGCCTTAAAAAAGGGATGAGTTCATCTAGGGATTCACTATAGATTTTAAAAAAATAAAATAAAACTATGCTGTGTCCTAGGGCACTGAACTATTGAAAACGAGTAATACTGCCTTGGAGATGCTGAATGTCTATGGCATCTATGTTGTCCAGGATCGAGCCCATCAAGTATCCCATGAACTCTTCTGAACCAGTTCTTTAAATTCGGATCAAAGGGTAAATTCATCTTTGCCGCAACTGAAGAAAGATGGTCATTGTGACATTAATCAGGTGGGACCCTGAGCCTAGCAGGTCCTCAGATACGATTTTGAGGAAGGCACAACTTGCTCCAAGTAAGATGTATGGGCAAGGCCAAGGAAGGGGTCAACCCAAATCCTTGACATGTGTCACCCAAATTCAAATATCCAAATATGTGTGTCAAACATGAAAAATCTGAGAGGCACTGATCTAAACCACCTGTGGATCACGTCAAGGCCTAAAAGGTATCTTACGTGACTACGTAGAAGTTAGCCTTTTGGCACTCATTAGAAAACTGAACTTTGCACAGATCTCATCTCAGCACTCACTGCCAACTTTCTTTGGACATCTGACATTCTGGGGGGAAATCCAAACACACATATAAAGCAACCACTCACTTAGATTTTCTAATCTCTCTTCCTGGATTAAGACCACCAGATAGCAGTGAAGCCAGCCTGGTACTTCTCCGTATCCAGCAAGAATAACATCACTGAGACCTAACAACAGGCACTCAAGCTTTCACAAGGTTCAGTGTAAGATTCATCCACTGGAGGATTGGATCTGTGTCTTTAGCCAAACCATGGTGTAAAGGATCCTCCATTATGTTACCAACAGCCTTTATATAAATATTTCATGAGCCATGAAACACTCATGTGTCCCAATGCTACGTGTACAAATCCCATCACCTTTCAAGGTTGGTTCAATTCAAATATCAGTTTCCCCACGGAGCCCTCTCTGAGTGCCCTGGGTGGGTGCAACATCTCACTCTTGAGCTTGCCCTCACGTTGTACTTACCACTTCTTACCTCACATTAAATGAGCACTAACGGGAGGACATTTTATTGATTATCTTCTATACATTAGACACTAATAATAGGCAGTTCACTAAGAGTTTTATCATTTAATTCCATTACGATCCTTATTTGAGGGACAAGAAAACTTAAGTTCGGAGAGGCTGACTTATCAAAGTCACACAGCTAATAATCAGCAGATAGGGCCTGAGCTCTGATCTGATTCCAAAGTCTACACTGTCCCTATCAGACCATACTTCTTTTGAAACAAGCTGAACTACTCTGTTCGAGAGGCTAGTGTTTCATTTATTACGGTATGTGAAAGATTTCCAAGTATCCAATAAATGTTACTCAAATTTAAACCGGAAAAAAACAAACCAACCATGGTCTCCACCCCTCAAAAGGCTTATAACTAATTAGAAGGTAATTCAATAGTTGTATTATAATAAGATAAAGTTCTATCAGTCTGGTACAGACTATTCCTTGAGGCCGTGAGTCACGTCTTTACGTATTTTTTTCCCTCACAGTCGTGAAAGCATTGGTATATATAGGGTTTAAATACTATGAATATGTAACCTCTTCTAGTCTCAAAAAATTAGACTTCTTTCCAAAAATGAGGATCATGGGATTTTCTTCACCCCTCTGCTAAATTTAGGGCTCAACAATAAAGCTACCTGGTGTTTGGAAATGCCTATTCCTCTGTTTCTTTCAATATTCTGCCTTTCTTTTTCATCTTTCTAAATGAAGAGGACAATTCCATCAATTCAGATCTAGTGTTTGTGTATGGCCTATCCAGTAGACAGAAAGATCCTGTAAACCTTGGACCTTTCACTTACTAGGAAACTCATTGAGCTTCAGGGTGTCTCTTTGCAAAATTCAGATAATAATGCCCACTTCATATGAATTCCTGAAGACTAAATAAGAATATTTTCATAAAGTGCCAGGCACACTGCAGGCCTCAAATGCTAGCATTCGCTATTTTAACAAATCACTCCAAATGGCTTACCCATGCCAGTGGCTAGCAAGTTTACTCTAAATCAGTCAACTTTTCTAAGAGCCATTTAAAATAGAAAATATTTCTAAGGAAAAGAATAACATTTTTTTTTTTTACTTCATATGCCTCTATTATCTCTTGTTGATAGCTGTTTTTTTCCTTCACTGTCGATAAACCCTACAAACAGTATAGAAAATGTTCTCCTTTAGGGTTTGGTTTCTCTTTATAAAGAGAAAACACCACAAGCCACTCATTCTGGCACTCAGGGTCCACTAGTCTAAGGAAAAGCCACCTTATAAGCAACAGTGAGAAGAGCAAGTCATCTGGCTGGAGGGGTTCCCTGAAACAATGATAACTTGTTCCTGATAAATTATACCTTTTAAATGGAAAGAAGGTCTTTATTACTACAGCTAAATTCAAATATGAAGGGAGAGGGGGGGAAAAAAAGTAACACATCTGCGAACGTGTAATGAGGAAAACTAATAGCTTGACCTACTAAGACCATTTTCAACCAATGAATACATAGTGAGGAAAGACTACGTATACAGCTTTCTCTCCCTGCCATGAGGGTGGGGAGAGGATAAAAACTTTAAGATAAGGTTTCTACTACTTAGACACTTAAAATCTAGTTGACATTAAAAGGGGTATTGAGGGGGGTAGTCACTGCTGGCTCAGATATTTAGGAAAAGGCTAACACAGGGGCTGGGCCTCAGATGATCAGTAGGAATGATTTTTTGGCTCCAACCAACAGTGGCTTAAACGAAATCTAATTCATCCCCAGTGGTACTGAAATTAATTCCATCTAGCTGCCACTGATTATTCAGAATTCTCCTCATCCGAAAGTACCATCTCTCCCTTTTCTCTAGGCAGTAAACTTACCCATCCTACAGGCAGATTTAAATTACCTTTTAAAAAAATCACATAAAGTTTTATGAATGACCTTGAACATGAACATCTAAATTTAACAAAAGTATAGCTTTTAAAACAAAATTTACATGTAAATCATCGTGCCATGGACTCCACTAGAATGAGTTCTCATTACTGGCTGAAATGAAACATAATACAGTTGTAAACAGATTAAATGGCTTACCACAGCCTTACTCAAATTGCATCCTTTGTGTAAAAGGCCTCAAGGTGCAATAAATAAGTTGATAATTAAAATACATAAAACTGCAGCAGATAATATTCACCATAAAATTATGTTAAAATAATGTTTAAGAGTTGACTTATCAGAAAGAGCTCATTATTAGGACAGATTTTTTTGTACTAGTACTAAAGGCCTATAAATTGGAAAACAACAGTAAGAGATGGAGAATGCCTTAGAGAAGGTACTTTTGGGAAATCATTTTGGCTCTAAGTCTCTGCAGTAAGAATTTAGAAACTGCAGAAATATCTGCCTGAATTTATATGTGGCCAAGGCAACACTTTGTAAGGGATAAAGAAGAGGAAGAGGGGACAGGAAGTAGCTGTATTATGACATCCTCGAAATTCCAGGGATCAAGCTAAAGTGTTTCTGTAGTAACATTATCACCAAAGAATGAGGACACCCAGACCTCAAAGCAAGGAGGAGAGTCAAGGTGTTCACAGTGAGTTAATACCAGACACACCAGGAAGCAAGAGGAAAGGGCAAGCAAAGCACAGGTGACATTAGGAAAAAAGAGAAACCACGCCCACCTGTAAAGACAAAGAATGGGACAAATCCTGGAAAAGCAGAAATATTTTATGATCTCTTCTTTAATTACTTTGAATGAAATCATTTTTGTTAGCAAATATTATATTCAAATACGCTGATAAAATCACCATGTCCTAGATTTATGTTTTTCTAAATACATATTTTCCAGGGGAATTTTTAAGTGGTTTAAAACTGAAGGTAGAAATAAAAGCATAATTGTAGAATTTATTCACATACATTTTCTCCCCTCTGTCAGTAAAGAAACATCACATCGATGATAAAATCTAAAAACATCGAAGTGGAAAGCATAACTCATTCTTTAAGGGGGATTAAAAGTATTGTCATTATATCTAAATTACCATATTTATACAAATAAAAATGTCTAATCCATACATTTCCAGTGAAATGTCAGTTTTACCAATCTGACTTTACCTTGACACACGCATTAAGTGAACAACACTACTCACCACTACCAGCTAATGATGATGGTGTGTTGTTTCATAAATGTTTACTCTTTCTGACCAGTGCTTTGTTTTCCACTGCACTAAGTAAATCTACTAGGATAAAATACAATTTCTTTGCAAGGCTCTTACTATTAGAAGGAAAGTATCTGAGATGAACTTTCATCGTGGCTTTTATTTTGAAAGACTATGGGAAATAGGTTTTATTTACACAAAGACCTTCTCACTAAAAACTGCCCAGGGAAGAAGCAAAAAAGACAGTTGGGCAGAGAGAACGCTAGATTCTTTGCATGGTGATGATAGTGCCAACCTGCCAGGGGCAGGGCTAGGACTTCAGTGCCTAGGGACTGCTATGTACTTTTTTGAGTTCCGTGTGAAAATTCACAGGTGCGGGTGGCATTTTGCAATCTATCTGCAGAGCTGACAAAGTGTAAGGGACAGTCAGTCTTATTCAATGCAAAGGAAAAAGAGAAACAAAAGTTTGCAATAAAAGGCCTTTTTAGGTGCAAAGGTGTGAAGAAAAATGAAAGGATACAGTAGCTAAAAGAATTAATTTAGCCCCGAACCCACAGACCATACTGTAGACAACAATCATTTCTCTTTGGGGCATCTTTCTGTTAGGGAACTGTTGACTGAAACCACCTGCCTTGGCCAGGCACGATGATAACCACTTGCCTGAGTTGTCTCCCAACAGGAGGTCCCGATAAAGAACATGGTGTTGCCACTGAAAAGTAACTGGGAGAATTCGGGAGGGGCCTAAAAGAGGAGGGAGGAGATCGCTAACCTCCCAGAAACCCTCACACCAGAATCCATCTTGGCTGAGAGATGCATGAGCCACCAGCAAGGACCCTGAGTCAGACCAAATATGGGCCAAGTAACATGACTAGCCAGAGACAACCCGGAAACTAACCCCATTACCATTAAACCTGAGACTGTGAGTCACGTGGCAGAGTAGTTCTCCTGGGTTCCCCTACCCTGCTGCTCTCTGCCCGGGTGCCCCTTCCCAATAATGTCTTGCTTTGTCAGCACGGCTCCTCAGTCAATTTATTTCTGGACAAGAGCTCACCTCAGGCCTTGGAAGGGGTGCCCTTTCCTGCAACATTTCCAGTGGGGATAAAAAGATAGGCAGCCAATTCTTTTGAGATTCTAGTAGGAAAATCACCTTTCTCCCTCTCAAGGTTTAGGACCTTGACTAAATCACCGGATCCTCAGGGCTAGGTGTGATGAAGTCTTGTTTACTCATCCTACTAGGCTACTGTGATCAAAGGGGTGAGGGCAAGAGAGTCTGCCCCAGTCAGTCCCAGAGTGATCATGAAGCTTGGTACCTCCTTTTAAACCATCACCCTCCAAAACAAAGGCTGTGGCACTGCTTCCCCGGCTGAAACCCAAGATGCACTGAGCTTACGGCAGGCTGGGTGTGTGACCGTCCTCTCCCAGGCTCGCCCAGGCCTCCGTCCCTAAGGGCACCCCATTGTCTCCTGCTGGCCTTTCCTCAAGCCCTGACTTTCTGGTTGGCTCTGGCTGCACTGCAGCTCAGCTCACAGAGATCCACATCACCAGAGCCAAGGCTCTAAGATCCAGGATCTGGATTTCTGGGTGAATGTGGACAGTTTTCCTTGACTCAAGTTTTCTTCATTGTAAAGTGGTGAGGACTGACGTTTGCTCATTCAGATCCCACTAAGATATAAATAACCATGCCAAACACAGAGCTCTTATGCAAAACTCAAGTTGTGGGTAAAATGTCACCTTTTGTTTAAACCTTCCCTGACTACTATTCAAAACTCTGTTCCCTGTGGGACTTCTCTGTGGGGTTAAGACTCTGCACTTCCAATGCAGGGGGCATGGGTTCTATCCCTGGTCAGGGAACTAAGATCCCGCATGCCCCAGAGTGCAAAGAAAACAAAAAAGAAACCCTACATTCCCTGTCTTTTCCCTGTAAAATTTTCTCCATAGCATTTAGCACCAACTACTACATAATTTACTTCTTTATTGTATCTCCCCTCACCAGAATATAAATTCCAGAGGGTTGATATTTTTGTCTGTTTTATTCACTGCTGTACCTCTGGTAATCTAGAAGAGGTTCTGGGACAAGCAGGTACTCAATAAATATTTGTTAAATGGAAAAATAAAACAGTCTTAACACGGGTTGGCTTAGGCAGATCTGGGATAGTACAAAAGAAAATGACAAGATTATCCTAAGGCTCCTAAGTCAAAAAGCAACCTACCTCTTAGAGGCCTCATCAACATCACTCTCACCATTCAGATTTTTTAACCTGAGCATCCGATGCCTCATTCTTCTCTGAACCTATATTCTCACTTAAACTGGTGCTTCCCTTAAAAGATGGCATTCTTGCCAGTCCAAAACATGGACCATGCACACCTCTCCCTGAGTAAACATCCCTCTGTTCCTCACCTGGTTAGGATTCCTACTCTTCTCACTGAGCTGCATACAACAATTGCACCATTAAAGCTCAACCATCCTCTGGGTCCCCACAACCCTGGGAACTCACAATCTCTTACTATAAAGAGAAATGCATGTTGTTACAGGGGCAATATAGCTATCTGGTTATTTTAAAAATAAAATGAGGGGCTTCCCTGGTGGCGCAGTGGTTGAGAATCCGCCTGCCGATGCAGGAGACACGGGTTCGTGCCCTGGTCCGGGAAGATCCCACATGCCGCGGAGCAACTAAGCCCGTGAGCCATGGCCGCTGAGCCTGCGCGTCCGGAGCCTGTGCTCCGCAACGGGAGAGGCCACTACAGTGAGAGGCCCGCATACCGCAAAAAAAAAATAAAATGAAATCCTACTTTACCAAGAAGTAAACTAACTGGAAAGATGGTGCCAAGTAATATTTTTTAAGCAAAAATAAGAAAAAAATAAATCAAGAAAGATTTGTAGGAACACGACTGGTGATAAAGACACAGTGGGTTGTTGAAGAAAGCCAAGTGTACATTCTTCTCCACATTTCGAGCCCTCGAGATTCCTAACTTGAATAAAACTTCTGGAGAAAAAAATCCCCTAGCATCTGAAGTCTGACCCATTTGGGGGTTTACACATACCCAATTTATCTGTAGTCAATTTACTACCAGAACAGTCTCTGTGAAACCTTAAATTAGTACCTTCTCATTGTCATTTTTTCCTAAGAGCACTGCACATATTAACAACAAAACTTTAGCCTAACTTTTAAAATGTTGGGTAAAATGTCATTTTAATGCAACATAATCCGTAAGGTATCACTGAGAAGACAACAGTTATAAATGAATGATTAAAGCTGAAGTCTTCTACCTTTTATCTCATTTTCATAATTTAAGAACTGAAAGCATTTGGAGTAGAACAGCAAAAGCAGTTTATTACTAAAGCTACTTTGCACCAGAATAGTGTTGGGAGGAAGGGATAATAACACCCATTTTATTCTAATGATAGATTTAACATAACACATAATTTAATTGAACATTTGACTAGCTAATAGCCTCTTGACAATTCATGAAAGCAAGTCCAACCTGTTCAAGTCAATGTTTAAATATTAATTCTTATACTGTGTTATCTAGAATTTGTATTCCAAATGCAATGGAAAGCATGGAGATAAGAGTTAAACCCTTAACATGCATACATCTTTATTATACATTAAAATACTGAGAAGAGAGAATATAAGATAAATTTCATTGAATAAAACTTTAAAAAATACACTCTAGAGACTTGGTAACTGCTAAGGGTACCTTTAAATTGCTACTCAAGATCAACAGTGACAAAGATTACACTACTTTTACTAGAAACTACTTTTTATTACATTCCAATTACTTTCCTAGGATATAGCTAATGTGAGTATTCAAGCAAAACAAAATTTTCTTTGAAGGAAAAGCCAAAATCATAACCAATTAAACTAAAGTTTCTGTCCACAAGTTAACTTACAAATACATGGAGAAAACATATGAATGATTATAGACTAACCCATTTATCAATTTTTAAAAATTATTACTAACTAATAATGGCTTAGTACTTTATATATTACACAGTAGCTCATGCATATTCTTATTTCTTTGCAACATTTTAGTAGGTGTTACTGTTGTCCCCTTTTTAATGATGATGTGATTGCAGCTCTGGTGATTAGACACAGAACTGTAAACCTCTGTTCTAAGCTGTGCCCTCTTGGGTTTACATGGCTGGTCAGACATGCCCACCTTCTACACAGCACGCCTGTTCCTCCTGAGAGTGCTGGGGAAAGCACATGGTCTGGAATAAAACAGACCTGGGTTCTAACTCAGGTCTGCTCAAGTACCACCTCTGCCTCCTGGAGAAAAATCATTAAACTCTCCATAAATGGAGGGTATTTATCTCGCAGTGTTGTTTTAAGATTAAACGAAATAAGGAACGTGGAAGGGACTTAGAGACAGCATGCCTGTGTTGCCAGTTCCTAAACCTGCATAAATGTTACCTTCTGCCCTGTCTGCTTCTGCTCGCCAGCCACAGGATTGCTAGAGAAAGCAATGTAACAGTGCTGACTTAGCCGATACAAATGTATGGTCTAGCACGGTTTTCTCATCAGTAAGCAAGACCTAAATAATAAATAACACCCATCTCCTAGGATTGTTTTTTTGTTTGTTTGTTTTTGTGGTACGCAGGCCTCTCACTGCTGTGGCCTCTCCCGTTGAGGAGCACAGGCTCCAGATGTGCATCGGCAGGCGGACTCTCAACCACTGCGCCACCAGGGAAGCACCTAGGATTATTTTAAGAGGATGTGTGTAAAGTATTAATTATGGTTCCTGGCAAATGCGAGGCACTCAGTAAGTGGTAAAACTGGACTCATTCTGCAGCTTTTCAACCTCCGTATTTATCGTAGGTGAACTCCTTTGCTTGTACAGGTCCGGAAGGTGTTATTCTACACTTTCTTCAATTTTCCTCAAGCCCTGACAGCACCAGATCCTTCTGGTAAGTGATCTCCCACTTCCTTAACTGGAAAGACAGGCAGTAGGCACGAGCCTCCCCAGCTCCACTTTCTTCCTTCCAACACTTCTTTATCAACTTAAAATCTCTCATAAAACCTACAGGGGACTTCTCTGGTGGTGCAGTGGTTAAGAGTCCACCTGCCGATGCAGGGGACACGGGTTCGTGCCCCGGTCCGGGAAGATCCCACATGCCGCGGAGCAGCTAGGCCCGTGAGCCACAACTACTGAGCCTGCGCGTCTGGAGCCTGTGCTCCGCAACAGGAGAGGCCGTGACAGTGAGAGGCCCGCGCACCGTGATGAAGAGTGGTCCCCGCTCGCCGCAACTGGAGAAAGCCCTTGCACAGAAGCAAAGACCCAACACAGCCAAAAATAAATAAATAAATAAATAAATAAATTTATTAAAAAAACAAACACACACATGCAGGTCTTGGAATCCTCACTCAACTGCTTACACATTTCATTCCTTCATTCAACACATTTTATTGACTGTCTACAACCTTTCAGGTACTGTGCCAAATGCTGAGTGCACGGGGTAGGGGGAAAGGACAGACAGTCCCTGTTCTCAGGGAGACTAAAAGGAGGGGATTCACACTATGTAATAATCACACTATAAATATATGTTCACAAATGACCTTCCCATTGCCTCAGGCCTCACTCCTCGCTCATCCCCAGCTCCTCATGAATCTCCAGGAGCCCAATGCCCATGCCCACCCCACGTGAAGATAACCTCAGCCCGCACAGGCATCTGTTACAGCTAGCAGTTCCATTTCTTGTCTTCCTGACTTCCTAGGCTTCTAGACACTCTATTTCTGTCGCCTCTATTTCCTCATCTGTCATTAAGACTAGGAAATCTGTCTGCTGTTCTGTACTTTTCTTAGACGTAACTTCCTAAAAACACCATCTATACTAAGAGTAACAAGAACATCTTACTTCTGAAAGCGGCCTCTTTCTTAGTGTCAGGACTCCAGACTATTCATTCTTTCCTTCTCTCCAGTATTTCTAGTAATTCAGTTCTCACTTCAGGCTCCTCCATTTCTACCCTAGATGGCAGGTATTCCTCAAAGTTGAGCCTCTGCTCTCTACATTCCTCTACACTCTCCATCTGCCAGTTCATTTACCTGCAAAAGAGGCTTTTCTCTCAATTGTGTCTGAATTGACTCTCATATCCACATCTCCTCTCACAGGACAGAGCCTTTCACACTCTGAGGGTTCCATAAAGAATCACAGAGGAAGGAAGGAACAGATAAGCTAACTAATCAACCAAGAATTTCTTCTTGGACATCAATTCAAATTTACACATAAAACCAAACCCGTGACCCATTTCTCTCAATTCTGATCCCCGACCTGTCAGCCCCACCCACGACCTGTGCTCACAGAGCTCCCCACCACCTTCCTGTTACCTGTAGCCCGACGGCCCTCCGGCTGTCTGGCGAACTGTTCCCTGAACATTTCCTGAACCCACCTTCTCTATTTTGTTCCAATCTTACCACAAGAAGACCTAACCTGGTCTCTCCCTGTCTCAAGGTTGCACACCACTTCCAGATGATCTTCTGAAAAAACAATTCTCCCCTGTTTAACACTCACTAGTGGCTTTCTCGTGACTAAAAACAAGGTTCATTTAAAGCAACTCTATTCTCGCACTAATCTCCCTCTTTCTTTTTCTCTCTCATCTCCTACTTTCCTAAATTCTACAACACAAACTACAATAGTATTTTGTAAACATTTTTAAGTAGGAAAATCCTCCTTTTAAATGAAATGTTATACAGACTCCAAACATATAAAGGTAAACAAAGGTACAAATACACTTGTTAAAGTGGGGACAGAAATCAAACACCACAGTCTCCCCTGTAAACTTCTGCCCCCTTTGCTCTGGATCCTAAGAGTTCCCAAGAACAGCCTGAAATACACTCCATTAGTCTAAATCCCTTGAACGTTTCCTGAAACAAACTATTGGGTTGGCCAAAAAGTTCATTTGGGTTTTTCCATAAGATGTTATCGAAAAAGTCGAACGAACTTTTTGTCCAACCCAACATCTCTGCTGGAATTTGGTCCCCAGTTCCCTTCTTTCCCCCTAACCTTCCTCTCCAGTCTAGGTTACATGAAGCCTTAATAAGCCAGCACAGACTCTATTCTACCAGCGGAAACTTTACTGATTACTCTCCATCAAGCTAACCTCTCCTTCCTTGGAAGTCCTAGAGTAAGAAGAGCTAGCGCTTACTACATGTGAGAATCTGTGCTAAGTCTTTACCGAATCCTCACTACATCAATCAAATGTATATAGGGATATATCTATATATCCACAGATGTATACATAATTACTGTCCACATTCTACAGATGAGGACACATACCAGGTAATTTGCCGAAGTGTGTATACAGTGGAACTAAACATGAACTCAGCCTGACTCCAAGTCTGTACTCTATATTAGTTCTTTCTGACCTTTTTCATATAAGCACATATTAAATGATATTTGTAAAGCCCTCTAGAGTAAATGGAAAAAGCTACTCACAGGTGAAGGCAACTAACACTGAGTACCCCAGGCCTAGCCTAGCTCCCTGAAGGGCCCAAGGGGTCACCATCGAGTGTACTGGAAATTCAGCAGCAGGGCACCAGCCGAGGAACTCTGCTGCACGTATTCATTTAGTACTGACTAGTACCTAACATGCAGTGGGGCTTCAAATATAGCCTGACATGCAGTGTAGCTTTTGAGAAAGGACAACATTACACTCAAATCGCAACAGAAACAGACAGGAGAACAAACAGCTGAAGATTTTCAACGTCTCTAGTTTGATAAGCTAATGGCCACTTAGATTTCTATGAGGGCAACATCTAAAAGATGGTTCACACCTTCAGTGTGCATCAATTTCACCTGGAGATTTGGGAAACCACCAGCTATGGACCTGCCTCCAAAGTCTGATTCTGAGAGTCAGCATTTCTGACAAATCCCCAGATGGTGCTGAAGTTGGTATTGCCGGTCAGGGTCCTGGGAGAACCACTTTTCTTCAAAAGAAAAACCCAGTAATAAATATGCTTCATATACGCACACACTGCCAGCTTAATACTTAATCCTTTGGTAGTCCATTTTTAATGACACAGGTCTGCTCTAAGTCACGATGTGAGCTGGATTCTGGGACAAAAAATAAGCGTTTTCACAGTGCTAAACATTGCCTGACCCAATTATAACAACATGTAGTAGACCTCGGGTACACCCTCATCAGGGACAAGAACTCAGCTACATCACACATACGTGATCTACGGTGCGCTTAACATCCAAAAGAGTCAGGTCAAAGCAATTCAGACAACAGCTCTATGAGCAATCTGATTAAGAGGACACATTGCTTTGAATTTATGAGAAGAATTATATAGCTCAATTTAACTCTTAACAAAGCTAGTGGCTAAAGGGATTAAATATCCAAGTTCCAAATGAAAGAATATTTTAGTGCTATGTTTCTTCATGCTTTCAACAGAGGTTTGATTAATTTTACCTCTTGCAAACAGGGTGAAGCTTTTTCTCAGGTAGACTGGCATGTAAATTATAATTACAACTAAGAAAAACTTGCATAAAACTGCACTGTGATTCATTAAGTATTTTTTTTGCATAAAGCACAGGTGCATTTATTTCAGGAATCTCAGAAATTATTTAAAGAATAATACATTCAAAGCTTTGAATACCTCTTGTAGAATCATTCACAAATCCAAAGAATCCTATCTGATGCCTAAGTGCAATTTTCAAATGTCCCCAACCCCCACTGAAAAAGCTTTATTATTAAATTTTTAATATATCATAAATATTTACACTCAATACAATTAAATCTAAAATTAAAATCCTACATTATGAAGCTAATATTTTGGGAGTAAAGTATACCCTAAAGCAGTTAGTTTGCTGCAAGATCATTCATAACAACAGAATGTTCTCTGGAAATAGTTCATGTTTTAATACTAGAATCCCTTACCCTCTAGTACAATATGCACCCAAATTAAAATGGTATTCAAATACACTGACAGGTCAGGTCCACAAAGAAGTCTGAAAGCAGAGATTGAAAAATAACAACAACCAAAAATCACAACAACCCCCAAACCAGCTGACAAAAATAAAGCCTTGGTTATAGATCAATGGAACAGGATAGAAAGCCCTGAGATAAACCCACACACCTATCGTCAACTAATCTATGACAAAGGAGGCAAGGATATACAATGGAGAAAAGACAGCCTTTTCAATAAGTGGTGCTGGGAAAACTGGACAGCTACATGTAAAAGAATCAAATTAGAACACTCCCTAACACCATACACAAAAATAAACTCAAAATGGATTAAAGACCTAAATGTAAGACTGGACACTATAAAACTCTTAGAAGAAAACACAGGAAGAGCACTCTTTGACATAAATCACAGCAAGATATTTTTTGACCCACCTCTTAGAGTAATGGAAATAAAAATAAACAAATGGGACCTAATGAAACTTAAAAGCTTTTGCACAGCAAAGGAAACTAAAAGCAAGATGAAAAGACAACCCTCAGAATGGGAGAAAATATTTGCAAAGAAATCAACTGGCAAAAGATTAACCTCCAAAATACATAAACAGCTCATGTAGCTCAATATTAAAAAAACAAAAACAACCCAATCTAAAAATGGGCAGAAGATCTAAATAGACATTTCTCCAAAGAAGACATACAGATGGCCAAGAGGCACATGAAAAGATGCTCAATATCACTAATTATTAGAGAAATGCAAATCAAAACTACAACGAGGTACAGCTTACACCAGTTAGAATAGGCATCACCAGAAAATCTACAAACAATTGATGGAGAGAGTGTGGAGAAAAGGGAACCCTCTTGCACTGTTGGTAGGAATGTAAATTGATACAGCCACTAGGGAGAACAGTATGGAGGTTCCTTAAAAACTAAAAATAGAACTACCATACCACCCAGCAATCCCACTACTGGGCATATACCGAGAGAAAACCATAATTCAAAAAGACACATGCACCCTAATATTCACTGCAGCACTATTTACAAGAGCCAGGTCATGGCAGCAACCTAAATGCCTATCGACAGACAAATGGATAAAGAAGATGTGCTACATATATACAATGGAATATTACTCAGCCACAGAAAGGAACGAAATTGGGTCATTTGTAGAGATGTGGATGGATCTAGAAACTGTCATACAGAGTAAAGTAAGTCAGAAAGAGAAAAACAAATAACATATATTAACACATATATGTGGAATCTAGAAAAATGGTACAGATGAACCGGTTTGCAAGGCAGAAATAGACACACATGTAGAGAACAAACATATGGACACCAAGGGGGCAAAGAGGGTTGGGGGCGATGAATTAAGAGATTGGGATCCACCATCACTTCCTACAAACCCCGATTCGAGACTGATCTTCATCAAACCTCCTCCAGCATGGTCCCCTCTAATAACTTCCCATCTCCACATCACCTCACTCTCTCCTTTTCACCATCGTGTCGTGTAACTGTGTTCTGGTTACTTTTATCTCTCAACTTACCCTATTACCAAATAGATTAAAATCTTAAAGCAAAAGGCTTTTAAAAAAATCAATGTTGGCCCATATAATCTAAAATCCATATTTAAAGAAGCCAAATTCATTTGAACCAAGTGGGATCGTAAGTGGAAACCTTGTCCATACTATTTTCTTTCTGTCAGTAAACTTTCATAGCATCTCAGATTGATTATACAATTTTAGTGAATATTCAAAGATATTAAATTATATATCTTTAAAATTACAGTTATCAATGACCCTACATAGCTGGTCCAAGTTGGCAGTCATTTATCTAGCAAGACCACTTCCTACTGGCTACTAATCCTTCTATTCTTAGTAATTACATTAAAGAGAAAAAAGCCTACATCTGCAGAATCATCTCTGCCACAAGTACACTTTCACAGTTCAGTTCCCACCACCTACAAGATGGGCTACACTCGCTCATCCAAGATCACCCTCCACACGGAATTCCCTTCTTTCTCTGGAGAAATCCCTAACTTCACCCAGCAAATATAACCTCCTCACTGGCACACTCCTCATCTCTTCTCTCAGTCAGCTCCCTCCTCTGTTCTACTATAGAATCCCATGACCACCTCTACCCCACAATTATCTTACTGAATTTGTATGTTTGTATTTATCTGTTTTTTTCCAGGAGACTGTAAAGTCCTCATAAATAAGGGCTGTGTCTTTTACTACAGTGCATCTAGAACAGCACCCATCCATGGTCAACACTCAATGCAAGTCTGCTGAGTAATGGACACAAATTAGATGGAATATGTATGTTCATCTAGACACACACAGACACACACGCGTGCACGCATATTTCTTTGTATTTTTAATAAAAATCACAACTTGACTAATGTATTATTTAAATATTAGTAACTGAGTATATACTGTATTTCTGGACATTTAATAGTAGTAACTAGTTACCACTTCTTATATAGTTGTATATTTTTCCAACCTGTATTCTGATTTAGAAAAATAGATGGAGGAGAACAAATTTGGCTAAAATACTAAAATGACTATTAATATTTTATAACTTGTTAGAAATATACCTCTATCTAAAAAGAAACAAAAAGGATTTATCTTCTCATACTGAAAACCACTTTTTAAAACTTTGGCAGAATTGACCATGCGTCCAGCAAACATCTAAGAGCTGCCAGGTCTTGTGCTAAGTCCTCGAGACCCAAAATGGAAAAATCAGAATCCCTGCATACAAGTGACTCAGAATCCACTCTTTTTTTTTTTTTTTTTATCATGTTCCTTCTTATCTGTATCAAAACTCATACTGAACAATGAGTTCTGGGTTGCAAAAGAGGATTCAGAATCCACTCTTAAGACACACATGCAAACATAAATACTATAATTTGATAAGTTATAAAGATGACATGTATAAAATTCAATGAAGGTAGATCAATATAGGTATTTATTCCTAATATAGCAGAAAAAAAATGAAAACTGCAATTAATGAACAACGAACTAAGTGTCAGACAATAAACTAGAAGCCCTATCCTCTGCTATGATAAACTTTAAGGGCTCTTAACCTTTTTATGCCATGGACTCCTGGGCAAGCCAATGATGAGAACTCCCTTTTAATCTATAAATCGATAACTTCTATTGCAAATTTCAGGTTACACTAAAATTCTTGGTTTCATTCAGGTTCAAGTTCACTATAAATGGAATAACAGCACATTAACAAATAACTGCATAGTACTATGCTCTAATTTATGTGAAGGAATTTGGGAAAATGGGCCAAGTTTTCTAGTTTTCTGTGTATTTATTTTTATGGGGACTTATTATTTACTTTATTCAAAAACATTTATTGAGCTCCTACTATGAGTCGGGTATGTTCTAGGTGCTTGAATATGAAGCAGTGAACAAGAAAGACAAGATATCTGCTTCTCTATAGTTTTATTCTAATTGCAGGTGATAAACAAATAAACAATAAATAAATATGAGGTAGTGAGAAGTGCCCCAAATTATAAGAGCATACCTGGTAGCAAGTCACTAGGAGCCGTATAAGGTGGCACCTCTACATGATATTAAAACCATCTACTGGCATGTGTACGCTAGTCTGAAAATAGTTTTAAAAGAAGAGAAAAATAACCATTCCAAACTAACAACTCTGAATAAGCATTTTATAGACAGATGGCTACTTCTTACATACACAGAGGGACTTAGTACATCGAATTCCTAATAAACAATAACTAACAGTGAGCATCAGAACCTTCAGCTGCTTCCACAATCACATTATTACTATTCAAAACTGACTATAAGAGGGAATTCCCTGGCAGTCCAGTGGTTAGGACTCTCACTGCCAAGGGCCCAGGTTCAATCCCTGGTTGGGGAACTAAGATTCCACATCCCACAAACTGTGTATCGCAGCCCCCCCACCCCAACACACACACAAAAAACTGACTATAAGAGAAAACAAGAATTTGTAGATTATAATACAAAAATTGCTTAACCTTAATAAGGGGTATCTAGGAACATGCTACTTTAATACACTCTGGATGACAGTTACAAAAACTAATACAAACAGTTTTAGATTATTTTACAATACAGACAACAAATTCCCCTCCAACATTAAGTAAAACCTTAGAGAGAAAAGTATTCAAAGTTTTTTTAAAACAAACAAACAAACAACTAAATAAATGCCTGCAACAAACCAAGCAAGGAAGATGAGAGAAAGAGACAGTCACTGCTCAGGCAGTCAATTTACAAGGAACAAAGCTTAATTTTTGGAAAGGAGTTAGGCAGAAGAAATGTTCAGTTCTAGGCAGTGTAGCTGCAGAGAAGAGTTACAGCTCAAAAGTGCTGGAAGTACTGATTGCTTCCTGCTGCCTTGAAAGAAATGGCAAGGTACCCATAAGTTTTGCTCAGATGCACAAAGCAATGTATCTCAAGTAAGTTACAATGAGGGCATGAATGTAAAGAGAAAGAAGTCAGACATACGGTCATCTGGGAAACCACAGTAAAGAAGTCCAGTTGACACTGACTAAATCACTTCAAAAATATCCTACACTGTCAGGAAATAAGCTATTCAACAGAAGTGAATGTGCCAAATCATTCCTGGGTTCAATATCAAGTCCTTTAATTAGAGCACTACAAAAAATGTCTAATATATCCTCCATAATCATTCTCTATAAATAGTATTTTAAGCAATCAATTTTCTACACCTCTAAAGAGTATTTTTAATTGTATGTACCATTTAACAAGTAGGTACAATTATTAAGTTGAAGAGAATATTTTCATAAAGGGATACTAAATTACATTTCATTGGAAAAATACGTTAAGAAGATATAATTGAGAAAAATATGAATGTTTACAGAAACAGACTCTAACAACACTAAACAGACAGTAAATCCTAAGTGTACATTAAAATCTTTTAGTCAAAATAATACATTTGCTGTAATCAATAATAAGCTAATGAAAATACAGACTGCTATGTATTATCTAGAAAGGTAAAAATTATTTTCTTTTACAATAATTTTTGAAAAAAACTACTTTTACGTTATAAAATAAAAACCCCATTTGAAAATAATTTTCAAACACATAGGTTTAAAAATAACGAAATACTGATGACATTGATAGGAGGCCATCCCAGATACACACAAAAGGAGGGCAGTCAGTGAACATACGCACAAGCCAAAGGCCTGGCACCCAGAAGAGTTCCCATATCTCACGCTCCTCTTTTCCCTGCTTAGTTACAGCACAAACTAAGCTAAAATGCTACCTCAACTTCTCTTTCTCTTCACTTCAAAACCACAGCTCATAAATACTTATCTACTGTGACAGTTAATTTTTTGACCATCAGGGTGCCCAGACCAGTCAGACGTTATTTCAGGTGTGTCTGTGAGGGTGTTTCTAGACGAGGTTAACATCTGAATTGGACTGAGCAGAGCAGATGCCTCCCCCATTGCGGGGGTGGTGGTGGGGGTGGTGGTGGGGTGGTGGTGGTGGTGGTGGTGGTGGTGTCTCATCCAATCCTCTGCAGGCCTGAATGGAACAAAAAGGCCAACCCTCCTGCGACTAAGAGGTTATTTCCTCCTGCCTGAGGGCCACGAGCTCAGATGGATTTTTTTTCCTGCCTTCAGACTCAAACTGGAACACCGGCTCTTTCTTCCTGGGTCTCTAGCCTGCTGCTCACAGAGTTTGGTGACTCAGCCTCCATAATCACACAGGCCATTCCATACAATACATCTCTTTTTGTACATGTGTACACACACACACACACACACACACACACACACACACACACACTCCTACAGAAATACAACTCAGAATGCAATTTCAGTTAAAACAACTACTGGCAGTTTACCTACCAAGAAGACGACTCTTCATTCAAGCATTATTTTACATCTTACATTGCTGTTTCAATCTTACCCTTTAAACTGAATCCACTTTCCCAATCTTTTGTTAAGCAACTATTAGATTAATATGTGAGTTTCTTTTTACCTAAATGAAACTGTAGGCACACTTACAGAATTTTCAACTACATTTCGGGGCATATTCATAAAAAAACCTTTTAGTCTTCAGACCAAATTAGAATTTCAGTTTCTGCTCTGATTTTTCAAAATTACCTTGTCTGGATCCATCTTTCCTCTGATAAATTCCTGCTTCCAGAACTGCAATGCCTGTTCCAAGGTTAGGCCAATGCCCTTCAGGAAGAGGCCGTACTGCATGCGGCCCCCATGACGAAGATGGTGATTTTCCCGCAGGGCTTTATGTAGCTGACGCATGCAAGGTGGGAAGGATTTGGTAGAAAGCTACAAGAAAAAAGAGTGTTTTGTTATTTATCAGGTCCCCCACAATATTTGTTGCAAAAATCAATCTAATTTGCAAATCGTAAATTCAGTTTAATTGGAATAAAAACAAAAAACAGTAAGGAAGTTATTACTGTCTCACTGTGATTACAGATTCTTTTTCTTATTATTTTAATATTGATTACATGTCAAAATGATATTTTAGATATGCTGCATTGAATAAAACATATTATTAAATTTATTTTACCTATTTCTTTTCTTTTTATAATTTTTAATTAAACGTTTTCTTTTGAGATAACTGTAGATTCCTATGCAGTTGTAAGAAATAATACAAAGAGATGTCATGTACCTGGTATCCCCCAAAGGTAATATCCTGCAAATCTGCAGTATATTATCACAAGCAAGATACTGACACTGATGCAATACACTAGTCTTAGATTTTCTGTTATACTCACATGTTCATTTCTGTGTACATGTGTATATAATTTTATGTAATTTTTCACATGTGTAGGTTCATGCATCCCCCACCACAAGGATCCCTCATGTTTCCATTTTATAACCCCCCATCTTCTGTACCCTGCCCCCGCCATTCCCTAACCCTTGGCAACCACTAATTGTTCTCCGTCTCTATAATTTTGTCATTTCAAGAGTGTTATACAAATAGCATCATAGAGTTTAATGTTTTGAGAGTGGCTTTTCACTCAGCATTCCCACAAAATTCATCTAAGTTGTTGCAGGTATCAATAGCTCATTTTCTTTTTTTATTGCTGAGCAATAGTCCACGGTGTTGACATGACACCATTTGTCTAACCATTCACTCGCTGAAGGACATTTGGGTTGTATCCAGTTTGGGGCTATTTCAAACAAATGAGTGTACAAGTTTTCATGTAAACCTAAGATTTTATTTTCCTGGGATAAATGTTCAAAAGTACAATTGGTGAATCACAGATGAACTTTTAAAATAACCCCAATACAAAGTAAAACATAAAAATAAGAGAAATGGTTCTCAAAATGTGAATTCAAATAAATGTGTTAAAGAAATTAACAATTAAAAGAAAACCTTTTTTGGACTTCCCTGGTAGCACAGTGGTTAAGAATCCTCCTGCCAATGCAGGGGATATAGGTTCGAGCCCTGGTCTGGGAAGATCTCACATGCCATGGAGCAACTAAGCCCATGCGCCACAACTAACGAGCGTGCACTCTAGAGCCCGCGAGCCACATGTGCTGAGCCCGCATGCCACAACTACTGAGTCCACAAGCCTAGAGCCTGTGCTCTGCAACAAGAGAAGCCACTGCAATGAGAAGCCCGCGCACCGCAACAAAGAGTAGCCCCTGCTCACTGCAGCAACTAACCCCAATGCAGCCAAAAATAAACAAATAAATAAATAAATAAATAAAATTATTTTTAAAAAAGGAAATCTTTTTCATCTATGGTCTCAACTGCGTTCTCCCTGCAGCATCCTCCTGAGACTTAACTCCCACCTCTCTCGGGCTCCTCAGCAGGTTCAACTTTGCCCGTGAGCAGGGACAGGTCTCACTTTGCTCCCTTGACTGACCAGGCAGCTTCTTCATCTTTCACAGTAACAACTTTACTTGATTATAATTTTTCATAGGAAGATGACCTATTCATTCCAAACTCCAAAAGCTCAGGGTCTCCCCCTACTCACCATTATAACTCTTGTTTCCAAGCATTAAAACCTCACCTGTGTATTTTTAATTTATTTTAAGTAATTTGCTAATTGTCTAAACAAAGATTAATTATGGCTGACTCAGTTTCCCTTTTTTGGGGTAATGCAGAAATTCTACAATGTATTAAAGAGAAATTCTATAAAGTAAAAGTATAGTAAAGTGTGCACTCTTTCATTCTCCTATGGAGCCACAAAGTGAAGCAGAAATCATCTGCCTACTAATCTAGTGGCAACACAAGATGAGAGCCTACCCTTAGTGTCATGGAATAAATTTTGTATCCTCCTCAAATTTATATGCCAAGTCCTAAACCCACGACCTCAGAATGTGGTTGTATTTAGAGCTGGGACCTGTAAGGAGGTAATCAAGGTTAAATGAGCTCATGGGAGTGGGGCCCTGGTCCAAGGTGACTGGGATCCTTCTAAGCAGAGGAAGAGACACAGGGATGAGCAGCCACCTAGAAGCCAAGGAGAGAGGCCTCAGGAGAAACCAAACTTGCTGATACCTTCATCATGGAATTCTCGCCTCCAGAACTGTGAGAAAATAAGCTTCTGTTGTTTAAGGCACCCAGACTGTGGTATTTTGTTACAACAGCCCTAGCAAATGGATATACTTAGTATTTTCCATTTCTCCTTTACTAAATGTATATGGTATTTAAATATAAACAATCAACACTATTTAGCTGTCATCACTTAAAAAGAATTCCCCCTTTGGAAAACTGATTAAATCCTGTTTTTATCAGACTACAAATAATTGTCTGATTTTTTGGTTTTCCTATGATGAAAAAAAAAATCGTATGTATAGCACACGGGATTTCTTTTAAAAATGACTGGCAAGCAATGAAACAACATTCTCTCCCATCTCCCCACCTGCAAAATAATCTTTGGTTGAAGAAAATCTGTGCTTCCTCCACTGACAAAGGTTTAAGTTTAAAAGGATGAGATGCTTACCGAATCGATCTGATCTAAAGAAACCTTCCCAACATTTCCCTGTGTACTGTAGTCTTGACCAGTGTATGAATGACTAAAAACAAAAAGAACAAAATATTAAAATAGGATTTGTAAAACGTATTTTGATCACTTCAAAGGAAATCTTTAAAATTCTGATATAAAGTCACAAAGAGAAAACATTTTACACATACCTTAGGAAAAACATAGCCAAGTATTTTATAGGTACTTAACAGAATACATTTAAGTAACTTTCCCAAAATTAATACAGAAATACAGTGCTCATCTGGATCTCCCGATTCCTAATCTAGGGTTCCATTTCCATTTTTTGGAAGCAATAAAGTTGTTAAAGTTAACACCTCTCCCACTGACCCCTTATAACAGCATGGCAGCAGAGCTAGGAATAAATGGGAGCTTATGTCCAGAGCCATCATTCAGTAGGGCCTTGAGTGAGTCACCTAGACTCTCCACACCCCAGGATCCCTGTCCATCAAATGTAGATGACAGTGCCTGCCCTGCAGTGTTGACAGGAGGTCCGAATTGAAATAATTTTTGTTAAAGGACCCGACATATAGTAATCACTATTCATTAAAATAAGTAACATGTGAACAGCACTTTACATGTACAGAGTCCTTATCTATATCCTCTAATTACATCCTCACAACAGCCCCAAGAGAGCAGGTTTATTTTACATTTGAGAAGTGAGGAACTTGTTAGATGAGAGAGCAAGTCAGCAGTGCAGCAGGAACTCAAACTTTTTGACTCCCAACTTCCTGTTTCTTCACTATACCATGCCATTCTCTTCCCTGTGATATATTTTCCTCTTGTATTATTTACAAATTAGGAAATATAACATGGCACATACTACCTAAAGCCCTCCACCTGTGTACATTATCATCTCCTTGACACAACTCCACACCCATAGCTCCATCACCACTGACTCAGATGCAGACATTCAGGGACCACGTGGCGAAGAACAGGTGCAAGGTTACATAGAAAACCACAGTCAAACTGTGGTTTATGCAGACTCCACAACTAAAGGGAAGTTCTGGAGTAAAATATCATTACAACAAGGGATTCCCGATGCTCTGCTTTCTACCTGCTCAGCACTATAGCTTCTTGCTGCTGGATAACACACACCCTCAAGATGCTCTGTAGAAGGGCTGTTGTTCCTACAATCAATCAATAATCAATCAGGTTATTGGTTAAACAATGGGTACGGATTATGAAGCAAAACTACTGGATATCTCGGGACGATGCAGCCACTGAGAAAGAGACTGTCACAAGTGTAGATGTCCCCTTCCGCAGTCCTCCCTCCATGGGCTAAGAATGGCCTGAGAATCACTCTGAGAGCAGGACAAGCAGAATGCCAGAGAGTGACACAGAATGAACCTGTACCTAAAACACATCTTCTTGCCTTTGGTATTATATCTCCCTCCAGTAACAAATTTCTGACAGCATATCACTGGACTCTATCCATTCCCTTTATCATAGTAGTGCCATGCCACACAAAACTCATGCTAAGTTAAACCGACAGCTTCCATTTAATTTTAATATTTTACATTTTAATATAGAACACAACCAGAGAATTGTTTCAGTGAAATCCCCCCAAATAAAAACATATTTCATAAAGAAGATGTGGCACATATATACAATGGAATATTACTCAGCAATAAAAAGAAATGAAACTGAGTTATTTGTAATGAGGTGGATAGACCTGGAGTCTGTCATACACAGTGAAGTAAGTCAGAAGGAGAAAAACAAATACTGTATGCTAACACATATATATATATATATATATATATATGGAATCCAAGAAAAAAATATGTCATGAAGAGACTAGGGGTAGGACGGGAATAAAACACAGACCTACTAGAGCATGGACTTGAGGATATGGGGAGAGGGAAGGGTAAACTGTGACGAAGTGAGAGAGTGGCATGGATATATATACACTACCAAACGTAGGGTGGATAGCTAGTGGGAAGCAGCCGCATGGCACAGGGAGATCAGCTAGGTGGTTTGTGACCACCTAGAGGGGTGGGATAGGGAGGGTGGGAGGGAAGGTGATGCAAGAGGGACGAGATATGGGAACATATGTATATGTATAACTGATTCACTTTGTTGTAAAGGAGAAACTAACACACTACTGTAAAACAGTTATACTCAAATAAAGATGTTAAAAAAACCCACATATTTCACTTTCCAATATGTCTTATACACAGGGCAGTGAAAACAGCATAGGCTATGAGTCTGAAGACTCGCTTTTGTTTTTGTTCTTTAAATCATTGGTTTGGCAAACTGGTAATCTGCACTATTCTCATTTATAAAATGGTATTAATAAGGCCAGGCCTGCCTAACTAACAGAAATCCTGGGGAGATCAAATGAAATAATAAATTCAAAGTGCTAATTAAAATCAGTAAAGCATATTCCAGTACACAGAGCAACTGCAGTCTTGACCAGTAAGTACAGAGGAACACAAAACAAAACAAAATAAAACAGGATGGGAAGGGAGGCAGCATGATCCTGTAGAGGAGTCATCCCCCATTTGGGAGATGCTAGCCCGCTCCATTGACCCCTGTAAGCCTTCGCTTCTTAGGCTATAAATTGATCACAATCATCTAACAGGATCGTTCAGCTCAAATAGATGAACAAATACAAAAGTCCCGTATAAATGGTAAAATGATGTACAAACATGATTATAGTCACTGAGTAGTTTTCTCAGCCCAGATTAAGAGAAGTTTACAAAGTACAAAGAGAAGGGCTTCCCTGGTGGCGCAGTGGTTGAGAATCTGCCTGCCGATGCAGGGGATACGGGTTCGTGCCCCGGTCCGGGAAGATCCCACATGCCGCGGAGCAGCTGGGCCCGTGAGCCATGGCCGCTGAGCCTGCGCGTCCGGAGCCTGTGCCCCGCAACTGGAGAGGCCACAACAGTGAGAGGCCCGCATACCACAAAAAAAAAAAAAAAAAAAATTTAAAAGTACAAAGAGAAGATGTATAAAGAGGACACATATGTTTGCCTGAATGCCAGTATAAAATGCTTGTTCCTCAAAGTTTTAATAGAATATGCAAAAGGACCAAATTCCAAGAAAAAAAAGTAAGAAAGAGAATGGTAGCAATGATAAATGCAAAGAATTTACTGGGTATAAATAACTATAGAGAGAATATAAGGAAACCGTCAGGCATCATACTTCTAAAAATATTATAAATAGACAAGAAGACGGTCACCAGCCAACCCAGTAAGGGCAAGTGTGGAACCCTGGAAGAAAAGTGACAGAAATGAAGAATTGAAGCATAAGAATTGGGAATGAGATTCCTCTTCCACTCATTCAGAACCAGAAAGGATAACTTATATCTTGGTTAAAGGAGTTGGTACGTCACAGCTATTTAATACATACTTGAACAGTTATGGATAGATGAAGCCAAGGGGGAGGATTTTCAGATATAAGAAAGACAAATCATGAGAAGCAGTGTATCCAATGATCTGCAGGCAGAAAGAACCATAAAATGATTTTGGACAAGAGTTCACATAATCAGGTTTATACTCGAGAAAGAAAGTGTAGAGAAATTACTAGAAAAGGAGGGATTGGGAAATGGAAAACCAGTTGCAAGAATATTGCAATATTCCGGGCAAGAGAAGTTTTTGTAAACACCTGCAGTAAAGTAATGGCAATAGATGGAGAAAGGAAGGCAATCAAGGTAAAAGAAAAAAGAACAAATAGTGCTGCCATAAAAGAATAAAAATCCTTGGGGCTTCCTTGCTGGCGCAGTGGTTAAGAATCCGCCTGCCAACGCAGGGGACATGGGTTTGAGCCCTGATCCGGGAAGATCCCACATGCCGCAAAGCAACTAAGCCTGTACGCCCCAACTACTAAGCCTGCGCTCTAGAGCCCGCGAGCCACAGCTACTGCTGCCCGCGCACCTAGAGCCCGTGCTCCACAACAAGAGAAGACACATCAATGAGAAGCCCGCGCACCGGAACGAAGAGTAGCCCCCGCTCACCGCAACTACAGAAAGCCCGGGGAAAGCAACGAAGACCCAATGCAGCCAAACATAAATAAATAAATTTATTTTTTTTTAAATCCTTAATAACAATTCACATTAGCTTGTGAGACTGGACCTTTGGCTTTTACTTGGAAGTGCCCAGGGATGTTATAAGATGAGACTCCTAACAGCCCCCAGGGCAGGTAAGGCACCTTCTACTACCCTCAGAGCCCTGTGGCCGCTTCGTATCACACAGCTTCCAAATGAATGCAGCTGCTACACTAATGAGCAAAAACATACATAATGAACTGTCAAAATATAGTCTTAGTTTTATGATTTTAAAAACTTGGTCAATTTTATTAACAAACATTTCTTAATCATGATACTGGGGAAACAGAAAAAGTAATAAAAACTTTTTATAACAGTTTTTAATTTAAAAAAAAATTTACTGTAATTTTTAACAGTAAAAACAATGTCTAATTGGTTCGATAATACCTACAAACAAACCCAGCAGAAAATACTGTTTTCAGCTCATTTTAAATAATCACACCTTTAAGAAACACTCGCTGTCACTGATGTACAGTTTTTTGTTTTTTGTGTTTTTTTTCTGTGGTACGCGGGTCTCTCACTGTTGTGGCCTCTCCCGTTGCGGAGCACAGGCTCCGGACGCGCAGGCTCAGCGGCCATGGCTCACGGGCCCAGCCGCCCCGCGGCATGTGGGATCTTCCCGGACCGGGGCACGAACCTACGTCCCCTGCATCGGCAGACGGACTCTCAACCACTGCGCCACCAGGGAAGCCCAGTTGAACAATTTTATATGTATTAAAACATTCTTAAATTTTGACCCATTTCAGAAAAGTATATGATATGAGTTTATTAGGGTTGTTAAAAGTAAGCATGTGATAAGGAGGTGACATTTGGGGATAATAAAAAAAGTCTGTTTTTCTCAGCATCTAGAGGAACAGGCACAAGCAAAGCCAAGGAAATTTCACAGTGTATAGACGAAGATGTTGGGTTAGGTGGCAAAAGAGACAAGCAGAGGCAAGGGTGAAAAAGAACTGAAACTGGGCAGGTAGGTCCTGAAACGCAGGTCTCTGAACAAAAACCGTTAAAATAAAGAGCCAATTCTATCTCCTTTTGCAATAACATAGTGCTAAATCATGAATTTAATAAAAATGTGAGGTTCTGTCAAGTTTAAAACCTTTAAAAACCTACACCTGTGCATAATAGTATTTTCTAAGAAAACTGAATTTTGCAAACACAGAAGTAATTTCAGTGTTTATCCTTGGTTATTCTGTTTTGTTTTGAGGTGATGGTCCTAAGTTATCCAATCTACTCTAAGAGAACTAATGGTACACAAAATATATAAAAGCATCTTCCTACTGCTGCATTTGTTCAGTAAGCCTACATGCAACTTAATTAAAACTCAGTCACATCTGAGGAACTTTTTCCTCCCACATTGTCTTGCTCATTAAACAGTAAGAGGTAAGCAGAGTTAGTTTTCCAATAAGGCTAAAAACACAGTAAACAGAAAATTGTAAAACCAACAGTTTCAAAAAATTAAGAGCTTAAAGGAGAAGAGACTTTCAAAATATCCATAACACATATTTACATAACCATATTTGACACGATCCTATTTTCAATCCAATTAAACAATCCGATAGAGGGGTGGGAGGAGGGCTGAGGGCATAACAGAGACAGGAAGGCACAATCAGTCACAACCACACAGAACCAGTTCTCCCAAACACTACCACACACACATCAAATCTACACAACAGAAATGCAGTGGATATATAAAGAGGTAAATCAGAAACACACACATCTGCACACATCTGATCTGTGAAAGGCAGACCCATGCCTGGTCTTTGTAGAAACAACAGAAATATAAGCCTTGGTCAATACACCACCGATGTCAACACGGGCACTTAGATTTCAACAGGGAGTCGCTTTTGAGTGCTGAAAATAAGAGGCGAAAACAAAAAGAAATTATATGAAAGTGGATTTGTGGCTCTCATGACAAGATTAGCTGGTTAAGGAAAACCCCTTTCCTGCTGTGGCCCTGATCTCAGCACATGATGGCCCATCACAACTCTGCTCGAGTGGCCTTCACGAGTCCCACCACTAAGACATGCCACAGGACACAGCTGGCAAAAGGGGTGACACCTCTCCAATCATTTTCCCATTTTCCGATTAGTGATGCAACTTGAGGGAGGGAATAAGGAGTAGTGGAATAGTTGCAACATTTTAGGAATTAGCTGCAATTCTGCCTCATTTGCATAATTTTTCCAAGTCCAATCTGCCCAAAGCAATCAGGGAGCACAGCAGAGTAAGGGAGTGAGCCAAGCAGACTGACGAGGAGCACAGGTATCAGACCTGCTGGTCCTGTCTGCGCTACACTCCCTGTGTGACTTTGCTTTCAGTTCCCTCACTGGGAAACAGGGATCACAAAAGGGGTCACGAAAGCACCCCCTCCGAGGACTGCTGTGAGGATCAAATGAGATGTCTATAAGAGTTTACCACACGATTTTTCACTCAAACTGTTTTTTTTTAAATTGTGAATAATATTTTATTTAGTCATTTTTGTTTACAACTGAAGCTCTGGGAATTCAAAATTAATATCCTTGACCGTGAGCTTCTTACAGACACCAGAAAATGTTCCAACCTTGTGTTCCACATTGTTCTGCTGTGCTTTATCCAAATGAACCTTTATGAGTTGGCTGCCAACCAGCTTCACGCGGATTCTCTTGCCCACAATCTCACTTGGGAAAACCAAGTCCTCCAGGATGGCATCGTGCACTGCTGTCAGAGTGCAGCTCCTGGGATGCTTTTGCTTATTTTTTGTACAGCTTTTGCAAGTTGGCTTAGGCAGAATTCTCCTCTGCGCGATAAAGACAAGGTGCTTCCCGCTGAACTTCTCCAACTCACACACTAGCGGACCTGGATTTTTCTGGAAAGATTTCAGTTGAGGAATGGGAACAAGATATGATAGCTTTCCAACCACTACCAGCTTCAATTTCCTCAGTGGTCATGATGTTCAGCTCCCACAGCAGGGCCTTGAGGTACAAGTTCATCTCCAGCTTCAGAAGGACATGGGAGATGCCCAACTCAAACTCATCTGGCTTCGTACCATTGGGCTTGGCAATCTTCATGCTGGAACTAAACATGGCCTGGACCTTGCCAATGCGGCCAACACTTCACTCAAATTGTAATCATCATTACCATCCAGGCCTCAATTTGTTACATATGGACGTTTTGGTTGTTGTTTCTCTCTACTCTTTAACATTCACTACTTTCTTCCCTTGAATATCAGGAAAAAATGTATTTCTTTCCTATCTTCTTTATACTATCACATAAAATATTTAATCTTAAAGTAAAATTTAGATGTCCTTGAATAACCTGATGATCTGAAAGGTTTTATCTATAGCTACACTCTTAGAGAGTTTCCACAGTGCAAAACTTCAACCTCAAACACTGCAGGTTTCAATGGAACCCAGCTTTGCAGAGCTGCATATCCAATATGGTAGCCACCAGCCAACTGTGACGAAGCTGCACTTGAAATGCAGCTTAGTCAGAATTAAGAAGTTCCATGAGTGTAAAATTTGCACTGGCTTTCAAAGACTTGGTATGAAAAAATAACGTAAAACATTTCATTAATAAATTTTCCTATCGATTATATGTTGAAATGGTATTCTGG
The DNA here is from genome assembly GCF_026419965.1 of Kogia breviceps. NCBI lineage: Eukaryota > Metazoa > Chordata > Mammalia > Artiodactyla > Physeteridae > Kogia > Kogia breviceps. The sequence continues at coordinate 63,885,013 of NC_081319.1, forward strand.
ATATGAGTTAAATAAGATATTACTAAAATTAATGTCACTGAAGTAATTTAAAATTACACATGTGGCTCATATTTGTGGTGCCCATATACTTCTGGACAGCACTGTCGTAGAGTGAGGACAGTGACATGAAGCAATCAAGTGCTTCCCCTGAGGACTAGGTCCACATGCAGAAACACCAGTTGACCTACCCTGACTTCTATTTGCCAAGTGAAGATCAGACTCTGCTGGTCATAAGTGGAATACAAGCTGCAACTGGGCCACTAAAGGAATGCCCAAGTCAACTGTAAATATGCTTGTTTTCATAACCCTGTGCTTGGGAATCAAGGTTTCAAACTTTAGCCACACCCTCCCATTTCTACTATCAGGGAAGCAATCATGAATTCTGATTAGCTTGGAGGTAACCGGAATCACTGGCGGGGGAGGGTGTGTGTGTATGTGTGACACATTTTTGTCTGGGAGTCTCTGGGGCTGCGTACTCACCTCAACACTTAATCACAACAGTCCATTCTCCTCTCATCTGTAACAAGGTGTGCTGGGGGCCAGGGGTGGGGGGTGGGGGTGGGTATGAATCCAGAAGACCGAAGGACCCTGGGCTAGGCCAGACAGAACCTGCCTCCCATCCTCAGGGGGCACCTCTACACCCTTCCTCCCCACCAACAAACAGCCTCTGAGGTTCATAAAATAGTAATACATAAAACACATTTCCTTTCTTCATCAGCTATTTCCCAGTACTCTTGAAAGAGGTTAACACTATTTACTCCTTTCTATCTGGCAGCTATAGTTTATCATAGTTTAAAAACTAGTATCAAATTAAAAAGCAGTGAAGAAAGCATCACGAGTAATCAAAACTGATCTCTGCATCAAGGAAACAGATTTCTTTGTTTAAATTTAAAAGTAAGCTAATACATCTTTCAAAATGAACTGTAATTTCCTACATCATCCTATAAAAGTATACCAAGTCCCAATACAACCCTTTCACATGAAGTCAGGTGTAATCATAGCACAAATGGAAAAACAATTTCAAAAAGAGGAAACAAAGGTTTTGAATATCACCCATAATATCCATTTTTGCAATCACAATTTTACCCACTTTGGATGTTAAAAAAAATACTCTGACCACATAAGCTAGGCTATTCAGACATTTAGAAAGCACAATCCCTGCAGTTTGGATTTCTTGGGTGTGTAGGAAATCAAGGGAACCACAGTTACAATGTATCACTTCCTGCTGTGAGGATATCACAGGAAAATTCACTCAATAGCTGTCACCACTGAAATTGAAATGAGTTTCTTTCTACAGCTAAATCCCTAGTAAATGGTATCCCACTTGTGTTAGCCCAAGTGATTTTCCCTGCAGTTACTCCAAATGAGAACACAATCAATAAAATTCTGCTATAAATTGAATGTAAATTATTTTTCCACAAGCATGAATTTTACTCAATTTTGCGTAAAAAAAATTCTCTGCGAAAAACTACCATCAGACGATACGTAGGATAATGATCTGTATTTCCCTACAATTGAGAGAAGCTGTATGATTTCAAGAGGTGCACATACACAATAAAAAAACAAGCTCATATGGGTTTCCACATCAGGTGAGAACTACAAACAGCACAATCACTACTCTATTTTAGGTTGGCCTCATCTTTTCCCAATATGGTCCATATTTTTCTGTTTATTCCAATTTCCAAGCTGCAACAGTCCAATGAACTGCAAGAGAGTTGAAAGTTGCACCTCATTTTTCTATAAAAAATATCTGTACCTCACAATTGTCAAAAATCATGGAATTGTACCCTTAAAAGGAGTGCATTTCATTGTGTGTAAGTTATACCTCAATAAAATTGATTTAAAACGTAAAATATACACATACATCCCTATAAGATAGTCACACTACAGTGCTACATAGATGTTTGCACAATACACACTTAAAGCCCCCAACAAAGATCTCTATTTTCATGAGTATGTTTTTTATACTCCTTTTACATTCTTAGCATATTCTGGGAGTATAATAACCCCTAAGTAGAGGCTGTTTTGACTTGGCTTTGACCCAGGATAATCAAATGATTACAATAAAGAAATGTTGCCTGAGAGATTGGTACTGAAAAGTTGAGGGTAGGGTGGGCGTGAAATAAAGTTCTAACACAGGAGAACTAAGACATTAAATTGATGGTCATCGTCTCATTTCCCCACAATGTACAGAGGGCGGGATGTTTCTGAGATGCGCTATCACAGGTCTACGGCACCCGACGATGCCCCCTCACACTTGTTCCCTAATAGTAGAGAGAACCAGGGACATGAAGGTGGGGGTTTGATGAAGGTTTTGAAGGGAGCAGAGAAGAAGGGGAGAGCTAATGAGGATTATTATTACAAGTCACATCCAGAGATCATGTCACACACTTTTCCTACACACTGTGTCACCCTTGCACAGCCATTAACAATGGCCTATCATGTTAAGGTCTTCGTTTCATAGATCAAACAGCAAGGTTCATAATAGCTTTGGTTTTATTTTGTTTTTAAATACAGTCTTCAGCATTTGGATAGGTCACTGGGGAGAAAGAAAGGGGGTCCTTCTGAGGTCACACAGAGAAACAGAAAGGACTCTCTTCGGTTAGCTCCTGATTCCAGGAGAAACAGTCCCAAGTCCCAAAACAAAAGGCAAAACCAGTGTTGAATTTCTACAATGTATAAAGAGTATTTCTTTACCAAAGCTTTTCCTTGGAAATGACAGAAAATTCACCAACATTTTGTCCAAACTATTATACCATCTCATCCAGTCTCAACATTTAGTAGCTTAAAAAACCTAAATGAGGTAAAATTTTAAAACATAAAAGTGTTCTCTCCCAGCACTGGCTCATTCAGGAGTCTTCCTGAGGTCCAGCCCCTGTTACAGCAACAGGGAGAGAGGTAAACAGAAGGAAGGATGTCTTGCTCTCATGGAGCTTACACTGCAGACAAAACACACACCAAAAAACAAATGAACACGTAAAAATGACCATTTCAGCCAGTGACGCTGCTATGAGGAAAACAGAGCAGGTGACAGCACAGAGGCCCTGGGGGTGAATGTGAGCTGGGTGACCAGAAGCAGCCTTTTGTGAGGCTGAGAGGACACAGTTACATCATGTGACCAAGGTCCCCAGTGGCCTTCTGTGGACAGTATGTACGCCATCCACCAAGGACCATGGCAGCTCAATTAAAAATGGGCTTTTTATTCCCTCTGTATCAATGTTATCTTTTTAGAACTACTTTCTAAACAGTAGTTACAAACAACTGAGAGGGCGCTACACCTTCAGTGAGTCTGGGTTGTCTGTCTGTCTGCAGCCCAATCTATCAAGTGTTTTGTTTTTACTGTGAATTGTGCCTGGTTGCCAGGGGGTCTTCTTAGGTTCACTAAACATTTAGACTCACAAGATTTCCACACGTGGCACCAGGTGGCTAAGACCCAGGACAGAACCCCAGCTCACCAGCTGGGCAGTGTGAGCACTAGACCTCCTGCAACACCTGCACAGGTGGGTGGCTCGGGGGCAAGGAGGGCATGCCCACACCCGGAAGCACAGGGCTGTTGCGGCTCAGGGACCTCAGACCCTTCAGTGGCCACAAGCCCTTAGAACTACATCCACAGCCACCTCAGACTTGGAACTCCAAATCCATTAATCTAGAAACCATTATTATACTTTAAAAAAATATATGAATATGTAAACATATTTCAAATATGACAGAGAACCGTGCTGTCCAATCCAATAACCATTAGCTACAACCAGCTACTTAACTTTAAATTAATTAAAATCAACCTGCATTCTTCAGTCACACTAGCCATACGTCAAGCACTCAACAGCCATAAGCAGCTGCTGGCTGCTGGGTCGAACAGCACAGGTACAGAACATTTCCATCACCACAGAAAGTTCTACTGCACAGCACTATACAAATTACTTTTTCACTGCTATTATATCACAGTAACTACCACAATGCTTCCTCAGGCTTTTTAAGAAAATTGTTTCCCATAGCATTTTCATCATTTTGTACCTTGTTAGTGCTTTATGCCTAACACAGTGTAAAATAACTAATTTTCTTTATTACTTAACTAGAGGACAATCAATATTTTAAAGAAACCCAAAGAGCGAAGAATACAAAATTTAAAAACTACAGACAATGAAACTACTTGAAAAACATAAACAATCATAAACTTTGCTTTCCAGGAAGACTGACAGCATCCACAATCCATAAATCCCTAAGAAACCTTGGAGTCAGAGGCCCAACAGAAATCTGACATTTCTACTTGGGAACAAGCTGCAAGAACACTGTGACATGCAAGGCTGTGTGCCCAAAGAATCATGTCCCTCTACTGTGATTTCCATGATGCTATGTGCCCCACAGAATCAGGTACCTCTATTATGCTAACAGCCATCATAATTTACTATAATTACTTTAAGATTCTCTCTTTTCTGAGCAACACTGAGTCCTATAAGAGCAGAAATAAACATGTATCCCTAGAACCTAACACCATGCCTGGCACCAAGTAGTTCCCGTAATATGTGTTAAATTAATAATAAATAAAACAAACTCTTAGAATAAAGGTTTGTGACCATGTATTTACCTCCACAAGTCACAGCCACTACGTACAACCTCATTACAAAGTCTACTGTTTACAAAGGTATCTATTTGCCTTGGCAAGATGGCCAGTTGAAGAGATAGGAAAGACTTTTCTATCTTCTTTCTAAATCACTGAAAAGAAAATCAGTACTTTATATTTCTGTAAAAATCATTGTTAACCCTTTTTTAACTTTAAAACATGTTAAGCTAACAAAGTGACGTAACTACAAAGCCCAGGGAAATTTAGTATTGTATATAAATTAAGAGTGGTGGTTTACTTGTAAAACTGATGAAAAGTGATGTTAAAAGCTGTTTTCAACCTCCCAAGAGAAAACCCTCACATTAATAGGCAGATCAATGGCCCTCCAAAGATGTTCGTTCACTCATGAATATGTTAGGTTATGTGGGAAAAAGGACTCTGCAGATGTAATTAAGACTAAGGACCTTGAGATGAGGCAATTATCCTGGGTATACATGTGGGCAATGTAACTACATGAGACTGTAAAAGCAGAAAGCTTTCTCAGGGTGGAGGCAGAGATATAGTCGCAGAAGTCAGTTCTGACACATGAGAAGGACTGATGCACTGCTGCTGGCTCAGAGAGGGGACCACACGCAAGGACCAGAAAGAGGCCTCTGGGGCTCAGGGAAAGCAGAGGAAGCAATGTGGGCCCCTGGCTGACAGCTCGCCAGGAAATGGGGATCTCAGTCCTGCCACCACAAGGAACTGCACTCAGACAGCAACATGCATAAGCTTTAGCAGCACACTCTGCCCCAGAGCTTCCAGCAACAGCCACAGCCCTGCTGGTATCTTGATTTTAGCTGTGGGAGGCCCATGTGGGATTTCTGACCTACAGGACTATATGATAAAAATGAGTGCTGCTTTAATCCATTCAATTTGTGATAATTTGTTATGGCTACAACAAAAGTTTCTAATCTAGACACACTAATAAGGTTTAAAATTCAGCATCCTGAATTCTGTCTTCTTCAAGTCACTGGTTCACTTGCTAAGGACGCGGCCACTTTCTCGCCTCTCTTGTCCCTGTAAAGCTATAAGCCACCTAGGCTGCTGCTGCTCTCTGTCCTATCTCCGTCTCCTGGGAAACATCTCCACTGCAATCCCTCTTAATGCAGTCATCACAGCATATCTTCTCCCCAGTGGACCTCACCTGGCCACAAAGAAGCTGCTAACACTCTGTAATTGTTCTTCACAGCTTTATTCAACCAAAAAAAGCCTGAATACCCAGTAAAATGGGAATGGTTAAGATAGATATATCTATCCTCAACTGAATACTATAAGTCACTTAAAAACAGAGCCATGAAAAGTAATCGTCTACTTTACTACATAGGTATGACATACTAAGTGAAAAAATTTTTTTAAGTTTAACCATTTAAATTATTTTTATGTAAAAATACATAGAGATTACAACAAAAGCCTAGCAGTGGTTATATTAGTGAAGCAGGATTCGTTTCTTCTATTTTTCCAACTTTTATATAGTGTGACTATAAATTTTATCAAAAACATTAAATGACATAAAATTTGTAACATAAGCCACATACACCTCTCTCCTTCTTCTGCTTGATTAAGCTGCAGCAACTATTCCAGTACAGCTGCGTGTGTGCATATGTGTGTGTGTGTGTGTATAGATTGGTCTTCTTTCCCTCTTAGAATATAAACATCTTGAGCTGAGGGACCACATCTCGTAGCATCTTTGTACACAGAGTATCCATTATAGTGCCCTTAACACAATGGGAGGATTTTAATAAAATGCTCACTCTTGACAAGTACATCTCTAAAAAGGCATAAACATTTTCAATACAAATGTGAAAAAAAATAACTCACAGACCATAAATAATGGGAAAGAACACATTCTTTCTAATTTATTAATATGTTACAAGGCACCTGAAACATCTTCACAATAAGGCACCTGAAACATCTTCACAATAATCACTGAGCTAAAAGCTTATGTTGCTGCATGTAGAAAAGGAAATAAATATAGTCAAGTTAATGCCAGAGCTTAGAAACAGGTGACGAGGAAGAGCTGACGAACAGCTGGAGCCTGTGGACCACGTCAGTGAGGCTCTCACTTCAGCCCTCACCTGGTGGGCATCCTGATCTACCAAACCTTTCCTAACACATGAACGCCCAACAATTTTCTGATTTCAAAATGAGAAGTAATTCAAAAAGAAAACACTGGGAACTGTACCACCATGGATATTGGGAAAAGCTTTCTTACAGAGATTGCATTTCTGATATAAAATCTGTGTCAGCATATTCTTTGGAGGAATGAACAGAAATGTGTACATATCAACCAAATGTACTGCATTAGGAAAAAAAAATTTACAAAATAATTGTTGGTAATAATACCAACTGAAGGAAAAAAAATAATACCAACTGAAGGAAGATGCTTTCATTATTTTAAATGATTTTCAAATAAAGGTCAACATAAACATCTGCTTAGAAATTCAGGATGCATTACAAGTTAATCCATGTGATACAGTTCAAGTATTCACTACAGGTAACGCTTCTCTTTGCTAGCTTCTCTTATCTTTACTTGATTTCTGTTTTATTCATAGGTTGAAATATGCTAATACAATTAGGAAAAATAGTGTAACAAATACATGGTTTTGAAATTATTCTTTAATTTTTAATTAAAGAATTGGAAAATCATTAAATTTATTGGCAAAATATTAAATGCGAACAATATTCACTTCATATCTTGAGGTGGAGAGGTGAAGGAGGAAGACACACAGTGGGGAAAGGCATTATTTTTAAGGAAAAAAAAAAATCATATCCAAGTAATCACATGTAGATTGTGGGCTACAAGTTTTCTTCTGCAGTCTCACCTATTTACACCTAGCATTTGTAAATAATACAATAAATTAAAATAACAATCTTTAACATAAACACCCTTGGTAGTCTAATACATTTTTATAAATATTATCCCACAGGTCCCAACATTAGGGTAGCAAAGACACTTATACACAAAAAACTTATATATTTACAGGAACATATCCCAAGGCCTTTATATATCTCCAAATTAGAAAATCAGTACATGATATAATTCACCCTAGAAAATGTAGTGATGTGTGAGGATGTGTAAGATCACCTTGAGATGTGGACTCATTAGATGATGTATATAATGATATGTGACTTGAGGAGAGCAGAAATTATGATTTACACAAATTCTCTCTGGCATTTCGGAATTTAATATGAACTTCCTGAGGCCCCATCACTAAACTTTAAAATAGGGATAATGACAAACAACCGTCTACCATCCTCACTGGGGTGTTCTGAGTATGAACTAAAAAGCCAGTCTGGATAGTACTTTGTAAACTAGCCAGTTTGATTTCTTGGTCCCATGTCCTCCTCCCTCTTCTAAATACTTGCCCCTTCAATTATTTCCTCTTATTCCCATAAACCTCGTTTCTCCCTGACTGATAAACTGCTCATCTTTCCAGCCTTCGGGGAAAAATGAAACACCTGCTTCAGCCATGACACTCATGGGTACAGTCCCCTTTCCCCCTTGCTCTGCCAAGAGCAGTCTAAGCTCCCCATATGCCCACAGCCTCGTTCCGCATTTCCTCCTTGACCCCCACCCCAAGGATAGACTTGCAGCTGTACCACTGCAAGATGGGGGCTGAGCCACCAGTGGCTCTCATGCACCTAATCCAACTGACTTGAGGAGATTCTGACCTGACTTCCCTAGGCATTTAAGTGTTCACCTTTCTGAAAGCTTTCCCTTAGCATTGTTGATGCCACCACACCTTGCTGTGCTCCTGTTCACTCGAGATTCCCCCCTGGTGTCTTTACTGGCTTCCCTTTTAACTCATCTCCTCCCTCCATCACTGCCCATCACAGGTCACTTAAACATTAACTTCTATGGGTTCTATTCAGGGCCATTTCCCCTTTTCTTATCACTCTATATTCTCTCCCTGAGTGATCTCAACCATCCCCCTGATTTTAACCACCCCTATATAGTGGAGATTAGCAAATGTCTCTCTATAAACCTCGCTCTCAAACTGCAGGTCTATATTCAGCTGCTTACTAAACACCCCCTATATGCTCCACTGGCATCTCAACTTTAAAATGTCTTAACCCACTGAACCTACGATCCCAGCAGTCCAATTCACCCCCCTTGTCCTCCTTTACTCTCATTCACGGTCACTGGCAACATCCTCCCCCAAGCGAGATCAAAGTTCAGTCCAATCTGAGCAGCCACTGTGAGCCACCACTGTGCTAGGGGATGTGGAATCCAAACAACCACTTCATGGCCTCATCACTTAAGGAAATGTACTTTGTGTTTAATTCCATTCAAAAGGTTTACAAATGTTGTAACGTGTTTAAGTGCCTATCTCTCAAATGAAATCAAAACTGTAAATTCCTTGAGAACAGAAATTGTCTTTTTTTTTTTTTTTTCTTAATCCCCGGCACATAATAGGTGCTCAGTTACTGATGGATGCTACTAATGAATAGCTTGCATTTCCATAAGAGATTGAAGCAAAATGCTTTCTGAGGTTAATTTAACTTTTAACTATATAACTAGGTTCAACTAAGAAAATCTGGACACATCACTTCTACATTCTCAGAATGATATATACAGTTAAGCAATATACTAAATTACTAGGTTGGCAAAGTGTTATACTAATTCTCTTTGAATGTCTAAGTCCTGTAAAATGACTTGAGAATTTCTCTGTATTGCTGCTTCAATTTTGGTGGATATTGGTATCATCTCCCAAATTAGTTTTATTGACAAACTTAATTAAAACACTACTCATCATTCTCCTTTGATCATTAGAGGCACTGAACAAAATTAGACCTAATAATGATTTCAGTTTCAACCTCCTAATGTCCACCCCCCCCCTTCTAGGTTATATTTAAACTATACAGTTCATGCAAATCAATGATGATTATTTTTTCCTAACAAGATTATCATTAGCATCTTTCAAGCCAAACAGTATTCTTTCCTATTTTGACCTAAGCAAAAGGAAGGTAAAAGAAAAACATTACATTTAGACAGCCAAGAGACGATTCAATACACTTAAAAGGCTTTCCACAAGGTTACTTTGTGTAACAGGATGTGTCCAACTATGCACATCAGCTGCCACCCTACATACAGATGTCTCTGACATGGTAATAAAACAAGAAACCATTTGGTTTAATAATAATAATAAAAGAAGCAACATCAGTTGGTGCATATTATATGTAGCATCTAGCCCTGGTTGCTTAGCAAACAGCCACAAGTGACTTCCACAGAGAATGAAAGCCCTAAATGAATGTACAGTTTGTGCAAGTTTCAAGGACTCAAGAAGATGTGTCAGTAGTTAATCTAAAGTCTAGTTGACAATGACCACACTGGGGCGGAGGAAGGAGAATCCATCATTATCTCACAGAATCAAGCACTGACTAGATGTGAGATCCAGCCCTTTAGGACTATGTCTTCTGACTCAATGGTTCTATAGGGAAAAGAACTGTAACAATATGACTATTATAAATTATAAAAACTTTATGCAGAAAAAAACCAACAAAATATCACTGGTATAACACGTATTCATTCATTCAACAAAACACATAATGAACACCTATCATGAAAAGCACTTTGCAGCTCTGGAGCAGCTCATACCATAATGGAAAAATCAGGCAAGGAAACAACCGATTACAATATCATAGGTTCTGTAACATGGGGAGCCATGCAATATTATGGGAACACAAATAAACACCTGAGAGGGAGATGGGGCAGGGGAGGGAGGGTGAGAACCAAGTGGTCAGGAAGAGCTCATCAGAGGAGGCGAACAAGAACAAGCAACATTAGTCAAGTCACAGAGGTGGAGGAAGGGAAAAAGAGCATTCCGGGCAGGAGGAAATTATCTGCAAGGGCACTGAGGAGAGCAAGGGCATGTCACAGTGGAGGAGCTTCAGGGCACCTGCTGGCAGGAGAAGTCAGGGCGTCAGTACTGACAGAAAGTCCAAAGAGCCAGGCCAGCTCCTTCCAGAAGGACCTCATCTGCCAGGCTGAGAAGTTCTCACTTCATCCCGGGGGAAATTCAGGAGACAGAATGCTTTTAAACCAAGGAATAGGGCTTCCCTGGTGGCGCAGTGGTTGAGAATCCGCCTGCTGATGAAGGGGACACCGGTTTGTGCCCCGGTCCGGGAAGATCCCACATGCCGCGGAGCGGCTGGGCCCGTGAGCCATGGCCGCTGAGCCTGCGCGTCCGGAGCCTGTGCTCCGCAACGGGAAAGGCCACAACAGTGAGGCCCACATACCACCAAAAAAAAAAAAAAAACCAAGGAATAATATAATCACTGCAGCAGTGATGTGAAATAGAGAGGGCAAATTGGGCAAAGATGAGAGGCCACCAGAAGGAGATGCTCAGGCTGCGATTGGGAGGAGAGGGGGACAGGGGAGTGACTCACTAACACAGAGCTCTCAGAAATTTAACAACTCTGTACAGTATTCATGCTACTCAGTCCCTCCTGAAGTGTTAGTCTGGACTCCACCCTCCCCAGCTGGAGAGGAGGACAGGAGAGGAGGAGAAGAGGGAGCAGGGAGGCAGGGGAGGAGGAAAATGAAGAACATTGAAAGACACTGGAAATTAACATCCATGCCAATTTCTGAAGGAGCAGTAGCATTCTAGGTTTCAAAAGAATAAAAAGAAACCATAGAGGAAAACACTAAAGGTGCTTGGCTGCATAAAACTTGAAAATGTAGGTATGTTGGATAATGCAACATAATAAAAAACTTTCAGAAAAAAATGTTTGTAACAAATATAACGAAGAGTCACTATCCTTTATATCTAAAGTATGTAAGATCAAATAATCAAAAGATGCTACCAATAAATGGACAAATATACAGATAGTTAATCCCAACTCAAAAAAATGGATAACAAAATGATTTAAAATCATTCTTAATAATCAGTGCAAAGTACATGATACCAACAGTATCTTTATGGTAAACCTATTAAATTAGCAACTGTTTTAGCTGCCCCTTCTTGTTCAGGGTACAGCAACATGGGGAATCTTGTATGAAAATACAAGTAGAATAAAGTTTTTGAAAAAGAAATAAATATACTTAAATCTTTAAAAGGGTTCATATGCTTTCACAAATTCCACTTCTGAAAAACCCATGCTAAGGAAACAATCAAAAATACAGATAAAGATTTACATACCGTATTTTTTACACTAGTGAAAAGAATGAAAAATGGTCTAAATGCTCCCCAAAGAATGATAAATATGCTATAGGACACCCAAACAAGAAAATATCATATAATCATGAAAAACTATGTTTGTGGAGAGATTTTAGTAACAAAAAAAAATGAAAAAAATAGTGAATTAAATAAAAGTATAATTACAACACTGAGTTTTAAAACAGCACAGAGGAAAGCAGTATTTCTGAATAGTGATGATAGGTTTTTCCTCCTCCTTTCCTGTATTTTCAAAGTTTGTTTTTTAAATAATAAGGATAAATTATTTTTGTATTTAGAAAACAAATATAACTTATTTCAACTACCCCCAACAAAATATGTGCAGGTTCCCAAAGTTTGTCTTAGCCTTGAAGTTAAGCAAATAGCTCATTCCTTATCTTTCTGAACTCAGTCATCACTACTCATTTTAACTTCAACTTGTCAACCAGTTCTACATACTTTTATAGAATTAAAAGAACTTTCTATAGTACTCTGAAGTCAAAGGTAATAAGTGCATTGCACTAGAAACTTCAACTTAAATCACAGAATTACAGAAAAAAGAAAAAGAAAAGCTTTGTAAAGCTTTTAGACATCGAAGAGGCTTTAACCACTGTAATGCAGGTGGATTTACAAGTTTGACAGGCTGGGCCTTTGTATTACCTGAGGTGGTTGAGCAGAGGCTGGAGTCTCTCATCAGATTGCACAGCGGGCAAGGACCTGGCTGTTAACTGAAAGCAGAGAAGTGGGTGAGTAACCACAGCAAAGGCCTCAGACTGAACTCATCTGAACTTCATGCAAAATGGGGACCCGGAGAGTGGAAGGAGATGGGGGTTTCCTAAAATGTAAGGACACTGTTCTTTTTGTTTTTGTTTTTTTAACATCTTTATTGGAGTATAATTGCTTTAAAATGTTCTATTAGTTTCTGCTGTATAACAAAGTGAATCAGCTATACATATACATATATCCCTATATCCCCTCCCTCTTGTGTCTCCCTCCCACCCTCCCTATCCCACCCCTCTATGTGGTCACAAAGCACCGAGCTGATCTTCCTGTGCAATGCAGCTGTTTCCCACTAGCTATCTATTTAACCTTTGGTAGTGTATATATGTCCATGCCACTCTCTCACTTTGTAAGAGCTTACGCTTCCCCCTCCCCATATCCTCAAGTCCATTCTCTAGTAGGTCTGTGTCTTTATTCCCGTCTTATCCCTAGGTTCTTCATGACCTTTTTTTTTTCTCCCTTAGATTCCATATATATGTGTTAGCATACAGTATTTGTTTTTCTCTTTATGACTTACTTCACTCAGTATGACAGACTCTAGGTCCATCCACCTCACTATAAATATCTCAATTTCCTTTCTTTTTATGGCTGAGTAATATTCCATTGTATATATGTGCCACATCTTCTTTATCTCTTCATCCGATGATGGACAGTTAGGTTGCTTCCATGTCCTGGCTATTGTAAATAGAGTTGCAGTGAACATTTTGGTACATGACTCTTTTTGAATTATGGTTTTCTCAGGGTATATGCCCAGTAGTGGGATTACTGGGTCATATGGTAGTTCTATTTTTAGTTTTTTAAGGAACCTCCATACTGTTCTCCATAGTGGCTGTATCAATTTACATTCCCACCAGCAGTGCAAGAGTGTTCCCTTTTCTCCACACCCTCTCCAGCATTTACTGTTTCTTGATTTTTTATGATGGCCATTCTGACTGGTGTGAGATGATATCTCATTGTAGTTTTGATTTGCATTTCTCTAATTATTAGTGATGTTGAGCATCCTTTCATGTGTTTGTTGGCAATCTGTATATCTTCTTTGGAGAAATGTCTATTTAGGCCTTTGGGTCATTTATTTGTTGGGTGGTTTGTTTGTTTGCTATTGAGCTGCATGAGCTGCCTGTATATTTTGGAGATTAATCCTTTGTCAGTTGATTGATTTGCAACTATTTTCTCCCATTCAGAGGGTTGTCTTTTGGTCTTGTTTATGGTTTCCTTTGCTGTGCAAAAGCTTTTAAGTTGCATTAGGTCCCATTTATTTTTGTTTTTACTTCCATTTCTCTAAGAGGTGGGTCAAAAAGGATCTTGCTGTGATTTATGTCATAGAGTGTTCTGCCTACGTTTTCCTCTAAGAGTTTGACAGTGTCTGGCCTTACATTTAGGTTTTTAATCCATTTTGAGTTTATTTTTTTGTATGGTGTTAGGGAGTGTTCTAAATGCATTCTTTTAAATGTAGCTGTCTAATTTTCCCAGCACCACTAATTGAAGGGGCTGTCTCTTCTCCACTGTATATCCTTCCCCTCCTTTATCAAAGATAAGGTGACTATATGTGTGTGGGTTTATCTCTGGGCTTTCTATCCTGTTCCATTGATCTATATTTCTGTTTTTGTGCCAGTACCATACTGTCTTGATTACTGTAGCTTTGTAGTACAGTCTGAAGTCAGGGAGCCTGACTGCTCCACCTCTGTTTTTCTTTCTCAAGATTGCTTTGGCTATTCGGGGTCTTTTGTGTTTCCATACAAATTGTACAATTTTTTTGTTTTACTTCTGTGAAAAATGCCAGTGGTAGTTTGATAGGGATTGCATTGAATCTGTAGATTGCTTTGGGTAGTAGTCATTTTCACAATGTTGATTCTTCCAATCCAAGAACATGGTATATCTCTCCATCTGTTTATATTATCTTTAATTTCTTTCATCGGTATCTTATAATTTTCTGCATACAGGTCTTTTGTCTCCTTAGGTAGGTTTATTCCTAGATATTTTATTCTTTTTGTTGCAATGGTAAATGGGAGTTTTTCCTTAATTTCTCTTTCAGATTTTTCATCATTAGTGTATAGGAAATCAAGAGATTTCTGTGCATTCATTTTGTATCCTGCTACTTTATCAAATTCATTGATTAGCTCTAGTAGTTTTCTGGAAGCATCTTTAGGATTCTCTATGTATAGTATCATGTCATCTGCAAACAGTGAAAATATTACTTCTTCTCTTCCGATTTGGATTCCTTTTCTTTCTTTTTCCTCTCAGATTGCTGTGGCTAAAATTTCCGAAACTATGTTGTACAACAGTGGTGAGAGTGGGCAACCTTGTCTTGTTTCCTGATCTTAGTGGAAATGGTTTCAATTTTTCACCATTGAGAACGATGTTGGCTGTGTTTGTCTTATATGGCCTTTATTATGTTGAGGTAAGTTCCCTCTATGCCTACTTTCTGGAGGGTTTCTATCACAAATGTGTGTTGAATTTTGTCAAAAGCTATTTCTGCATCTACTGAGATGATCATATGGTTTTTATCCTTCAATTTGTTAATATGGTGTATCACATTGATTGATTTGCATATATTGAGGAGTCCTTGCATTCCTGGGATAAACCCCACTTGATCATGGTGTATGATCCTTTTAATGTGCTGTTGGATTCTGTTTGCTAGTATTCTGTAGAGGATTTTTGCATCTATGTTCATCAGTGATATTGACCTGTAGTTTTCTTTCTTTGTGACATCTTTGTCTGGTTTTGGTAACAGGGTGATGGTGGCCTCGTAGAATGAGTTTGCTATATTTTGGAAGAGTCTGAGAAGGATAGGTGTTAGCTCTTCTCTAAATGTTTGATAGAATTAGCCTGTGAAGCCATCTGGCCCTGGGCTTTTGTTTGTTGGAAGATTTTTAATCACAGCTTCAATTTCAGTGCTTGTGATTGGTCTGTTTATATTTTCTATTTCTTCCTGGTTCAGTCTCCAAAGGTTGTGTTTTTCTAAGAATTTGTCCATTTCTTCCAGGTTGTCCAATTTATTGGCATAGAGTTGCTTGTAGTAATCTCTCATGATCTTTTGTATTTCTGCAGTGTCAGTTGTTACTTCTCCTTTTTCATTTCTAATTCTATTGATTTGAGTCTTCTCCCTTTTTTTCCTCGATGAGTCTGGATAATGATTTATCAATTTTGTTTATCTTCTCAAAGAACTAGCTATTAGTTTTACTGATCTTTGATATTGTTTACTTCATTTCTTTTTCATTTATTTCTGACCTGATTTTTATGATTTCTTTCCTTCTGCTAACTTTCGGGTTTTTTTGTTCTTCTTTCTCTAACTGCTTTAGATGTAAGGTTAGGTTGTTTATTTGAGATTTTTCTTGTTTCTTGAGGTAGGATTGTATTGCTATAAACTTTCCTCTTAGAACTGCTTTTGCTGCATCCCATTGGTTGTGGGTCGTCATGTTTTCACTGTCATTTGTTTCTAGGTATTCTTTGATTTCTTCAGTGATCTCTTGGTTATTAAGTAGTGTATTGTTTAGCCTCCATGTGTTTGTATTTTTTACAGATCTTTTCCTGTAATTGATATCTAGTCTCATAGCGTTGTGGTCGGAAAAGATACTTGATACGATTTCAATTTTCTTAAATTTGCCAAGGCTAGATTTGTGACCCAATATATGATCTATCCTGGAGAATGTTCCATGAGAACTTGAGAAAAATGTGTATTCTGTTGTTTTTGGATGGAATGTCCTATAAATATTAATTAAGTCCATCTTGTTTAATGTATCATTTAAAGCTTGTGTTTCCTTATTTGTTTTCATTTTGGATGATCTGTCATTGGTGAAACTGGGGTGTTAAAGTCCCCTACTATGATTGTGTTACTGTCAATTTCCCCTTTTATGGCTATTAGCCTTTGCCTTATGTATTGAGGTCCTCCTAAGTTGGATGCATAAATATTTACAATTGTTATATCCTCTTCTTGGATTGATCCTTTGCTCATTATATAGTGTCCTTCTTTGTCTCTTGTAATAGTCTTTATTTTAAAGTCTATTTTGTCTGATATGAGAATTGCTACTCTAGCCTTCTTTTGATTTCCATTTGCATGCAATATCTTTTTCTATCCCCTCACTTTCAGTCTGTATGTGTCCCTAGGTCTGAAGTGGGTCTCTTGTAGACAGCATATATATGGGTCTTCTTTTTGTATCCATTCAGCCAGTCTATGTCTTTTGGTTGGAGCATTTAATCCATTTACATTTAAGGCAATTATCGATATGTATGTTCCTATTCCCATTTTCTTAATTGTTTTGGATTTGTTATTGTCGGTCTTTTCCTTCTCTTGTGTTTCCTGCCTAGAGAAGCTCCTTTAGCATTTGCTGTAAAGCTGGTTTGGTGGTGCTGAATTCTCTTAGCTTTTGCTTGTCTGTAAAGGTTTTAGTTTCTCTGTCGAATCTGAATGAGATTCTTTCTAGGTAGAGTAATCTTGGTTGTAGGTTTTTCCCTTTCATCCCTTTAAATATGTCCTGCCACTCCCTTCTGGCTTGCAGAGTTTCTGCTGAAAGATCAGCTATTAACCTTATGGGGATTCCCTTGTATGCTAATTGTTGCTTTTCCTTTCATGCTTTTAATATTTTTCCTTTGTATTTAATTTTTGATAGTTTGATTGATATGTGTCTTGGCATGTTTCTCCTTGAATTTATCCTGTATGGGACTCTATGTGCTACCTGGGCTTGATTGACTATTTCCTTTCCCATATTAGGGAGGTTTTCAACTATCTCTTCAAATATTTTCTCAGTCCCTTTCTTTTTCTCTTCTTCTTCTGGGACCCCTATAATTCGAATATTGGTGTGTTTAATGTTGTCCCAGTGGTCTCTGAGACTGTCCTCAATTCTTTTCATTCTTTTTTATTTATTCTGCTCTGCGTTAGTTATTTCCACTATTTTATCTTCCAGGTCACTTATCCATTCTTCTACCTCTGTTATTCTACTGTTGACTCCTTCTAGGTAATTTTTAATTTCATTAATTGTGTTGTTCATCATTGTTTGTTTGCTCTTTAGTTCTTCGAGGTCCTTGTTAAACGTTTCTTTTATTTTCTCCATTCTATTCCAAGATTTCTGATCATCTTTGTTATCATTACTCTGAATTCTTTTTCAGGTAGACTGCCTATTTCCTCTTCATTTGTTTGGTCTGGTGGGGTTTTACCTTGCTCCTTCATCTGCTGTGTGTTTCTCTGTCTTCTCATTTTGCTTACGTTACTATGTTTGTGGTCTCCTTTTCACAGGTTGCAGGTTCATAGTTCCCTTTGCTTTGGGGGTCTTCCCCCAGTGGGTAAGGTTGGTTCAGAAGGTTGTGTAGGCTTCCTGGTAGAGGGGACTGGTGCCTGTGTTCTGATGGATGAAGGTGGATCTTGTCTTTCTGGTGGGCTAGGCCACATCTGGTGGGTGTGTTTTGGGGTGTCTGTGAACTTATTATGATCTTAGGCAGCCTCTCTGCTAATTGGTGCGGTTGTGGTCCTGTCTTGCTAGTTGTTTGGCAGTGGGCGTCCAGCACTTGAGTTTGCTGACCGTTGGGTGTGCTGGGTCTTAGCATTGAAACGGAGATCTCTGGGAGAGTTCTTGCCGATTGATATTACGTGGGGCTGGGAGGTCTCTCGTGGTCCAATGTCCTGAACTTGGCTCTCCCACCTCAGAGGTTCAGGCCTGACAGCTGGCTGGAGCACCATCAGACACACGGCCAGGGACGTGGGGAGTTTCTTCCCTTTTGGGAAGTCTGAGGTCTTCTGCCAGCATTCAGCAGGTGTTCTGTAGGAGTTGTTCCACATATAGATGTATTTTTTATATATCTGTGGGGAGAAGGTGATCTCCAAGTCTTACTCCTCTGCCATCTTGAAGGTCCTCCCCACTGTTCTTTTTTTTAATCAAAGAATTGTATAGAAATCTGATCCATTCTGTGATAAAAGCTATCCATATGACCCTAGGTTTGTAGAGTATGTTCCTGAGTTTGGAAGTAAAGAAAAACGAGACTAAACAAAGAATAAGAGGGGAGTATCTATCTGAGTTCATGAAAAAGCCTCTAGCCATGAATATATTATCTTTGCAAGTAAAAATGGAAAAACTTCTAAATTTACAGCAACCTACCTTACAGCACTGAATCCTGGGATGATGAAGAAATTGGGGAGAGAGACTTTCATTTATAGCTAAGTCACTGTGAAATTGGTTACACACAGAAGTGTATGTACACACACACACACACACACACACACACACACACACATACACACATGCATTCATTCATTTCAACGACCATGTTACTATGAGAAACCAAGATTATTTTATAAACATACCAAGGCAACTCAAAGTACTTAACTTTGAAATATGACCGCCAGGTGATCTAGGAAACAAAATGTAAGAGCCCAAGCCGTATTCCTAAATACTGTGTGTTGACAGTATATCATGGAAATGTGAGCCTCTGATATACTTTAGTGCAATAATATTAAAATCTTATCTCTGTGTATCTCTATATTTCTCTCTGTTCTTGAGAAAGCCCTCTTATGCTATAAGAATTTGAAACAAATTAAAAATCTTCAAAGTAATTAGATCCTTGAAGTCACCTAAATAAAACACCAAAACAAATATAAAGGATAGATTTCTTCTGGATTCAAGTATATCAAATACATAGTTCTTGTATTCTACTAATAAATCATTTGATAATTCACAAAAGAGAAACTTCCTAAGACTAAAAAAGAAACTGAAGGATATCCTTTGGTTTTATATAGGGTATCCTGTCTAATTATTTTGTTAACTAAAAGTAATTCATCAATTAATTTAATTCAAACTTAATTTTCAACATTATGTAAATAAAACTATCACTTTAAAAACATATAATAAATACTATATTTGTGAAAAAATCTTGACCAGAATGCAAAATATGAAGTCATTTTTATTAAATCATATCTAGTAATAACAGAGAAACATTCCCAATTCTGTGAGTCAATACATGTGAACAGTTATTAATTTAAAATACAATAAAGTGAGACAGCCTGCTGCAATTTAGTGCAACCAAAAGATTCTCAGTATCCCTAAGAAATGTTAAGTCTAGTATTTCATGACATATAATATGTTATAAAGGTTTTTAAACAAGACACTTTACTACACCCTATATCTGCTAATGTCAAATCCCTTTACAAAATATCATTTTCATTGTTCAAGAGGTTTCATGGCTCAGAAACAGAGCTATGCTCTAAAAAGATTAAAATAACTTATCTAGATATTTCAAAAGTCAATTTTCTGAAAATGGAGCAGACAGACTAGGAGTTGCTTCTGTCAATCTGTATAGCATGATTTCTGATCAACCCATGTTTTCTGAATGAAAGCAAGCAAACAGAAACACCAGCAAAATATTCCTAAATATCTTTTCATTCCACATTGGAAATATATCTCAATTGTACACCTATCTCCATCTGAGCCTGCATTCCCTTTATCCTGAACTGTGGATATAGCATATTCACTCACTATGTTTCTCCCTCCCTTCTTGTCTTTCTACACCAAGGCCAGAGTGAAATTTTCAAAATGAAAGTTACCCACTCCCCAAATTAAAACCACTTCAAATTCCCTCAGGCTCTCAGGCTAACTTCATCACACCAATTCTTTCATCAGACAGCTTTTTAAAATCCTCCTCTTGGGCCAAATTTCTAAAACATGGTGCAGAACAACAGCTCAGCCATCTCCAACAGCCACGGTGGCAGCAGATCAGGTAGAAATGGGCCACTACCCCAGTTTCTGGAACACATATGCTCAACGATTTGATTCTCTCCCCACCCCTTCCCAACCCCCACACCTTATTTTCAAGTTTGAATCACTGAGAAGAATAATTCCTAAATGCTCTGTGTAAAATAATCTCAGGGAAGATTTTTAAGATTCTCAAAGGTTCTGCTTTCAACTTGTAAAACAATCAGCATTTTCAAAAAGAGCACACATCTCTTCATGTTAAGGAGATGAGATAATAAAGCTATTCCAAAGCTCTTTAAAGTGGCAAAGCTGTCTACTGACCTATTGCTGACAGAATATATACTTCATTTTAGGGACTGCAGGCTCTATCATTTCTTCTGGAATTTCTCTCTGAGTCCAAGTAGCTACTACTATATCCACTGGACTATAAGGAGCCAAAACCTTGCAACTGTGTAATTCCATTAATTGATGAAAAAAAATTATATTTAAGTTCATTTGTGTCATATGTTAGGTTCCACATATATATTCAATATTTTATGATAAACCATAATGAAAAAAATATTTTAAAAAATAATGTATGTATATATAACTGAATCACTCTGCTGTACAGCAGAAATTAACACATTGTAAATCAACTAGACTTCAGTAAAAAAATTGATAACCATAAAAAAATATATCTAGGGTTTCCCTGGTGGTGCAGTGGTTGAGAGTCCGCCTGCCGATGCAGGGGACACAGGTTCGTGCCCTGGTCCGGGAAGATCCCACATGCCGCGGAGCGGCTGGGCCCATGAGCCATGGCCGCTGAGCCTGCGCGTCCGGAGCCTGTGCTCCGCAACGGGAGAGGCCACAACAGTGAGAGGCCCGCGTACCGAAAAAAAAAAAAAAAAAAAATTACTATCATTGAGTAAATCTTGCATTTTGCCATATATTTGTGTACAAAAAATAATAATGCATTTTTCCAACTAATAATTCTTTTAATGACATTAAATACCAAACAGATGAGGGGCTTCCCTGGTGGCGCAGTGGTTAAGAGTCCGTCTGCCAATGCCGGGGACACAGGTTTGATCCCTGGTCCGGGAGGATCCCTCATGCCACGGAGCAGCTAGGCCTGTGCTCCACAACTACTAAGCCTGCGCTCTACAGCCCGTGAGCCACAACTTTTGAGCACACATGCCACAACTACTGAAGCCTGCATGCCTAGAGCCCATGCTCCACAACAAAAGAAGCCACTGGAATGAGAATCCCACGCACCCAATGAAGAGTAGACCCCGCTTGCCGCAACTAGAGAAAATCCGTGCATCAGTGAAGACCCAATGCAGCCAAAAATAAATTTAAAAAATAAATAAATTAAAAAATAATACCACACAGGTGCAAAGGCACAAAAAGTAAAGGCAAGTCTGGAGGTATCTGGCCCACCTCATAGTTCCCTCCTGAGGAAGCAGCATCCTCAGGCCTGAGCACAACGTACTGCACACAGAGCCCATGTGAGACTAGGACCCATGGGACAGCTACCTGCCGCTGCGCAAGCCACATAGAAACCAGTCAGAGGCTGGTAAAGAAACGTCCTGTGTCGTTTATATAACAATGCTGAAACTAAAGTGCTGGGGTAAACGCTCTTTGAGATACTACTGCTAACTATTACAGTTTCTGGTGGATAAGTTATTTTGAAAAGGAGTCCAAAATATTTGTCTCGAAATACTCCTACCCCAAAAAGAACATAAAGTTTTGAAAACGAAACCCAAATAGCAATTAGAAGATTAATCTACTCAAGAATGGAAAAGCCTGGCTGTAGAGCATTCTGGGTTCTGAGATCTTTTCAAGAGTAAGGCAAACACAGAAAATGTCTAGACGTCCCGCTGAAATGAGATCAGCATGGAAGAAGTAACCTTTAGAATTATGATCCTGGAGGTCAGTACAAGGCCGTTTGTTATATTATTTTGCATACATCTCTGTGTGAAGTATAGTTCCGGGGAGAGAGTGAAGGAGGGCTGAGGGACTTTTCAAAGGGAGAGGAATGGCTTCGAGGAGGGCCATCCAGGGACCCAAGATCCATTGCAATACAGTGGCCACAGGAAGAGGAGGATCCAGAGAGGAAAGAAAATTCCTAGTTTTAGGCATGCTGAATTTGAGATGCCTTTGAATATCCAAGAGGCAACGAAACATATATGGATTTAGAGCCCAGGAAAGGGTATGGAGCTGAGGGTGTACATTTAGGCGTGATCAGCAAGCAAGCAGTGGATACACCATGCTAGGGCTGGGTTTCCCAGGGAATGTGCATAAGGCAGGGATGTCACTGGCAGTTCTGCTCAGAGCTCAGGGTTCAAGCCCCACCCAGGGGAGAACAGGACCCATGGCAATGTCTGCCCTGGAGACCTGCTGGGTGTGTGCTTCCCCATTGGGAGAGAGAAATGAGGAATTCTGCCAATTGACCTAAAAGTTTTATAATACTGATTTTATGCAATTACTGGTTTGTGGGGGCGGGAAGGGAGGGAGGAAGAGAGAAGGGTGAGGAAGGGAGAGAATGAGAATACAACCAGCAGCTCCTCTAATTTAACTCTTTTCTCGCACACTTGGAACAACGTTGAAAAAAACGTTCCCTGAGGAAAGCACTCTGCCACCAGTTGTAAGGCTGACGCTCTTAAAATCCTAAAGGAGAGTCTGCTGCCAGCCAGTGGCGATTGTGAAGTCAAATTTGTGAACAAGGCCTATAGTAAGAAAACATTTTTCATGATTTCCCTCTTCAGATGATGGGCATGAAGGGAGGCAATGAGAATACACAAGGAGTTAATAAGCATGTAAGGAACACAGAAAACGGCTTTTAAAGAGTCAGCAGACCTGTGGAAAACAAGGGTGATGCAATCAGTTGAAAATGAAGAACAGGAGAGGGGCTTCATTTGAAAATAATAAATCCCTTCTCTCTGAACTGCTCACCCAACACTGGCTGAATCAAAACACATAAAAATGACAGGAAAACAATGCTCACTTCGAAAAAACTGCTCCATTTTGTTCGCTGGTGTTTTCACCCTCTACCACTCACTTCAGCTTCCTTACAAACCCAGGAGGAATGACCACGCGCACTCCTATCAAAGCTGTGCCTTCAAAGAAATCCGAGATAGGTGATTAGCACAAGGCAGACCCTTTTTTTTCATATAATCTTCTTCCACTCAAAGCAGAATAGACTCTTCCAGTGATATTAGGGCAGGGCATTCATATACATTCACAAAGACTCCAAATTTAGGTTGCTTTTGTTCTGGTTTGGGTTTTTTTTTTCCTTTTTATTTTTAACAGACTTTATTTTTTGGAACAGTTTTAGTTAGGTTCACAGCAGAACTGAGAGGAAGGTACAAGGTTTCCTATACACCCTCTGCCGCCCACATGCATAGCCTCCCCGTTACCCCCATGAAATTGGTACATTTATTACAACTGATGAACCTATACTGACACATCATTAGCACCCAAAGTTCAGAGTTTACCTAGGGTTACAGAGGGTTCACTTTTGCTATTGTACATTCTATGGGTTTGCACAAACATATAATGACATGTACCCACCACTGTACTATCAGAGAACAGTCTCATTGCCCTAAGATTTCTGTGTTCCACCCATTCATCCTTTCCTCCCCCCTAATTTCTGGTAACCACTGATCTTTTTACTGTCTCCATAGTTCTGCCTTTTCTAGAATGTCACAGAGTTGGAATCATACAGGAGGTAGCCTTTTTAGACTGGCTTCTTTCACTCAGTAATGAACACTGAAGCTTCCTCCATGTTTTTCATGGCTTGAAAGCTCATTTCATATGGAGGTACCAGTTTTTTTTCATTCACCACCTGAAGGACATCTTGGTTGCTTCTAAGTTTTAGCAATTATTATGAAAAAGCTGCTAAAAACATCTGTGTGCAGGTTTTTGTGCGGCCGAGAAGTTTCTGAGAGGTGTGTTTTTTAATGAAAAACGTAGGGAATGCTTTTCAAAATGTCTTTACATTCTCCTCACTTCATACAGGAGCTGAGATGGCTCCTCCTGCACTTCCTAACTGCCAGGGAGTATCGACTTAACATCAAGCACACCAACCCTTTTCTACTAAATTGAAGATGCACAATTTATGCTTATGCATATATTCATTTTTAATACATCTTTATTGGAGTATAATTGCTTCACAATACTGTGTTAGTTTCTGTTGTACAACAAAGTGAATCAGTCATATACATACATATATCCCCATATCCCCTTCCTCTTGAGGCTCCCTCCCACCCTCCCTATCCCACCCCTCTAGGTAGTCACAAAGCACAGGGCTGATCTCCCTGTGCTATGCAGCTGCTTCCCACTAGCTATCTACTTCACCTTTGCTAGTGTATGTATGTCCATGCCACTCTCTCACTTCATCCCAGCTTACCCTTCCCCCTCCCTGTGTCCTCAAGTCCATTTTCTATGTCTACATCTTTATTCCTGCCCTGCCACTAGGTTCATCAGTACCACTTTTCTTTTTAGAATCCATATATATGCGTTAACATGCATATATTCTAAGAGACATACAATTTATAGGTCGAGAAAATAACCTTTGAAACCAAAAGGCAACAACTTATTTTAACCAAGACCTCAAAGTAACAAAAAAATGCAGTTCTATAGAGAAAAGGATGTTCCACAGAATGCTCTCTTTTATTACTGGGACCAGCAGATGTCAAGTAAAATTAACTTCTACAAGCAGCTGCTCTTTTAACTTCATTGATTTTAACAACAGAAAATCCTGAGTCTTTCTGAACTGCATTTTCTTATAATAGCAATGGATCCCAATTACAAATCCCAAACAGTGAGAATCCACGTTCTATTCCTCCTGCTCTTGGAACCCAATTTGTTCCTTGGTTTCATGTTCAGACGCCTTACAGCACTTTCTGGTTTTCCTCAGGCTCAGGCACATTATTTCACTGGATCTTCACAACAGAGCTGGTTTCATTCATTGTGCAATGCTTTGGCACATGGGCCTTTCTCTACCAGCTGCCCACAAACATGATTTCTAGTACATGGGCTCTAAACACCAGCCAACAACCTTGTCAAGCAAAATGCATACGTTCCACTTGAACTCTAAACATGCCCAAGTAGTTTAATTAACAAAGAATATTAAGCAATGCAGAGTTAACAAGGTACTTCCAGTTCAGGGGTCTGGATGATACAAAGAACTGAGAGAGTAAACCTGGGAACAGTGCAAGCAGACGTCCCAGGGCTGATTTCTGATCATGAAACCTATGGTGTGAAAAGAAGCTTGTTATTCCAAGGCTAAGCTAAGCACCTTAACGATGCTCTACATCATTTAAAAATACAAAACAGTTACTTGAGCAAGGGAAAAAGGAATGAAGAGATATGTGGTGCTAAATGTACACGGATCGCTGAACTTTCTCCCTTACAGTTAAACACCCATAAAATCATTTTACTTCTAGAATACTCTGATAATTTGAGTACCAAGTTCTTAAACTACTATAGTAAGCAGTTTCACAATGAGACGTCTCACAAGCAAAACCAAGATCTGGCAAGTGGAATTCAACGTGTTTTATTTTTCATGTTGGCACCCAAGAGATTGAATTCTCGATCTTTGGTCCTCTTAAAGGACCGCTCTTTTGTGTGGGAATGAGAGTGGCAGCAACACGGCCTGCGTTCCTCGTGTTTTTACTAAATGCAGAGCATTCTGCTAGAAGTTCTACACAGACTCCAATTCTACAACGTTCTCTAAAAGGGTTATTACCTCTGAGGCACATCAGGGGCTTCAAGAACTATTCAGCCAAAGGCACCAGGGAACCAGTGACCTTTATGCCTTAATATTTTAGTCTCTTGTATTTATCTTAAAAATTTACCCCACATTTATACTTGATTCTAGAACATGTCCTTCTTAGTTTTACTATAAAAATGTTTATTTTACCACTGAGTAAAACAGCACCATTGTGCTATACATACTTTATAAATGCCCGAAGATGTATAATCCCATAGATTTCGCCATCTTACAGCTTTAGAAAACACATGACCAAACTTTTACTCCTTATAGCCCCCCTGAAAGCAGTCTCTGCTGGTACACATTTGGGATGGGGGGATTGGCTGAGATGATTCTGGCTCCTGCAACATTTCACTGGCCAAGTCCTGTGTCACTTCATGTAATTATCACAATTATAGAGGGATAGACCGGACATTTGTTTCCGCCATATATTTTTACGTGCAAAGACTCTAAACATCATTTAAATTCCTAGATTTTCCATCCATTTAATAAATCTGTGAGGCAATAACTGAAGTTCTAATGTTCCTTATTCATTATTACCATATTTTCATTCATCATTTTTATCTCTCAAAACATCTCTACCATATTTATCTAAATTTACATTTGTCAACTTATTTAATGTAAGAAGTATACTTATCTGGGTTTTCCAGAATGAAACTATTCCTTTTCTGTTTGTTGTATTTAATCCTTTGACATTAATTTATTAAATAATCTGAAATTAATGTCAAAGGATCCACAATTATATTTAACTACCAGGTGAAGAGACACACAAAAGATATGTATGAGTAAGTACTTTCATTTTTCTATGACAACTCTCTTTCCCTTGATTTGATCTTTCATGAGCACTTGGACATGGAGACAGGGCCCAGAGGAGTGGAGCGACGGGGGTGGAGAAGAATTGTCATTACAGCCTCAGTGATAGGGACTGTTGTGTGACAGAACACAGTCCCTGGGCATGCACTTGAAGACCCGGAGGGCCTGAGGTGATTAAATACAACTCTACTTCTACCCACAGCTGAACTACCATGTATATTTCTAGGATGGCAGCCCAGATGGCTCACAGCATACCTCCAAATGAGAATGTTAACAGGCGCTGCAGAAGGCATTCACTACTGAGCACCAGAGCTGCCTCTCCTTGCTTCTGTGACCTACTCCTCTCAGCCAGCTCAGAGCACCTTGACTCCTTCCTTGATAAAGACCCTGCTTTTGTAGATGCAGTAAATGTTTCCAGTTCAGTGCAAACAGCCCAGCATGCCTCCACATTTCACTCTCAGTTTACTTCCCTAACCTGAAATAATCAAATTTTTCACTATTGCTGGCTTCATTCAATTTGGTTGAAATTTAAGCTATTTTCTCTATCCATGAATAAGTCTTACAGTTTTCCTTTAAAAATAAGTAGGACTATTATAGAATTTTGTTCCTCTACTTAACAAATTTAAGAATTTAAATTTAAATTAAAAGAACTTAAGAATTTTTACACTTAAGCCCTTCTGAAAGAAACTTCTTAAAATATTTGACCAGCTTTCAATAATGCACAGACAAGAAGGTTTGGCCTTGCCCTATGATAATAAAATTTCTTATCACTATATTTAAAACAAATCAGAACAGAAAAAAAATTTTTCTATTACTAGGACATAAATACGAATAACCACCACTCATTATTAGAAGGCAATAGAGAAGTATAATGTCTTTACTGTGATAAGGACATTTAAACAATGCCAACTGGACTTTCCACCTCAGCACTCCACCATCAGATAAGATGATTTTCGAAATAATTCACTGTAAATTAGGAGACAAAACTCACTACAACTAAAGAAGTATGAAGGGAAATGAAGAAAATGTATTTTGAAATGTTTCAACCAACACAACAGAGTACCCCAAATCCTCTTTTCTTTCTTCCTTTTATTATTTTTTTCAAAATTAAGAATTATCACAAGCAGCGACCTGGATGCTTGATGTCTTCTCATTTCTAAACTCAGGCGTTTCAAATCCCCTTAAGACCACCAACCCAAACCCCTAAATTTAATTTATTAATAGAAAAGTATAAAGCCATTCATAGTTAATTTAGATCACCAGTAAATGAAAATTGCAAGCAAAACTCCATTTTCCTAAGAAAGGTCAAAATTGTTTTACTCCCATTTCCTTCCTAGGCTATGACCTTTTCTATTATTTTAAAAATTGGAGACAAGTAGAGTCTGTGGTAAAGAAGAAATGCTGTTCTGAAAATTGAAAGAATCCTTCCCTGCTTGTTTAGCTGGAGAAGGGTTTTAAAAATAATGTGGCTATCATAACAAGCGCCTATTGTTCTGACAGGGCAAAATTATGAGCTGCCATTTGAGTGATAGACACTCCCCTGCAAGCTGTCTAGGGTGTGGATTCCAGACCATGGTGACATACATACTGTGATTATGTGCACCTTAATCTAGCCCAAAGCACCAAGGAATGAAATCAAGAAGGGGGTAAAGTTATCATGTTTAAAGATACATCTCCTAAGAGTAATCATTTTAGCACAACATATTTGTAAAACATCCTTTGACATCAGAACAGCTAGCTGAGACTTTTAAAAGACCGTGACATACATCTGACTGACAGCTTTCCAATGACATTATTTCATACTTTCTGGCACGAACAGGTTGATAGTGTTTGATGGATAACCAGACAAGCCAAGGACAAGTCTGAGCAACAGCCATCCTTTATATCTGACATCTTCACGCTTTACTACATATCTTAGGAAAGGGGAAAGGGAACAAAAACCTGTAGGCAATGTTAGTTCCAAAATATCTCACTACACGACTTCCCTGGTGGTAGAGTGGTTAAGAATCCACTTGCGAATGCAGGGGACACGGGTTCGAGCCCTGGTTCGGGAAGATCCCACATGCCGCGGAGCAACTAAGCCCGTGTGCCACAACTACGGAGCCTGCACTGTAGAGCCCACATGCCACAACTACTGAAGCCCACATGCCTAAAGCCCGTGCTCCACAACAAGAGAAGCCACCGCAATGAGAAGCCTGCACACCACAACAAAGAGTAGCCCCTGCTCGCCACAACTAGAGAAAGCCCGTACGCAGCAACCAACACAGCCAAAAAAAAATAAAAAAATTCACTACACACAGAAAGGCCCAAATCAAAATCCGTATTATCTTGAAGCAGTCAATGCTTAAGTAAAAACTCATTTTGTTGCAATTAAAGAGTCAACAACAGTTATACAATTAGGGTGAGAGAGAGATTTGCATCTTACATTTCTTAGTTAAAGTTTACTTTCTCCAATAAAATGTTCTGAATGAATAGCCACAAGATCCCCTAGACAAAGCACAGTTAACCAAATGCAAAGCTTGGTTTTTTTCTGTTCTGCTATTTGTGCCTGGCTTACATTTCCCCCTCAGTTTGTTCATTTTAATCGAATGTTCATGAATGCCAGCATAAACTATAATCAGTCCTACTAAGATGCTTCAATAGTGTTGGCACGTGTACTACCACACAGCTGACAAATTTAAAAGTCAATGACTGAAAAACACATATATTTGTCTTAAATCTCCATTGAGTTTAATTTTTTTAAGTGATATTAACATTATGTAAAAGTCATCAGCAGACTTTTTTCATTAAAGTTACATCATCATAAAATTATGGGCGGGCTTCCCTGGTGGCGCAGTGGTTGAGGGTCCGCCTGCCAATGCAGGGGACACGGGTTCGTGTCCCAGTCCGGGAAGATCCCTCATGCCGCGGAGCGGCTGGGCCTGTGAGCCATGGCCGTTGAGCCTGCGCGTCCGGAGTCTGTGCCCCGCAACGGGAGAGGCCACAACAGTGAAAGGCCCGCGTACCGCAAAAAAAAAAAAAAAATTATGGGCAATGAAGGACTTAAGGCAACTGGATGTCTGCAACAGTAGACTATGAATTTTCACCAACTTTCTAGCTAGAAGTCAACGATAGAGCTGTTGGCCCCTATGCCAGGAGAGAACCGAGATGCTTGTCACTAATACACAGCAGGGGCAAATCTAGAAGGAAAGGTCAGAGTTCAGTTTTGCCCATGTTAAGTTTGAACTGCCTGTTAGACATCCAGGTAGAACTACCTGGACTTAGGAAATAAAGCTGCAGAACTAGTCACCCATTCTCAGAACATTCTGTAGACTGTGTTTTAACAAAATTTCTACCCTGAAAACTATAGCAATCAATGTCTTACAATTTTACTGCTCCTTTTTATTATCAGCTACAATGAACAGATACAGGTGTCACTTGCTACAGGACCACCAAGGTCTAAGATCCGTTAATACGACTGAAGCCTTGCAAGAAGCTCTGAAGTCACCCAACAATTCTCAGAATATTGAACCATCATTTCTGTAGGGATGCAATGACAGGATGGTAGCTACCAGCCACATGTGGTATTAAGTTCTTGGAATGTGGCCAGTCCAAGTTGAGATGTGCTGTAAAACATATACCAAATTTTTAAAAACTAAAAGAATGTAAAATAGCTCATTAAAAATTCTGTATATTGATAACATGTTGAAATGATAACATTTTGTAAATATTGGTTCAATAAAAGACAGTAAAATTAATTTCATTCTTTTAAAACCTTTTTAGTGTGGATTCCAGAAATTTTTAAATTACATACGTGGATCACATTTTATTTCTACTGGACAGGGGATTTCTGAACCAAAGGTTAATATGACTTCTTTCTGGCACCAACACAAGCAGTAAAAACATGCTATTTAAATAATTTAAATCTTGGAGCATCAAGAAGAGTAACTGAAAATCACTAGTATCACATGTAATCATTAGAAACAGAAAATCATCCATCTTACATCTGTGTAGTCACAAAAACATATTTTGTGCATGCCCCAATAGGAGATAAATCAGAACTATAACCCCCCACACAAAAAAAAGGTAAGGAGAAATGTATCTCTTTAATGAAAACAACAGCAATTTCTCCCAAATATTTATACAAAATCATAAAATTACATATTGAAAATATTTTTTCAAACAGGAAGGTTATAGAGAAAAATATGTCCCTTATTACACTGAGAAATACTTTATCAGATGCAGTATGAATTAATGAATTTATTTTCCAAGTTTTAAATTATATATTATAGAGATGATTTCCCTCAGCTCACATGTGCAGAATAACCGAGAACCTCAGGGCTTAAAAGATAACTTACTCTAATTCATCTTAATTTGTGGATAATCTATTCTTTTGCTCCAAAAGTTTTTAGGTTTCTTTGGCTACGATATTCTTAAATTTCACTAATCTACCAAAATGTGGGTTTTTCTTATCTTTCCTCCTTGGTATTCTATTAGTCCTTTCAATCTGAAGTCTTTGTTCTTTCTTAATTCTGAATAATTAACCATCATTAGTTCTTCAAATATTCTTCTCTCTGCCAATTTCTTTTCTCCCCTCTGGAATTCTATTCTTTGAATGTTGGCACCACTATCTCTTGCCTCCATATTTCTTACCTTACTTGCTATTTTCTATCCCTGCTTTTCCTCTGCCTTCAGAATTCCTTCAAGTTCAATAATTCATTTTTCACTTGTATACATCTTGTTTAACTGATTTATTAAGTTCTGTAACTCCAACTACTGTATTTGTCATATCTAGTATTTCCACTTCCTTCTTTTTTTTTGCGGTATGCAAGCCTCTCACCGTCA
The DNA here is from genome assembly GCF_026419965.1 of Kogia breviceps. Classification (NCBI taxonomy): domain Eukaryota; kingdom Metazoa; phylum Chordata; class Mammalia; order Artiodactyla; family Physeteridae; genus Kogia; species Kogia breviceps. The sequence goes on from NC_081319.1 coordinate 63,916,618, forward strand.
CGGCCTCTCCCACTGCAGAGCACAGGCTCTGGACATGCAGGCTCAGTGGCCATGGCTCACAGGCCCAGCCGCTCTGCAGCACGTGGGATCTTCCCGGACCGGGCCACGAACCCGTGTCCCCTGCAACGGCAGGCGGACTCTCAACCACTGCGCCCCCAGGGAAGCCCTCCACTTCGTTCTTTTTATGACTTCTTGCTCCTTCTTAATACTAAGTATCCTCCTTTACCACTGAATATATGTATTATGTTTATTTTGCATTATTAATCTGTCTGTTCTAATGATTCTACTTCATGAAGCATACACCATTCAGTTTATCTTTTTATGTTTTCAACAGTAGTTGTATCTTCATGTGTCTAATTATTTTGGCCTATGAGGTCATATTCACCAAAGGATATGAGCTAATAGATCTGGAAACCTGTGAAAAATGGCCCAAACTCAAGTCCTATCCCTCCCTGTGAATTTGAGAAGGAAGGGGGAGGAGGGATGAACCACAGGCACCAAATAACCACTCTTGACCACTTCTGTTTACTGGAAAGGATTATTTAGCCATTGAACTCTAAAAGCAACAGCACTGGGAGGAGGCAATTTCCATGCAATCCTCAAGCCCCAGGAGGAACAAGTGCCCTGGGGTTGCTGGTTGGCTGGGACCTGTTTTTTCTCAGCTCCTCACCCCAGCAGGGCCCCTGTGCGGCCCTGACAGGACCCTACTCACATCATTTTCTGGATCAGATGTGCAGGCAATCATTGTTTCAAGCCACTGGAAAAAGTCAGGTCAAAAACAAAATTTGAAAGGAAAAACCGTAAAACAATGCATCTACTCCTGAGTCCTCAGGCCACCCTATATCCAAGGCTAAACCACCTACACATGCACACCAACCCATAACAGCCTCCCCATCCCTGGAGTTTTCATTTTAGTTATTTCCTGAGATTCAGGCTTTCCTCTAACATCTGCAGTGTCTCCATGGTTAGTTTTGGAAAACAGAGCCAACAGCCCACGTTGCCTCTCTATCCTGACAGAGTATCAAGTAACTGAGCAAAGCAATGAACTCCCTGTGCTACAGTTTAGGAAACTGGTAAAATACTAAAAAACAGGATTATCTGTAAGGATAACTGATGACACTGAGTATAAATCTAATGCTTTTAAAGCAGGACAGGCTCAGTTAAAAATACAAACCTCTAATCCAGTTGTCAGACTAATGCCAACAACACATCTCCATCCCTGAGATATTTCTGGCACAACATAAGCATCACTGGGAAGCCGTCAACCCTTGAGCAGCCACGTAAGAGTTAAGTCTCGGGCTGGAACATCTCCTTAGGAGAAGATGAGCTGTCACAGCCCACGATGCTCACCACTCTCCTAGGAATCTCTCTCCCTGCTCTAGGTCTGAGGTGCACTTTTTTATTCTGCTCAAGCCTGTGTGTCAGGTGACACCTGGCCAAGCCCACTGCCACTGCAGCAGGCAGGAGGGGACAGGTCCTTTGCCTGCAGCACAGAGGGGCACAAACAAACCACCTCCCTGCAACCCCACTGTCCTGGGGGGCCCTGTGCACTGCTGAAGCCATCCCTGCCCTGTGTCCTCTCCACGTGAGTAAGTGCTGTTTCATGCCAGCTGTGAGAGTAGTGCCTTTTTGGTGACCCTGACACCTGCAGGCCACAGTGGGCTGACCTCCAGGGTGATGCCTGTGCTCCCCTCTACCAGGCAGGACTCCTCCTCTGAGGTGGTAACATGTGTCACTTGCTCCAAGTACAAACATACTCTCAGAATCAAAGGTTTTTCAGTAAAATTACAGGTGATTTGAACCTATATTCTACTTTTTAGCTAACCACAGTTTCTGCTTTAAAAGGCACAGCCTTGAAACCCTATTGTATAAACCCTGGAGTTGACCCACAACCACTGTCCCAATTCACATTACACTGAACATGATGGGGGGGTGCGGGGAGGGGAGGTGGGTGGGGAGGGGGGAAGGGGAGAGACATGAAACACCACGGAGGCAATTAATCCCAGGAACACTAAGCCACCAGGTCCAAACACCACCAGTAGCAACACCACACCATCACTGGCCTCTGTCTTAGTGGATCCTCCTTTCCAACCTCAGGGTTACACACTAGGACTTTAATGCATGTGGGGCTGAAAGGGGAAATCAGGCAGGAGGAACACAGTAGTGAACAGTGTGCACCTGAGCTTCAAGTCACACATGCCTGGATTCAAATCCTAGCCCTCACTAGCTTACGACTTTGAAGTGATTATTTAATTCCTTAGGACCTCAACTTCCTCATCTGTAAAATGAGGGGACTAGTTCCTATTTCACATGGCTACCGTAAGAACTAAAAACAATAAATGAAATAAACTTATAGATATATAATATAGTATGTTATATATAATAAATGCCTTCAATTATTTATTCAGTGAATATGCACTGTGCAAAACAACAGGTTCCATGCTAAGAGCTAGTACTAGTTGTTGCTACTATTAACCACTACTACAACTACCACCATCACCATTACAATTACTTTTATTATTTCAAATAAATTGACGAGCTTCACTCAGATTTAATATGCTTACTCTTGAGGCAATTACCCTAAGAGTACATTTACTGGTTTCTCAAATTATTTCAATTCCCAATGGAACCAATATACTCCTTTAAAATATATATATATATATATTTATTTATTACTATATAGTTTTTAGTAAAATACCACCTACAGAAAGCATCTGCTTCTCATTACTTCTGAACACAGTGCTTATAGTACCATAAAAATAATTACTTTAGGTTCCAAATTTCATTGATCAAATAAACTCAGCCCCAAACATGATACACATTACTACATTTCTACTACAATATTATCCCCAAAGTAGACAATTCCTTAAAAAGAAATATATATATTCATTAATACAAATACACATGGACATCTTGAAACATGTTACATTACGTCTCTCTTACACTAGTTTCCACCTTCCTGTCCATCTTTTCTATGTGAACATTTCATAGAAGAGGGCAGACTTGAAGACACTGATTCAAAACCAATTTGCACGTTTGTTCCAATTAAAATTTAATATTAAAAGGGGAAATCGACAGTAACGCAATCAGAGTAGGGGACTTTAACACCCCACTTTCACCAATGGACAGATCATCCAAAATGAAAATAAATAAGGAAACACAAGCTTTAAATGATACATTACACAAGATGGACTTAATTGATATTTATAGGACTCTCCATCCAAAAACAACAGAATACACATCTTTCTCAAGTGCTCATGGAACATTCTCCAGGATAGATCATATCATCGGTCAAAAAACTAGCCTTGGTAAATTTAAGAAAATTGAAATCGTATCAAGTATCCTTTCTGACCACAATGCTATGAGACTAGATATCAATTAAAGGAAAAGATCTGTAAAAAATACAAACACATGGAGGCTAAACAATACACTACTTAATAACAAAGTGATCACTGAAGAAATCAAAGAGGAAATCAAAAAATACTTAGAAACAAATGACAATGGAGACAGGATGACCCGAAATCTATGGGACGCAGCAAAAGCAGTTCTAAGAGGGAAGTTTATAGCAATACAATCCTACCTTAAAAACAGGAAACATCTCGAATAAACAACCTAACCTTGCACCTAAAGCAATTAGAGAAAGAAGAACAAAAAAAACCCAAATTTAGCAGAAGGAAAGAAATCATAAAGATCAAATCAGAAATAAATGAAAAAGAAATGAAGGAAACAATAGCAAAGATCAATAAAACTAAAAGCTGCTTCTTTGAGAAGATAAACAACATTGATAAACCATTAGCCAGACTAATCAAGAAAAAAAGGGAGAAGACTCAAATCAATAGAATTAGAAATGAAAAAGGAGAAGTAACAACTGACACTGCAGAAATACAAAGGATCATGAAAGATTACTACAAGCAACTGTATGCCAATAAAATGGACAACCTGGAAGAAATGGACAAATTCTTAGAATGCACAACTTGCCAAGACTGAACCAGGAAGAAATAGAAAGTATGAACAGACCAATCACAAGCACTGAAATTGAAACTGTGATTAAAAATCTTCCAACAAACAAAAGCCCAGGACCAGATGGCTTCACAGGAGAATTCTATCAAACATTTAGAGAAGAGCTAACACCTATCCTTCTCAAACTCTTCCAAAAGATAGCAGAGGGAGGAACATTCCCAAACTCATTCTATGAGGCCACCATCACCCTGATACCAAAACCAGACAAGGACGTCACAAAGAAAGAAAACTACAGGCCAATATCACTGATGAACATAGATGCAAAATTCCTCAACAAAATACTAGCAAACAGAATCCAACAGCACATCAAAAGGATCATACACCATGATCAAGTGGGATTTATTCCAGGAATGCAAGGATTCTTCAATAAATGCAAATCAATCAACGTGATACACCATATCAACAAACTGAAGGAGAAAAACCATGTGATCAACTCAATAGATGCAGAGAAAGCTTTTGACAAAATTAAACACCCATTTATGATAAAAACCCTGCAGAAAGTAGGCATACAGGGAACTTTCCTCAACATAATAAAGGCCATATATGACAAACCCACAGCCAACATCATCCTCAATGGTGAAAAACTGAAACCATTTCCACAAAGATCAGGAACAAGACAAGGTTGCCAACTCTCACCACTCTTATTCAATGTAGTTTTGGAAGTTCTAGCCACAGCAATCAGAGAAGAAAAAGAAATAAAAGGAATCCAAATCAGAAAAGAAGAAGTAAAGCTGTCACTGCAGATGACATGATACTATACATAGAGAATCCTAAGTATGCTACCAGAAAACTATTAGAGCTAATCAATGAATTTGGTAATGTAGCAGGATACAAAATTAATGCACAGAAATCTCTGGCATTCTGATACACTAATGATGAAAAATCTGAGAGTGAAATTAAGAAAACACTCCCATTTACCATTGCAACAAAAAGAATAAAATATCTAGGAATAAGCCTACTAAGGAGATAAAAGACTTGTATGCAGAAAATTATAAGACACTGATGAAAGAAATTAAAGATGATACAAATAGATGGAGAGACATACCATGTTCTTGGATTGGAAGAATCAACATTGTGAAAATGACTCTACTACCCAAAGCAATCTACAGATTCAATGCAATCCTTATCAAACTATACCACTGGCATTTTTCACAGAACTAGAACAAAAAATTTTACAATTTGTATGGAAACACAAAAGACCCCGAATAGCCAAAACAGTCTTGAGAACGAAAAACAGAGCTGGAGGAATCAGGCTCCCTGACTTCAGACTATACTATGAAGCTACAGTAATCAAGACAGTATGGTACTGGCACAAAAACAGAAATATAGATCAATGGAACAGGATAGAAAGCCCAGAGATAAACCCACACACATATGGTCACCTTATCTTTGATAAAGGAGGCAAGAATATACAGTGGAGAAAAGACAGCCTCTTCAATAAACAGTGCTGGGAAAACTGTACAGGTCCATGTAAAAGTATGAAATTAGAACACTCCCTAACACCATACACAAAAATAAACTCAAAATGGATTAAAGACCTAAATGTAAGGCCAGAAACTATCAAACACTTAGAGGAAAACATAGGCAGAACACTCTATGACATAAATCACAGCAAGATCCTTTTTGACCCACCTCCTAGAGAAATGGAAATAAAACCAAAAATAAACAAATGGGACCTAATGAAACTTAAAAGCTTTTGCACAGAAAAGGAAACCATAAACAAGACCAAAAGACAACCCTCAGAATGCGAGAAAATAGTTGCAAATGAAGCAACTGACAAAGGATTAATCTCCCCAAATTTACAAGCAGCTCATGCAGCTCAATATCTAAAAAACAAACAAACCAATCCAAAAAGGCAGAAGACCTAAATAGACATTTCTCCAAAGAAGATATACAGATTGCCAACAAACACATGAAAGAATGCTCAACATCATTTATCATTAGAGAAATGCAAATCAAAACTACAATGAGATATCATCTCACACCGGTCAGAATGGCCATCATCAAAAAATCTACAAACAATAAATGCTGGAGAGGGTGTGGAGAAAAGGGAACACTCTTGCACTGCTGGTGGGAATGTAAATTGATACAGCCACTATGGAGAATAGTATGGAGGTTCCTTAAGAAACTACAAATAGAACTATCATACGACCCCGCAATCCCACTACTGGGAATATACCCTGAGAAAACCAAAATTCAAAAAGAGTCATGTACCAAAATGTTCACTGCAGCTCTATTTACAATCGCCAGGACATGGAAGCAACCTAAGTGTCCTTCAACAGATGAATGGATAAAGAAGATGTGGCACATATATACAATGGAATATTACTCAGCCATAAAAAGAGATGAAACTGAGTTATTTGTAGTGAGGTGGATAGACTTGGAGTCTGTCATACAGAGTGAAGTAAGTCAGAAGGAGAAATACAAATACTGTATGCTAACACATATATATGGAATCCAAGAAAAAAAAATGTCATGAAGAGACTAGGGGTAGGACGGGAATAAAACATAGACCTAATAGAGCATGGACTTGAGGATATGAGCAGTGGGAAGGGTAAACTATGATGAAGTGAGAGAGTGGCATGGACATATATACACTACCAAACGTAGGGTGGATAGCTAGTGGGAAGCAGCCGCATGGCACAGGAGATCAGCTAGGTGGTTTGTGACCACCTAGAGGGGTGGGATAGGGAGGGTGGGAGGGAGGCAGACGCAAGAGGGAAGCGATATGGGAACATATGTATATGTATAACTGATTCACTTTGTTGTAAAGCAGAAACTAACACACATTGTAAAGCAATTATACTCCAATAAAGATGTTAAAAAAAAACAAGATCCATAGGTGAATTATATGCACATTAAATCTTAAGCATTGATTTAGTTTATACATTTTTCTTTATAACACTATATTTTGTCTTTTGTTTCATTTGATTGAATTTTTAAAAACTACTATGTACCTGATATAACAAGTTAAGCATAAAATTGTATGTGTAAAAAGTTAATAAATACTCCCATCCTAGCTACCTGCTATAATCAATGTTAAATGTTGACTGTGTACCCTACATCTTAGTCTACATTCATATATACTCAAACAAAAAATACATGTGCACTTAAGAGTTTTAAAAAAAATTAATATTAAGCTGATTAGAAGACATTTTTGTTGTAACTTTCTAGCAGAATTGTCAGAACTTCACTAGTGATCTTTTACCTTGTTTTTCTGATGCAACAGTGACTAAAAATTCAATGGCTAAATAAATGTCACAAAAATAAATATTAAATGCTTCTGCCACTCAATAAACAAGTTTTTCTGAAATGTTTTATTTGGGGAATATGAATAAAATCCTTATGCTTCTAACTAGAAGAAATTAAATGTATCCTCTATGTGGGGAGAAGAAGGGATTATGGCTCCAGCAACTTTTATATAAATAATCAACCACAGAAACATCTGTTGAGTGTGTACTCAATTTTGATCCACTTTCCCCTGACATGCACCTCACCAGAGCAAGCTGTTTCACTCGGTGAAATAATGCTGGTGTTCTAGTGTTTTCTAAGATCTCATTTCTGATGTGCAGGTTTGTTGCGCAGGTTTGTCACTCAGTGTGAAATATGACTGGTTGGGTTATAAAGACAATACAACTGCTGGGGAAGTTGGCCATGTCACATTCACTGGACACATCAGAACGTGTCCACGGCGCCCAGTGTCTTCTGGAAGCCAAATCTCACGTCTCTGCTCGGGCCGGGTCTCTTAATTATCACCTCTCCCTAAGGATGAGTATAAGAACAGGAGGCTCCAGGTGTCTGCTCTCCTGCTTCCTGCCCCCAGTCTCATGCACCTCCACCCTATACTCCCCTTTGTTGTACCAGCGATAGGCTTAAATACAAACGTGCTCTGCTTTTCCCTTGAATAAATCTTTTTTTTTTTTTTTTTTGCGGTACATGGGCCTCTCACTGTTATGGCCTCTTCCGTTGCGGAGCACAGGCTTCGGATACGCAGGTCCAGGGGCCATGGTTCACGGGCCCAGCCGTTCTGCAGCATGTGGGATCTTCCCGGACCGGGGCAGAAACCCGCGTCCCCTGCATCGGCAGGCGGACTCTCAACCACTGCACCACCAGGGAAGCCCTCTCTTGAATAAATCTTGTAAGTGACTCCTCCCTGCCTTCAAGATACACCCCCACCCTTAGCCTGGTCTGCCTCTCATTCAGCAGCATCCCTCATCCACTCCTCCTCCCTGAGGCTTTGTGCTCCAGCCACTCTGAACTCCCATCCTCAGCACTGGTCCAGGAAGCTCCAGGAGCTCCATGCCTCTGTTCTGTAGATTCCAGTCCTCCCTATACACACTCCACCCCTCTCCATTCCTTACAAGCCTCCCAGGAAACATCTCCATAACCTATCTGTCCCAGCCATAACCTGACAGTTGATGACTCCCTCCTGTGCTTCGCAAACGTGTATGTTTGCTTGTCGCTCTTCCTATCCTGGACTCCAAGCTCCTTGAGGGCTGCTCATCTCTGCCTCCATAAATGCAGCATAGAATTTACACTCAATAAACGACTCTGTCAAATGAATGAACTAGGCTCGGCATGTAAGGAAACTGTCCTGCACACAGTAAGCACTCATTAAATACCTACCAAATAAAATAAATGGATAATTCTCTAGCGATCGGTAATGTGTGGACTACTACAGACATTCCTATTTCCTATGACCTAAGAGTTCTCAAAATACAGATTAAACATTTTCCTATCTTCTATTCTGCATTGGAGACCTAAAACTCAAAGAACAAGAAAATACAGCACTATACTTACCAGCCCTTTCCATCGACCAATATCCACTCAGATCTACGTCAATGGTTACAAACATCAAATGCTGAACTAATTTACAGGACCTGTCTCTATCCACCTACATTAGGCAGAACTCTCAGAGGCAAGGAACAGATACCAAAGTCTAACCACCTGAGAAGGAAAACATCAACTGTTAAAAGGAGTCCAGGCTGGAGCAGCTCAGAGAATCTCAGGAAGAGCTACAGCAAACAGGGCAGTGGCAGGCCTCACAGAACAGAGCCCAGGCTCTGCCTATCAGCTCCGTTCGGGGAAAGATATCCTAGACTAACTACCCTGGCCAGAAGGATGTGAAGCTATGATTTCGCAGCCTATATGACAGGGTCGCAGAACCTGGGCCTCCTTCTATTAATCATCCCACACAGCTAAACCACTAGTCAAATATCCCCAAAACACCAGCTCCACAGTAAATGTCTTTACAACTTCACTGGCAAGGATCCATCCACTCATCAATAATGGGTCACTGTTCTAGGTGCTACGGACAGAACCATGAATAAGGCAAAGTCCCTGCCCCCTGGTGGTAGAGACAGTAAACAAACACAAAGTTTAAGGTCAGGACAGTAAGTGCGGTGATGACAATGGCCAGGGGAGGGGTGATGAGGAAGGCTTGGGAGGTCCAGGCTACTGTAGGCAGGAAAATTTCTCTTAGAACATGACACCCAAGGAGAGAGACCCGAATACAGTGAGGGCCCAAACCATCTAAACATCTGGGGGAAAACATTACAGGATGAGGGAAAAACAAACACCTGAAGTCCAAGTGTGAACACAGAAAGCTGGAAAGGAGTGGTCCCAGGGGAAGGAAGAACAAGAACGACCCTGAAACAAGGACCGGATGGAACGGCTAGTGAGCCATCAGGAGACGGGATTTCACAAAATGACACTGAGCAGACAGATAGGAACCACACTGTGCTTTTAGATCATGGTTACGAGTCGGGATTCTTTATCCTGAAGGTGATAAGAAGCCATGTGTCTTCTCATCCCAAACAAACTACTTTTACTTGAGACTTGTAGCTACGCCTTCTTATTCTAGAACATCAAAGCAACTACAACAGCTAATGAATGACAGCATAATCCCTACAACAATTCCTGCCTCAATTATTTACTTTCTGAACATCTGTGTAAATACTATAATGCATCAGGTTTCTGAATCTGTTATAAACATATTTTGTACAATCATCCCAGTGAAAAACATGATTTTAATTTTCCATGTTCTAAAGCTTTTAAATCTATTTAAACTCAAACAAAGTCAAAATATTGTTTGTGAATAAGCAGAATGAAGTAAATAAATTTTTAACTATTAATAGCAACCAACAATCATAGGATAGAGTATTTGAAATAGCATGAGGTACTGTTAAATCAGTAAATAAAATGATACAAAGCCTAATACAATTTTAATGACATCAGAACTACTTAATATCTTAGACTTAAGTATCAAACTCAGGCCACTTCATTTATTTACTTTTTTTTTAACTACTTCTATATCACAATTAAATTGTCTTCTTGTGCCTCTGTTCAATACTGGCTCACATTGCATTTTAAGTTATATAACATTTCAAAGAAAATAAACATTTCAGTTTACAACAAAGGTACGTCTGCTGGATGAAACACCAAGCCTCAGTGATGGATGATGCTGTACTGCCAACAACCAGTGCCTCCCTAATCAAAAGCCCTACATGCAACACAGCAAACAGAATTGCCTTCACTGTTCCCATTCTCTTATCCCATTCTGTTCCTTCTTTTGCTTTCTAGGCCCACAGAATGTCATAATATACACTGAATTCAGTCAATATTAACACTGCCTTTCGCCAGCAATCCTTTCCTTCACCCAGGATTTTCACTAGGAAATCCTAGCTTCTGGTTTATCTGACAGTCATAAATTTTGATTTAGGTGGGTTTTTTTTAAGCTTTGGATCATATGTGATTAGCGTGTTTTCATGTTCACCATAATATGTTTGTTAAATATAATTTCTAAGATATATAGGTAGACATCTGTGTGTCCCTTTTAAAACCAGCCCACTGATACGATTATAAGATATATTGTTTATGTTGTAGGCATTTCTTTTTGCTGCTGCTGCTGTTTAAACATTTTAATGAAAGATTGTATTGTGCTCATACCCTGAGGCTTTAATCAAAGCCACAGTTTACAATATGAATAATCTGGAATCATCCAAAATGTCTTATAAAAAACAATCTACTTTCCTAAGAGGATCAAGGTGGCCATCTGACTGGGCCCCAATCTCCTTGCTCAAAAAAATCTCTGTATGTGGCACATCCTTCTTGTCCTTTCCTTCTGGGTCCACGAAAGATGGACCCAGGCAGAGGCAATGCCTCCTCCTGTCTCTTGATGCTGGCCCTACGGTGGTGCCCTCTCACCTTGCTTCTTCCTCTCCAGCACCCTTGCTCTGCAGCTTTGAGATGACTTGCTCTCACCTGCATTTTAAATCATTCTAGGTCTTATTGGTTCCTCTTTTCTCTTCATATAAGCATGCTTATTTCTCTTGTGTTTAAAAAAAAAAAAACAACCCCAAACTTTCTGCCGACATTAACACCTCAATCCCTCCGGCTCAGGCACCTTCACGTCCCAGTGGACTGCACTGCTTCCCATACCTTCCTTCTAGCCGCATCCTCCTCCATCTTCCATGGGACAGAACCCTGCTAGCCACCAACATCTATTAAATTGGTCCCTCCTAGGCTTCCTTCTAAAGCTGGTTCATGTATTTCTTTGGTTTACTACTGCCCATGTCCAAGCAAAAGGTGAAGTATCCTCTCTCTGTATTTGATCTTCAAATAGTTCTAGCCCGAACCTTTCAAAGCTACAGACTCAGATTTATAACTTCCTTCTGGACACTTCCACTTGAATATGCCAGGTACACTCAAAATGATCATATTGGAACCAAATTCGTCATTGTCCCAAAACTAAAAACAAAATTCTGAATTTACTTTTGTCAACAATACCCCAACCATTCATCACCAAACACCAATACCCAAGTTTTCATTATACTTTCTCTCTCCATGTTCTTTATTGTACACATCCACACAGACATTCCCACCATCTCCCTCTGCTCTTGAACACATGTCATGCATCTATGACTCCAACTCTCAGCCCACAAGGTTCTCTCCACCTGGATCATCTGCCTAACTCAATCCTTCCACCTCATCTCCAGCTAAGGAAATCCTACTCACCCCTTAAGGCACATTTCAGATGGTCTCTTCTTCCATCACACCTTTCCTGCCTCCTTCAACAGGGTATCACCTCTCCTTCTACTGAATGCCATAACTACTCCTTCTAGAATGGAAATGCCATGCTCAAGCTGATAGTGTAGTTATTTGTTTTCACTTCTTGTCACACTACATGGTCTCCATATTCACAGCTATACACTACTCATCTTTTCATCTTGCCTGGCCTCTAGCTGGTGACCTTGCAGATGGTACATAATACATATTGGCTAGATTTTCAACAGGCAAAGTATTTTGTAAATCTTAAACACACACACACACACACACACACACACACACACACACTTAAGTATGCTGTCAGGTCTTTATCTACAATCCCCTTAGCCATCTAAGCACCATTATGAGGACTGTGGTACACTTGAATGTTCTTTAAATGCCACATGTATATGGGACACTATATCCAGCTGTGAGAGAGGAAAAAAAAGCTTTTGCCCCTTGCAAGACAGTAATAACAGCATTTTAGATTATGCTTAAAAGTCTATCTTTTAGAAATCTCCAAGGAACAGCTGCAAATTATTTCCTGCTCAGACAGAAAAAACCATTAGTTCTCTTTCTACTCAAGTTAAGACCTGAGAAACAAGATGAATCATGAAAAGGGTATGAATAAAAGCAGTGGACATGTGACTTTTCCAATTCCTATTCTTCTTTAAAGATTTTAAGTTTTGATTTTTTTGAGCAGTCCACAAACACATTAACCAAGTAACTATGGTCAATCAAGCAATTTCAAATGTGTTATTATACATATATGTATATATGTGTATACATGCACACACACACACGTATTAGAAAGACAACCACTTAATGCTCAGAATTATCAACACTCAAATAAATCAGATGATCTATTCTTTTCCATTCCTTCCAGTTTTATTGAGACATAGTTGACATGCAGCACTGTATAAGTTTAGGGTGTTCAGCATAATGATCTGTCTTATATACATCATGAAATGATGACCACAATAAGTTTAGTGAACATCCATCATTTCATACATATACAAAATAAAAGAAAAAACACGTTTTTCTTGTAATGAGATCCCTTCGGATTTACTCTCTTAACTTTCATATATAACATATAGCACTGTTAATCATATTCATCATGTGCTACGTTACATCCCTAGTACTTATTCATCTTGTAACTGGAAGTTTGTACCTTTGACCACTTTCACCTAATGCCCCCTTCCTCCCACCCCCTGCATCTGGTAACCACAAATCTGATCTTTTTTTCTATGAGTTTGTTTCTTTGTTTATTTGAAGTGTAATTGGCCTACAACACTATGTTAGTTCCTGCTACACAACACAGTAACAGGTATTTATATACATAATAAAAAGAATGCTCTATTCTTAATGCATACACTTTCTTCCCATTTTCAGACCAGCTACTAAAACTTATACGGAATGACGCTAATAAATGTTTAACTAGAATACAATATAATCGAGTCTCTTCACTCTCCAGGAGAGTCAGTAAGACAGCCACAAAATAGGGACAACCACGTCAGAGCCAAAGTCACACAGGCTTGGGAGATGCTGAGAAGCCTACCCAAGGGAACAGTTAGACTGGCATTGCCAAGCTTCACACTCAAGTTTCTGTGACTCCAGAGTAGATACAAATTCCAACCCCCCACACCCCACTAAAGTTCACTTTCAAATTTACAGATAAGAAAAGATACATTCTTATAAAGGGAAAATTAAATAATATTAGTAGAGTCAGGTTAATCTCTACGTGTTTTTGTGTGTATCAAAAATATACAGGTTACCCCTTATTTGTTCAACTTGTTAAAACAGATGTACAGTATTTCATAATTTAAGAAGAATCTAACATAAAATAATAAGACAAAGCAGTCTGACAGTGGTGGGGAACACAGATAACGGGATTAGTCAAGTTTACATGACCTCTGGAAAGTTGCTTAGCCTCTCTGAGCCTCAGCTCTTAATCTGTAAATCGCGAAACCCCTACACCTCATAGGACTGTGGGTTTAAACATATGCACAGTATCTGGCTTATAGTAAACAACCATAGCCATTACTGTTATTTTATTGTTGATTATTATTTATATTTCAGAGCAGTGCATGATTCTGAATTATCACTGATGCATTGAATATCTACTATGGCTATGGGCAAGGAATATGATGCTATCTAAAACGTAAACAGCTTACAGCTTAAGTGGGATGTATGATACTTACTTTAAAAATACTGCTTATAATCACATATACACACTACTTGTTTTATGCTGACTTCTTCCATAGAAGTTACTGCTTGGCTGTAAACAAACAAATCCCCTATCACCACTCACTTGCACTACTATAGCTTCCTGTCTATCATTCTACCCTTAGAAACCTACAGTCATTTACAGTTTAACTAAATACCTATGATTACTATTGTTGCTGTTGGTAGAATACAGGTAGGAGACATGTGAATGTGAAAAATTACATGTGAATGTAGTATAAAATAACTCATTTAAAAATTGTAAAACAAATGCTATACAAATGGAAGGCATTTTAGTTTCCTTTGAGGAGTGGAAGAGAAGCTACTTTTTCTATGGATTTCAAGTTTTAAGGAACATTTTTGATTTCTGATGCTGTTACTTCTGAAGATATTTTTATACTACTTTTAAATGAATATATAGGCTTCAAATTATAACCATACAGTACTATTCATACTTCAAAAACTAGAAATTAAATTTTGCAAAATTCTTAAAATCCAACTCCTTTACAAAGTTAGTAACTAAGATCTCTTCCCAGTTTCTTATAGTTTATTATGAAGTTTTAAATCACATAACCATATTATTTAAACTACATGATATTTAAATCAATGGATGAAGACATCCTACACAATTTTTAGCAAAGAGCAAGAGAAGTACACAGCTGAGCATTCATCTTTCACAGCTAACAACACTGCATTACAAATACAATGACAGCGATGTTGTGAATGTTTTATATGGTATAATATTATATAACATTAACCAACAGTAAAGGATGACATGCTAGCTAGAACATCTAACTGAAGCAGATGAATGCATTTCAAAGCATCCTAGAGAGACTTTCTCTTGTGGACTGTAGTTCACTCAAGCACTACAACTGGTATTTATGCAACGCTTATCAGAATATGCAGAAGCTACAAGGTCTCCCATCCATTAAACGTGCCTTTAACTTGAATTCCAGCTGAATTAAATAGGACATTATCACTGTGCAATTTTGGTGGCCGAATGTACCATTTCTGAACATTTCCATATAACTTGATACTCTAAGTTTTTAGATCCATTATGACCTATGACCTTTAAGATTCTAATATTTTAATATTTATTAGTTTTAAACTGAAAAAATTCCAAAACAACTCAGATTCATATTTTACTATTTAAATTCATGCGGGGGAGGGGATGAACTTGCTCAATAAAGCACCCAAAGCCACTGCAAGGAGAGTAAGGCCAAGGGGCCAGAACTGGCAGTCATAACCCACACACAGAAACAACACTTTCCTTCCCCTGAACTTGAGTTACAGCACAGGTCACACATGACGCCATGTCTTCTATGTTTTTCCACATATTTGTGATTAAAAATCTAGACCAGGGACTTCCCTCGTGGCCCAGTGGTTAAGAATCCACCTGCCAATGCAGGGGACATAGGTTTGAGCCCTGGTCTGGGAAGATCCTACGTGCCACGGAGCAACTAACCCCGTGCACCACAACTACTGAGCCTGCACTCTAGAGCCTGCGAGCCACAACTACTGAAGCCCACGCGCCTAGAGCCCGTGGTCCGCAACACGAAAAGCCACCACAGTGAGAAGCCTGCGCACTGCAAGAAGAGTAGCCCCTGCTCACCACAACTAGAGAAAGCCCACACACAGCAATGAAGACCCAACGCAGCCAAAAATAAATTTTAAAAAACACCATCTAGCCCAGTTCTGTGCACTCAGTAGTAAATGCTGGAGAAATTGAGGTAGGAGATAGATGGGCCCCTGGGCTAGACATGTGGTGTTTGTCAAGTGGAGTAAACATGAAGCTTTGTTCTCACCCAGACACTCCAAGGACAAAGCTAGTGGCAGAAGCTGAGCTCTGCTGAAGGAAAGAGATAAGGTGCCCACTCCTGAGGTCAAGGAAAACTTCCATGTCCGCACATGTGCAGATCCTTGGAGGTCAAAAAGGGAGGGGTGCCACCCCATAATAAGCGTGGACATGCACCCACAGGCCTCTGAGGTGGGATCCATCTTAGCAAAAAGTTGTGCATGCATGTTGGGGAGACCAGTCAGGGACCAGTCAGGTGTGAAAAAAGAAATGAGATAATTGGTCAAAGACCCAGCAGGACTGTCCTGTATAAGTGATTTAAATCACCTCTTTACCGTGCTCCTCCTCATTAGAGAGGACACCCACACCTTGTCTCTCTGGGTGTGTATCTCTGCCTTGCTTCTGTCTTAAATAAACAAGTGGCTTCTCTGTGTGCTCTCCCGTTGTGCTGTGTCTTTAATAATAAACTTTGTACCTGTTTTTACAGTTTCTGCCTCCTTGAAACATTCTTGCTTTCAAACAGGGGAAAGAGCTAGGGCCACTTTGCTTCTAGCCTCTAGCCCCTGGTGGCCTAAGAGTTAGGATTCCTGATTTTCATCCAGGCTACCCAGGTCCAATTCCTGGGCAGGGAACTAAGATCTCTCTTCAGGACCGCTCACTGCTGTCTCTCCAAGATCAAGAAGACTGGCTCCATTTCAACCCGGCGAGTGTGCAGATGGGCCTGTCCTCATGGGTGTGACTGCAGACCTGGCCCCGGCTGCAGCTGTCAGGACAAGGCTGGGAGTCAGGGGATGAGACACAGAAGCCAGAACACGTTCTCCAGGCTGTTATGTCCCCACACTCACTCAGCGACTGCTACAGATGCACACTGCAATATCACTAGGCAACAGGAGGGGACCAAGTATGGAGGCTGCTGCTGCAGGGATGAACCTGAAAACACTACGCTGTGAGAGAGAAAGCCGTCACAAAACACCATGTGCAGTACGATTCCATTTACACCAAGCCCCCAGAGTAGGCACACCTAGAAGCAGGGAGACAGGTGGACTGAGCGATGGAAATGTTCTGAGACTGACTGAGGTGATGGACGCACAGCTTTATGAATCTATTAGAAACCAATGAATTGTACACTTTATATGGGTGAATTTTGTTGTATGTGAATTATATCTCAATAAGAGTGTTAGCAAAAAAAGAAAACAAAAACAAAAACCAGAATACAGTAACCAAACCGCACTGAGGCCTGTAAGGGAACCGTCGTAACCGCTCCCTGCAGCCTTTCTGGAGCCCTTCCCTCTGCCAAGCCCCTAGAGAGCCTTTAACCCCAGTGCCTTGTCCATCAGATGTGAAGAAAGGACGCCCAGGGCAAGAGGCCTCCTGACACTCCCGAGGAAAGAAAACAAGAGAGGCGGAGGCCTAACTGTCCAAGAGCTCCTAGGACGGAAGGGGTGCCGGCAGCAATGGGGTGAGAAGCTATAGGCCTGGCTCTTCCCCACCATCCACTCTCCTCCCGCCCATAAACCTGGGATGGGAACAGCGTGTCCTCCTCCCGATGTTAGTGTGCACATGGGGCACCGTGTGTAGGCCTGCCTAACGCTGTGGCTGCCACTACCACGGTTACTAATAAACATCCTCCCCTCAGAACTGCTTACAGGAGGATTTTAGACCACCCATCACAGCGAGATTACTTCCAAATCCATCCAAATAAAAGACAGCAAAGCAGCATTAGTAGTTGACAAACAGTAACCCTATTTTCAAATTCAAGATGAATCTGTACTTGGATAATACTTATAAATTCCTCAGGTGTGTGAAATCTAAACAAAATGAAGTTTAATGAGTAATTTGCAAAAAAGATGTAATAAAAAACATATAAATCCATATTTTAAAAACTTTTCTAAGTCAAAATGTAATCTTAACTATTCACAGGGAAAAAAAGTCAACAAAGCCTAACTGAGAAGCAGGTCCCTGACAGGGTTAGAAACCAGTTGAATTTAGCAAAGAAACCTTGGATTAGACAGTCTTCACATGGGAATAAAATGGTGAAGTTAGAAAAATTAAGGGAGTCGCCAGGGAACTACCTGTCCCTGAATAGAATTAGACCATCACAGAAGCCCAAGAGGAAAGAATGCAACCTGATTTTGTTCATTTGTTTTGCTTGATCATATTTTCTACTTCCAGAAGGAATATGGGAATATGAAGCCAAAACAAAGGAAAGAGAAAAACTAACTTTTCAAGGGAATAGCCACCAAATAGCACTGAACGGATATGTGTTTTCATTCTTGGCTACACATGAGATTCAACAAGGAGCCAACCCTCTGAAACCATCCAGGCCCGGTATTTAATTGCTGTGGGTGGGGCTGGAGGGTTTTGGTGTTTGGTTGGAGGTGAACCTAAAGATCAGCTGGGGTGAGGACCACCTAGCTGTGCCTGGCATAGTACAGCACGGCACGGTGCTCGGGGGCTGGTAGACATCGGTGGATAAACATATCTGATTAAGGCTCTGCATTTTCCCAACTGCACCTCTTCATCACCAGACCAGAAACTCCTCCAGTTACCTCAGCAGCCTACAAAGGGAACCAGCTTTGGCGCTGCACATTTAAAGCCAACTGAGAAGTCCTTACTGCATCAAGCACCCCTATTGAGATTCTAAAAGACAGGACTCACTATTTAGCATAAGAACTAATGGAAGCAATTCTTCAAAAGGAGAATTTAGGTTTACTGAAGCAGAAAAACAAAAGCCTTTAATATGAAGCTGTAATTAATGGGTATTATAAATCATAGCAGTACATCTGTGATTTCAGGTTTGTGGGCTGCACTGCCTGCAACACACAGGAATTCAACAAAAAGTGGCCTCCCGCGTATAATTGCCTTTCTTGGAGAAAACCAATTTGATCCCAAAGAGGTTGGAAAGGAATGCAGATAATTACACACACTTACAATACAATTGCTTCTTGTTCTCCACAGCAAACTTTTAAAAGTTATGCTTTTATTTTAAGCAAAATAATTTTTTCTTTGACTACCCTTTTTTATGTTTAATCTAATAGAATAGTAAGGCCAAATTTTCACATTTGCCTATGATATATTTAATTAGTTACCCTGAGACTTGAACATTCTAAGATTTCATACTGATTAAATTCCTCTCTTCCCCCTAGTCGAATGATTCTTCACGTAAAACTGCCCCAACATAAAAATTCAAATCAAGAAGGATTTGAAAGGCTCCATTTTTAGGATGTAACAAGCAGAGTACCCTGGTAGGCACCCACTAAAGGCCAGCAGGTTGGCAATCTCTACTCCACACTTGACCTCCACTCAGCAGGGAAGGCCAGCCCTAGGCAAAACTTGGCCTCTTTTGAGGTCCCTCTCTGCCCTCTGGGGCAAAATTCACACTTACAGCTCCAAGTACACCCTCAAGGGCTGTCCCTCCATCCTATCCATCTATCTGTCCTATCCATCCATCAAAGTCCGCTAACTGGTGGCTGACTCCAGAATAACTCCAGTTAAAGGCAGGCCTTGTTTACAGGTTTTTTTTTTTTTTTGTGGTATGCGGGCCTCTCACTGTTGTGGCCTCTCCCGTTGCGGAGCACAGGCTCCCGACGCACAGGCTCAGAGGCCATGGCTCACGGGCCCAGCCGCTCCGCGGCATGTGGGATCTTCCCGGACCCGGGCACGAACCCGTGTCTCCTGCATCGGCAGGCGGATTCTCAACCACTGCGCCACCAGGGAAGCCCTGTTTACAGGTTTTCTAGAAAAACTGCGCATCCCAGAACAAGTGTTCCCAAATAAACACTATTAAAGGCTGCTTTATAATAACTTGCATCTTTTCAAATGTCTGGCTTAAGTTTCCCTTCCTCTCTTATCTTGAATGAAATATGTAAAATTCAACTTTTCATGTATGTAATAAATATTATTATCACACAAAGAAGCTCTCTTACCGAAATGTTACGCTTAACTTGTTCCAAGGAAAAGAAAGTAATTTGATGATTCACCTGGTTCAGTTTAACTTTGTAACGTGGAAGGATGCACACCACTGTTTCTCCAGCCTCCTTCAGGAGCTGTGAAGCATGCACCACCACTGGCCTGCCCTGCAATGCAGGATTCCACCTTCCATGCAATCGGAAAGAACAGCCTCAGCAGGGACAACACCCATGTCAGCAAAACACTAGAGAGAGAGTCAATGCCTTCCCTTCTCCCCACCCTTCTCAGCTGTATTCTCAGTTTTGCCTACTCTGTACCTCCTCTTCTCCTTTAACCATGCTTTTACTACCAATGTTTCTACCTTATTTTGAACCCGTTCCTCCATTCTTTTTCTCACTACTCACTTTTCTCTAGATTCTCTCTCTCTGACCTCCTCCTCCCTTTCTCCCGGGCACTTCTTCCACCCCCACCCAACCCTTCTGCCTTCCTGCCCTGTTACACGCCTTGGCTCTCCTGCTCTCCCGCTACCTTAGCATCTCCCTCCACTAGCCCCTTAGTGCCCCATCCTGGTGTCCTTCCCAGGAGCTCACACCCCATGTCAACAGCCAAGCACCTTTCCCAAACCAGGTGCTCCCTGGAGGAAGGCAGATCTAAAATTCCAAGGGACTAGAAAAATTAGACTCTGGATTTTTTTTAAAAAAGCTAATATCTCACACTATACAACTGTCACATGGGACCAACTCAATTATTATTATCATTATAATTTTCCACCAATACTTTTATAAAAATTGAGTATAGAGAATTAGGTTCTGATCTCACAGAATTAAGTAGGTGGTATTTATTCATCTCTGTAACTGCACCCTGGAAGCTACCACAGGGACTCATTCTGGGAAGTTCGTATGAGGAAGGGGAGCTGGGAGGAGGAAGACGTGAAGAGCCAAACACCAAGAAGGAGTCATGACCTTCATGAAAACCTAGAATCCAGGCACTACTGGACCATAAAAGCGAAAGCACAAGATAACAGGTTGTAACTAAAGTTAATTTTAACTAAAATCTAGTAAGATTTTAAAAGACAATGGACATTAATTCCACCAAACTAGAATTAATATCTGCTAACATGGAAGCTACATGCAATTATTTAATAAATACCTTTTCCGGTATAAATTCTCAATGGAATTTTTTTTTTTTTTTTTTTTTTTTTTTTTTTTTTTTTTTTTTTTTTTTGCGGTATGCGGGCCTCTCACTGTTGTGGCCTCTCCCGTTGCGGAGCACAGGCTCCGGACGCACAGGCTCAGCGGCCATGGCTCACGGGCTTAGTTGCTCCGCGGCATGTGGGATCTTCCCGGACCAGGGCACGAACCCGTGTCTCCTGCATCGGCAGGCGGATTCTCAACCACTGCGCCACCAGGGAAGCCCCTCTCAATGGAATTTAAAGATTAAAGCAGAATCCTGGGATTTCAGGTTTCCAAAGCCATTCTGAAATATGACGATTCTTTACTCTCTACACATCATTCTACCAAGCAGCAATGTTCTAGTCTTTAGCTTTGTTAGAAATTAGCTAAACAATCAGGAAAAAAATTTTGCCCCTCACATCTTACTTAAAGCAATGAGCCCACTAAAAATCCAAGCCAACTAATCTGTGATGGAATTTAAATGAAGGGCCACCTGGCTCTCAGAACATAGTACCATGGACAAGCAGGTTATCCAGAGTGAGGAAATAAAAGTGTTTTCAAATATTTGTAAGATGTGGCTGAAAAGATTAAGGGAAAATGGAAAGTACTTCTGATAAAATGCCACAATGGTCAAATCTACCCACATTATTGTTTTAGGAAGCAGAATTTATTAAACACTATTTGTCCAAAAGATAATCTATGTTTCTAAAGGTGAACTTCAGTTAAAATGAAATGCCTTCTTTAACAGGTCAGGGTAACTCAACCTACTTTATTTTTAGCTTCCAATGTACCAGACATTGACAGATAAAGCTCTTGATGGGTAATTTTACAAAAGAGCAAAATTTAAAAGGATGAGAGTACAGAACCAAGTATGTTCAAATGTGGACAGAGGAAGTTTATAACCCTGTGTAGCTGGAGTCTTTTAAAGATTTAAGATACTTTGCTACATTCCTAATAACAGTATATATTTGTTAATAAATTAGTAACATTTTCAAAAGAGAAATTAATATGTAAGTAAAAATTATTACATTTTAAACACATAGCTATAAACACATAGAAAACTGAGTAACCCTTCTGCTAATATTTGTTAAAATATTCAACATTAATTCAAATCTCTAGCATCAGACCCTGGCTCTCAGTGCTCATTCTGAATCAAGGACAAAAACTCATTCTATTTTCATACCTTGCATACAAAACAGCTTAATTCTCCAAAAATCAGTAAGTCAAATATTTGACTGCTCTGTACACTCTGGTTAGAGAATTCACATCAGGTCACAGTGTTCTACCTGCTCTTTCAAGTTTTTCGCATGAACAGTCAATATCGGGGCTGAATTTTCCCAGGTTTAAATGTCACTCTCAGTTCTCACTGTAATGCTGACAAAAACCACAAATGAGATTCAGGAGTGTTTTTATACGGAGGGAGGGGTGGTGAGACTCTCCCTGCTGTGAAAATACCAATAGTTCAGTTGGCACAACGTCTTCCCTTTGGAAAGTGTCCACTTCAGGGACCCAGAGCTAATGGTCCAGGAAGCTGTGTCTCCCGGGCAGAGGGGGCTGCAGGGGGAGGTGGGCCCGCAGTCCTTCCCTGGGCAGGAGTGGGCACCAGGACCAGTGATGACCTTGACCGTGTGGAGAGGCCTGCGATGGCGTCAGTGGATGAGATCCCCACTCACACACCAGATGTCCCTGCAGAGCCGCCTCCCCCATAACTGCTTCACCCTCGGGGAGGCTCTGCAGCAGTTTATGACCAAATGCGCCATAAGTCTGGGGTCAAAGCCTGAGGTCCTGAACGAAGCAAGTCAATCCAAAAGAAATGAGAGAGCAAGTGAGTTCAGCACATCAATAAAAAGAATGTGCACTTTGGCCCCAGACACGCATGAGGAAACAGTTCTATAACTGCCCAGTAAAAAAAGAAATGCTTGGTTCTACAAGACCCACCCTCAGTTATCACTCAACAAGTGTATGTCATAGCATCAGTCAGGGTACTAAGTTGTCAGCAACAGGTTCCAACCAACACATTCAAGCAGAAAAAGTAATCTGTTAAAAAGGGTATGTGTACCTGTCCAGTTTTCCCAGTACCACTTATTGAAGAGGCTGTCCTTTCTCCACTGTACATTCCTGCCACCATTATCAAAGATAAGGTGACCACATGTGTCTGGGTTTAACTCTGGGCTTTCTATGCTGTTCCATTGATCTATATTTCTGTTTTTGTGCCAGTACCATACTGTCTTTGTAGTATAGTCTGAAGTCAGGGAGCCTGATTCCTCCAGCTCCGTTTTTCGTTCTCAAGATTGCTTTGGCTATTCGGGGTCTTTTGTGTTTCCATACAAATTGTGAAATTATTTGTTCTAGTTCTGTAAAAATGTCAGTGGTATAGTTTGATAGGGATTGCATTGAATCTGTAGATTGCTTTGGGTAGTAGAGACATTTTCACAATGTTGATTCTTCCAATCTAAGAACATGGTATATCTCTCCATCTATTTGTATCATCTTTAATTTCTTTCATCAGTGTCTTATAATTTTCTGCATACAGGTCTTTTGTCTCCTTAGGTAGGTTTATTCCTAGATATTTTATTCTTTTTGTTGCAATAGTGAGATTAGAACACTCCCTAACACCATACACAAAAATTAACTCAAAATGGATTAAAGACCTAAATGTAAGGCCAGAAACTATCAAACTCTTAGAGGAAAACATAGGCAGAACACGATGACATAAATCACAGCAAGATCCTCTTTGACCCACCTCCTAGAGAAATGGAAATAAAAACAAAAATAAACAAATGGGACCTAATGAAACTTAAAAGCTTTTGCACAACAAAGGAAACCATAAACAAGACCAAAAGACAACCCTCAGAATGGGAGAAAATAGTTGCAAATGAAGCAAGGGACAAAGGATTAATCTCCCAAAATTTACAAGTAGCTCATGCAGCTCAATAACAAAAAAACAAACAACCCAATCCAAAAATGGGCAGAAGACTGAAATAGACATTTCTCCGAAGAAGATATACAGATTGCCAACAAACACATGAAAGAATGCTCAACATCATTAATCATTAGAGAAATGAAAATCAAAAATACAATGAGATATCATCTCACACCAGTCAGAATGGCCATCATCAAAAAATCTACAAACAATAAATGCTGGAGAGGGTGTGGAGAAAAGGGAACACTCTTGCACTGCTGGTGGGAAATGTGAATTGGTACAGCCCCACTATGGAGAACAGTATGGAGGTTCCTTAAAAAACTACAAATAGAACTACCATACGACCCAGCAATCCCACTACTGGGCATAAACCCTGAGAAAACCATAATTCAAAAAGAGTCATGTACCAAAATGTTCATTGCAGCTCTATTTACAATAGCCAGGATATGGAAGCAACCTAAGTGTCCATCATCTGATGAATGCATAAAGAAGATGGGGCACATATATACAATGGAATATTACTCAGCCATAAAAAGAAACGAAACTGAGTTGTTTGTATTGAGGTGAATGGACCTTGAGTCTGTCATACAGAGTGAAGTAAGTCAGAAAGAGAAAGACAAATACCGTATGCTAACACATATATATGGAATCTAAGATTTTTAAAAATGTCATGAAGAACCTAGGGGTAAGACAGGAATAAAGACACATACCTACTAGAGAATGGACTTGAGGATATGGGGAGGGGGAAGGGTAAGCTGTGACGAAGTGAGAGAGTGGCATGGACATATATACACTACCAAAGGTAAAACAGATAGCTAGTGGGAAGCAGCCCCATAGCACAGGGAGATCAGCTTGGTGCTTTGTGACTACCTAGAGGGGTGGGATAGGGAGGGTGGGAGGGAGGGAGAAGCAAGAGGGAAGAGATATGGGAACATATGTATATGTATAACTGATCCACTTTGTTATAAAGCAGAAACTAACACACCCCTGAAAAGCAATTATACTCCAATAAAGATGTTTAAAAAAAAAAAAAAGGATATGTGCTTTTAGAAACTACCCAGAGGGTCAGTGAAGAACGATGGAAAACCCTAATACACACAACAATAAACACGCCAGACACTGTTGTAACAGTTTTACTTTAGCTCCTCTAATCCTCATGACAGCCTCATGAGGTACACACTGTCATTTCCCCTTTTGACACTGAGGGACCTGAGGCTGGAGAGAGGAACCTGTGAGGACAGGCAAGGTCATGGGCCAGGGAGGGGGAAATGGGCTGCAGGGAAGGGTGGAGCTGGGCTGCAGGGAAGGGTGGAGCTGGACTGCAGGGAAGGGTGGAGCTGGGCTGCAGGGAAGCGGGGAGCTGGGCTTCAGTCTGGGATCTGAAAGCAGCCAGCCTGGTGGTGGAGCCTGTGCCTGAGGCTGCCTCTCACAGACCAGCAGGTCACGAACAAGCTCCAAATCACATCCAACACTGGTCCCAAGGAGAAGCCACTGCTCTGTTTCCAAGCACAGACTCTGCAGTTTGCACCTAGGCCCTCAACCCTGTCTCTGGAACAGCCGCCAGTGGTCCTTCTGAAAGCCCAGCTGCTGCTCCCGCGTAACCCTCAGCAAATGGACTCTACCTGGTACCTCCTGCTCTGCATCACCTGCTTCTGATTTGGCAACTGGAGCAAATGCACCTAATACCCACACCCGAGCTTCAAGAAAAGCTGGGAAGGAGGGTATCTGACATTTTCTGCTTACGTAAAAAGAGGTAGGCTCTGTACTCACAGGAGAAAGAAAGGGTCTCCGGATGCAGAAATTTCCTGGGAAATGAGATGTGGGGCCAAAATCAACTACAGGAGAAGCCCTACACTCTGATGGCAGCGGTGAACACAAAAAAGAAGAGAAAAGACTGAAGAGCAAGGAGCAGGACTTGGTTTGGGTAACAAAGGCCACAGGAAACTTCTGGTCTTTTTCCATAATGTTCCCACTTGTAGAGCACAGTTGCCAAGGATGTGGATTCTAGGGTCCATGCCTGGGTTAAAAGACTCAAGAAATGGTGGTAATGGTGACTGTGAAAATACTAACGACGATGGGGACGGGGACACAAGCAGGAGAACACGGCCTGGAGCACTGGACTCACATCACAAACAGCCTCTGCAGCCTCAGTTACTGTTGTTACCATCACTTGACATCACATCCCACGTCAAGAGGCTCTGGAGCTTTGGCTACTGCATTCATAACAAATACATACCGAGCCAGGCTCTAGAAATAAATACAAAGACAGCAAAAGGGGGCAAGATCTGCATTCTCATGGTGCTTATAGTCTACAGGGGAAGGAACTGAGTCATCAAATGACCACACAAACCAAAGACATCACAACGAAGGAGAGTATAGGGCACTGTGACTGTGTGTAAGGAAACGTGACCAGTTAGGCTGGTCAGGGAAGTGGCCTGACGGAGGAGGAGCAGCACAGAGTGTCCCTGCTGGGGGACACACCGGAAGAAGGCAGTGTGACCAGAGAGGAAGAGGCACGGGCCAGACATGGAAAGGCTCCCAAACCATGTCAGGGGTGCCCGCCCAACCCCAAGGCCAGGGAGAGGGGCAACAGCACCACCGTCCCTCCTCTTGAACCAGCCAGCTAAGCCCCTGGGCACTGAGAGCCACCACCCCCTGAGGACGGGACACCCCCCTGAAGAGGGGACACACCCCCCTGAAGAGGGGACACACCCCGCCATGGAGGAAGAGGCTCACGTGGGGTTAAGAGCCTATTAATACTCAATACTTAACATGCATCGCTGCAGGGGCCTGAACAGTCTGGACTCTCTGAAGATGCTTTACAAGGCATCTGCTAGCACCTCTCCTGCCCTCCACCTACCCAAAAAGTTTTGAACCATAGAACCAAAAAGGCTACATTAAAGACAGAAAGGACCGAGAGACATGATCCAGCCTAATCTCCCTCGTTTTCTAGTTGAGGAAACCGTGCTGGTCATCAGTGACAAAACCAGGACTAAAGCTCGGTCCCAGATTTCCAATATCCAGTGCTCTTTCCATGACTCCTCTGGTCCTCAGAAAACACCATGTTCTTAATCTGCCCCAAAACCAAAACTGTCTTAACCCACTGAGAAAGCTGGCTCCCTTCTCACCGCTGAACACAAGATGCCTCGACATAAACAACACTAACATGCAACATAACAAACCAGAAACTAAAGACCGGCACGTAGCAAGGGACGTCGGACTACATTCGTTTAACAGCTGTCAGCTTTCCCCCAAAACAGTTAAATTTTGATTAACTGGAAACTTCCTCTTTTTTGTTAACAACTTCACTTTCAAGAGGAATCAGATTATAAGCAAAGAACAACATCAGAGATTTTTTGTTAGAAATAATTATTAGAGGGAATAAAAATCTGTACAGCATGCTGGGTGACCCTCATACATTAATGCCATCATAGGGAGAAGTCATGGTCAAGATGGTAATGCCGGGAAGCAGGAGTCTTTTAAGCGGCAAAGGAAAGACCCCTATAACACTGAGTTCTTCTTCTACTGCAGCAGCCTCCAGAAGCCAAGACTGGATCACAGAGAAAACAACTAAGAGAGTGAACCCCTGACACAACCCTACATCAGGACTGGGCCAGACGTACGAAAGGATCATTTATGGTTTTGATAACTGGTAACAAAGAGACTAATTAATCTCATGTTTCTAATACCAATGAAGTCCTTTCACTTTTTGTCAAATAGGATAAAACATTAGTGCAAAATTATAACATTAATTCAAAGATTTTTAGGACAAAAGTTTGGTGAATCCAGTAACATCTTCAAATGGATAGAACTAAGAACGGTAACAAATCAGTTGTTCTGAAAGCCCACAATTATTTTTTCTTCATTCCTTTGTTTTTCATAAAAAGAGAAGATTTCTACAACATTCATCTTTTCGTACCTCCACGGGTTTTATTTTAATCTTTTGCCACATTCTCCTCTCATTTTTGCCAAATGGTCACAAACAATCTATGTTTATTCAGTGCTACGGAGTGAACTGTCTCCCCAGATTCATGTTTTGCAGCCGTACCGCCCAATGTAACGTATCTGGAGACAGGGTCTTAGGAGGTAATTAAGGTTCATGGAGGTCCTACCGAGAGAGCCCTAACCCGACAGGACTGACTGGCCATATAGGAAGAGAGATCTTTCATGTCCCCACACTACCCCCCGCCAAGTAGGGGGGCCCTCATCAGGAAGCTAACTGGCCTGCACTTTGATCTTGGAATTCCTAGCCTCCAGGTCTGTGAGAATTAATCTTTGTTGTTTAAGCCACCCCATCTATGGTGCTTTGTCATGGTGGTCTAAGCTTACCAAAGTATCGAGCTTCTGCAGCTGTCCGACTTATTCGGGCAGAGAGAACGGAACTGTCATCTTTACCACCACCACCAAGACGACTAACGTGCACGGAGCAGGCGTGCCAGGTACCCTTTTACTAATACCTCATTTAAAACTCTTTTGTTGTTACTGTCATTACACTGCGGAAAAAGAAACGGTAGATAGGAATGCCTGAAGAGGAAGAGAGGGATCTGAACCCACACAGTCCGGTCCCAGAGCCCAAGCTTTGAAACACTACACTACAGCTTGTCTTTCATGTCAGACTGTTTTACTCTGTAATGGTTTAATTCCTCAGGTAGCTTTTCTTATTTTCCAGGTACTAGTCTACGTACACTGATTTGAATCACTAGCATTTTTATGTACACACTACTCCAGAGCTGGCTAATGCAATTCTACGACGAGAGAAAAGCGGGAATTGACTGCACCTGAGATAGGCCAGCATTTGTACATACAAATATCTTTTTGCATGAATTCCCTGTTATCTTATTAAAGGCACATACTCTCAAAATTCACCAAAGGTGACCATGACTAGCAAAAGATAACCACAACAGCCCACCCTGATTTCTAGTATTTCTCCTCTTCTGATAGTTGATTTCCCCTGAACTCACTACGGGATTCAGCTACGGAGCCTGCCCAGGGCTCTGCGACACCAGTCAGTCAGTCCCTCGGAAACACTGAGGCCGCACCTGCACATCTGCCAGAAGCTTCTGCGGCCAGAACCTGTCAGAGCAAGGACTGTTTAGCACTAACTGCAGTGCCCTTGACCACTCTGAACCACAGGGTCCAACCATCTCAGGGAGACCAGGAGGAAGCAGCACGGGCTCCCTGACAGCTAAATACCGAGACCAACTGGAAGTGCTCATCCTCCCACTAGGCCAGCAGAGCCGCTTACTTACCAGGGTTTTCATGTAACGTTTTGCTGGCTTCACCTTCCCACAAGTTATTTTCAAGACTACACCCCGACCTGAGCCTCCTCTGTGCTTCCCTCCACCCCACGTTGCTTAACTAGCCCTGACTCTTCCATCTTTCATGGATCGTATCACCCTAAATACTGACTTTCAACCATCTTGGGATGAAGGACTCCTAGCTTCCTTGAGTCTAATCCTGCTGCAACAAGGTACATTTTTCTCATCTGTGTCATTAATCAATAAAGGCGCTGACCAGAGAGTCACCCGACATTATAAGCCCCTCAGCTAAGCTGGAGCATCGCTCAGGTAAAACTCAGAATAAGAAGTCATCAGGCTTCATAAAACTGATCATACCCCAATAAAACTTGGCTAAGGAATCCTTCTGCATTTTTCACAGGGAAAATACAAGAGTACGGAAAACACAGCTTAGAAGCAGTCTCATAAAATTAATAATATTGTTTTTGCAATAAATCAAACTCACAAGGAGATTGCATAAGTTATACCTAGAAGTCAACCTTAAAGTTCAATTTAAAAGCATTAAAAAAAAAAGAAGTAAAATCAAATTGCCTATCCAAAGACTTAAATCAGTTAACTCTTAAAAGACACTCTTTAAAATGACAGAGGTTTAAAATCCAGTAGATATAATATTTAATGTCCTAAAGAAGACAGAACTTAACAAGCATTACAGAGTAATACCCTGCTGGCTTCTGCAAGTACTGTCAGTCTGTGAAATCGCAGAGACTGATTCTCAAAGGAGGAGCTGACTGAGACTTGCGTATATTCCAGAATACCGAAGAAGGCTCTACAAGGGCCCACCATAAACTATCACTGAATTGAACATTCCAATAAATTTAACACATTCCTAACTTTTCTACTGGTAGCAAGTCACCAGCAGTAGAAAAATTTTTCTAGTCTCATCCTCCCTCTGATATATAACAAGCTACTTTTAACTCTAATTAGGAACAAAATTTACTTTTTCTTTAAATGGAAATTTGAGAAACAGAGCCTCCAGACAGTTTGAAGACCACCACAAAAGCGATTTACGCTGGCTTATATGTTACCATCCCCACCATATGGCATCAAATGTACTAGAGAAGCAGGAAGAACGAGCGGCAACAGCCGTCATATGAATGGGTTATGGAAGGTGTCTCTAGGTCACCGTGCCTTCCATCCTGTTCACTTGCAGGATGATTATGTGTCAACCTGGCTAGGCTAGATGCCCAGTTGTTTGCGCAAACACTAATCTAGGTATGCCTGTGCAGGTATTTTGTAGATGTGATCAACGTTTACAATCAGTGGACTTTAAGAAGATTACCCCTGCTAATGGGGGTGGGCCACCCCCTGCTAATGGGGGTAGGCCTCATTCAATCAGTTGAAGGCCTTAAGAGCAAAAACCAGTTTCCTGGAAAACAAAGTATTCTGCCTCTAAATTATAATCCAGAAATCCTGCCAGTTTCTAGTACGGGGGGCTGCCCTACATATTTCAGACTCAAGACAACTACTTCAATTCTTCCCTGAGTTTCCAGCTGCCCAGCTGACAGATCCACCCACAGATTTCAGACCTGACAGCCTTCCCAGTCACATGAACCAATTTCTTAATATCTCTCTCCCTCCCCACCTCCCTTTATCTTCTATTGAGTCTGTTTGAGGAACCCAGCCTGATACAACCTGTTTTAAATTTTAGGCTCAGGAAATATTTGGAAAATCACTGAGGTAGAAAATCAAACAAAAGAAAATATCAACAATAAAAAAGTCTTCAGATAAAAATAAAGCTGAAGAGTTTATACTTTTTTTTCCAAAATAGGCTACACTTTTTAACCCCTGTACCCTTTTTAGTGTTTTATTAAAAACATCATTTTTAACCAAGAACAAATGAAACATAAATTATAGTGTAACAACTGTTTTTCTGAGTCATTTTGTCCAATTGAAGGAACATACTGGATACTGAAAGGTTATACTGGGTGTCACTGAAAAGATACTTTAATCTATTCAGAGATTTCACTAAGCATTAATTATCTACTGCTGTGTAGTAACTCTCAAAGGTACTGTCTCACAGTTCCTGAAGTCCAGGAAACAAGATGTGCCTCAGCTCGGTGGCTCGGGCTCAGGGTCTCTCTTTAAGCTGCAGTGAGCCCAGTGGTGAGAGTCACAATCTTCGGAGGACCTGACTGTGGCTGGTTGGGCTGGAGATCTGTGTGAAGATGGTTCATTCACGCTGGCGAGCAGCCTCAGTTCTTCCACACGTGAACTCTTCCACAGGGCTGAGTGAGTGTCCTCACAACACGGCGGCGGGCTTCTCTCAATGTGAGCAACGTAGGAGCAAGAACAAGGAGGGTGGCACAACGCCCAGGGTGAGCCCGTCCCTGGAGGTCACATGCCATCACACCCACCCACTCTGCCATTAGCGAAGCACACACCACCTTCTGAAGGAAACAGTATCAAAGAGCTGCAGGAACACTGTAAGGCGTGAAACCATACTCTTGATTTGATCTTTGCCAGAGTTGAGCTTTAATTGGTCTCTCTCTCTCTTTCTCAGTTTTAACCTTATTGTAGGGATTGAGAATTAGTCTCTATTCTACAAGGCTCAAAATGTGCAGACTCTCTATATACTTTTGTCTATTTGTGAACTCGATACTTCATCTTGTTTTTAACCAGCCAACACACACACAATGAGTGTTCTGTGTTATTTAATCTCTTCTGCTTCAGGCACAGGTTCGTTCCGTCCATGATCTCACACAGATGTCTCACCTTCTCGAGCTCAGGCAAACCACAGGCCGCCCGCAAGCTACTGGGCTAACTGTCCTGGTCCCAGTGCAGCGAGTCACCCTCTGTGGAGGAGGGAGCTGGTGGTGACAGTGGGGCTCTAGATGTACCTGACTGACTATTCAACAGGCAGAGGGTCTCTTAAATGCCTGCAGGGCTGGTAGGCCTGCTGTAGTGGGAACCTTTCAGCTCAGTTAAAAACGTAGCTGACTTATCACTGTAATGGGAACCCATCATTTGTGAAAAAGATCAGGTATGGGAGCATTTTGGGCTCTTTCAGAAGGAAATTCTTAAATTGGGGCTAAAAAGGTCCACTTAAAAGAGCATTTTATCCAATTTCTAATCTCATAATTGATTCTTTTCAATTAATTAATTCCTTTCAAGTAATCCCGTACTGAAACAACTTCACTAAAGCGGCAGGCAGGGCCTAAGGTAAAGGGAAGGGAAATAACGTTCATTGACTCTTCTCGCCTGTTGAGCGCTACTCTAAGTATTTTACAAGTCATTCAATTTAATCCTCACATCAAAACTGTAAGGTAGGCATTATTATCTTCATTAGATAGATGAAGAAACCCAGCCTAAGGGAACTTAAAATAACTTACTCCAAATCATACAACTAGCAGAGTTAACACTCAAGCCCAGGTTTTCTTAACTCTAAATTCTACTGTGTTAAGTAAGCTCTTGCCGGTAGTAACATATCCAAAATGTCGGTGACCGACCACATCACACAGTTCATAGTAACTGGAAGGTAAAGGCTGAGTTAAGGTCTGCTCCAGGCTTCAGGTCTACTCTACACGTCTTCTCACACTGGGATTCAAGCATAAGGAGCTTGAATTTCCCATCTAGAAAGAATTCAAGCCAAATCACACAAACCACATCTACAGCTCCTGCCCAGAGTTGGCATATGTCACATCTGCACATGCTCCATGGGCCAGAGCAAGTCACATGGAAGCCTTGCCTTGGGGGGACAGAGTATACTTTGCCTACTAGGAGTTAGTGGAAGTCACCTGGCCAAGGACATAGACTGTCTCCCAGGAAAAGAGAGAGTGTATTCCATGTGGCAAGAAAAGTGAAGTGAGTGGCTGATAGCTGGAGGGGCCAACTGCAGTAGTCATTAGTGTCTGTCCCCCAGATAACTGCAGTTCTCTTCCAGGGCACATGGGGGGGCTGTGCATCTTCATTCTGTCAATGCCATGGGTGGCTCAGCAACTTGCTCTGGTCAATGAAATATGAGTCAGAGTGATGTTACTTCTGGGTGAAAGCTGGATAGGCTGGTGCAAACGTGGGCACTTTATTTCTGACAATGCTTCAAATGATGAGTGCAGCTTGGGTCCGTGAATAAGGACAATATGGGACAGAGCCCCCAACCAATCCATGATGACCACATGGCATGAACAAGAAGGTATGTGGGCCATTTCTGTTACCTCAACATGAATTTGCTTATTTTGACTGATCTACATCAATTAGATTATTTCCCTGAGGAATGGAAACCAAGAAAGAGAAAGAACTGGGTGGTGAGCAATGCATGACGAATGCCAAGGTTGTACCTAAGATACTTTATGACAAGTCAAAATTAAATTAAGTCTTCAATGAAAAAAGTGGGACAAAAGTCCCTGTCAGATGCTCTAAGGCAATTATTCAGAAAAATTATATGGGAAACCCGATCACAGAATAAAGATTCACTTCCTAATATAATCATTAATTTTTTTCCTATATCAAGCTTATTTAAGGTAATGTTCACAAATAATCAAAAATATTAAATACATACACTTACATAAACTCATTAAATATCTCCTACTAAATATCATCTAGGTAAATTTAAGGAAAATGGAGACATAAGGCAAAAATTAAAGACTTTCCCAGAATTAAGATGGTGAAAAAGAGAAAGAGAATGTCACCTTCCAATCGCTTAGTACCTGCATGCATACTTTAGGTCCCAGACAAAAAGCTACTG
The DNA here is from genome assembly GCF_026419965.1 of Kogia breviceps. Classification (NCBI taxonomy): domain Eukaryota; kingdom Metazoa; phylum Chordata; class Mammalia; order Artiodactyla; family Physeteridae; genus Kogia; species Kogia breviceps. Next base: position 63,950,684 of record NC_081319.1, read on the forward strand.
GGGTGACTACACTGGTTGACTTTTAGGCCCCATGCTGTGATGCTAGATCTAAAATCTGAATAGAAATTAATCTGTTACATGAGGCATATGATGAGGAAAACTGAAGAGCTCAGGAGTATAGTGAACTTAATTTCTGTCTAAACACATGCCAAGCCTTTTAAATCAAAATAAGAAGCACTTACTGAAAAGCTACCTTATGGTTGGCACAATGCTAAGACTTTTCATAGGGAAGAAGTAAAATGCATCATAAAAAGCATCAAAAAGGCTTTTTAGGGCTTCCCTGGTGGCACAGTGGTTGAGAGTCCACCTGCCAATGCAGGGGACACGGGTTCGTGCCCCAGTCCGGGAAGATCCCACATGCTGCGGAGCAGCTAGGCCCGTGAGCCATGGCCGCTGAACCTGCACGTCTGGAGCCTATGCTCCGCAATGCAAGAGGCCACAACAGTGAGAGGACCGCGTACGGCCAAAAAAAAAAAAGGCTTTTTAGTAAATTCAAATAATAAATTGGCCAAGTAGATAGCTATAAAAAATTAGTTTCCAACAGGTTTGAATATTAGACACTGAAAAGAACTAATAACCAAAAAGTTGTAGCGGTTGTTTCAACTGCATTTTTTACAATTTAATAAATTTAAAGTTGCTAACTTTTTGAAAGTTGTATTACAATCTGTACCTTGCCTATTACTTAAGTCTTGTTTTTGTGTTTAATTCAGCTAGGATGATAGGCAGAGAGGAAAGTAACAAAATTTACACTTAATTGATTTTTAAAAGCTTGGATAAATTTTCACCTTTAAGTGACAAGCTCTCTAGAATGACAAGCAATGTGACAGGTAAAAGTAAATGAAACAAAACTGAATTACCCTTGTCATCAATCTTGTTCAGTTGTGTAGTAAATCTGGCTTGGGAGTGACACATTCTGAATTTTACTATTCAAGCACTAAATTAATCTGTCTCTTCCACAGTGATAGTTCTAGCACAACAGTGATACATATCCTCATTTTAATTAACCTAATGGTCTATTCACCGATCATACTTGGAGGTCTATTTCATTACCCTAAATTAACATTTTCTTTCCATTAAAGTTACAGATAATAAAAAAAGACATTGCTTCCATGTGTGGTTTATAACACATTTAATCTATAGTTCTCCTTTGCTTAGTGATTACAAGCACTTAAACGTTCTCTGAAAAGCACTTAGAACTACTAGCAGCCCCATGATTTATTTTCTCCTCTGCAGGGAGGGCCATTAATAAGAATAAAAATTCAATATTTCAAGAATAAAAATATCTAGTCATTAGCTCAATGAAAGCAATTCTAAGAAAGGTGTTGATTGATATTTTAAAAGGTGTGATGGTTCTCCTTAAAGTAAATGGGTTTGTATTTACATAAAATAATTGAATAATCCTAACACATTTTGTCATTTTATTCTCCTTGCAATTAGAATTTTAGTTTCTCAAGTTTAGAGTCAAGCATAAGAACAACAATAAAACAATTTTAATTGTTCTAGAGGACTGTTTAAAGCAAATGTTTGACAATTTAATGAGAAATTATTTGATCATAATTCTCTGATATAAATTCAGCACCTAAGGCTAAACTGTCAACCCTTAGACAAAAATTAACATATATATCAGCTCATTACTGTTTACTTTCCAAATTAATCCCTGTTGATCAAAATGAAAACATAAACCTTAACTTGATTTAAAGATGGCTTAAATTTATTTTTCACATTATCCCAGGTTTAAAACAGATCCTCAAAAGTCTGTTAGACAAAAGTGTAACCCTCTTCCCTTCCAACCGCCACCCTATTTCAGAATTTACTCTCAGAAACAAGGCTGATGCCCAAAAGAAACCCTAAGTATTAAAGAGACATTCTATTTTCATTACATGATATTCTGAAACTCTTGTTGATTTGAAAATTTAGATATCTTATAAAACTTACTGGATTTAAAAGTAACCTATGGAAAAAAAAAAAAAGTAACCTATGAATAAAGTCTCTTGCCAGGAACACATCTTGTGTTAGATTTTTCTATAGAAATTTCCATAATGCATTGTCTCAATAAATAGTCTTAGAGGTTTGTACTTTCAAAAGTGCTTGCTGGGCTTCCCTGGTGGCGCAGTGGTTGGGAGTCTGCCTGCCGATGCAGGGGACGCGGGTTCGTGCCCCGGTCTGGGGGGATCCCGCATGCCGCGGAGCGGCTGGGCCTGTGAGCCATGGCCGCTGAGCCTGCGCGTCCGGAGCCTGTGCTCTGCAACGGGGAGAGGCCACAGCAGTGAGAGGCCCGTGTAACGCAAAAAAAAAAAAAAAAAAAAAAAAAAGTGCTTGCTATACATCTGAAGGCAGTATTTTTTAATTCTTTCAAATTCACTTCAGAAAATTCAGAAAATTGAATGACGATTTGGTTATTTCACTTTCCAGAAGAAAAAGAAACAAATGACATAAATACTTCAAGATGAATTATTCCCAAAATTAACCTTGGAAGCCTGGGACTAGTTTTGCTATCTATTAGGATAACACCAAAAAACAAAAGTTACTCATTCCAAACATTTTTCTTCAATGATTAATATATGAAACTATTTTATCAAAACATATATACATATTTTTGAGTTATGGGCCATTTTAATAAGAAGGTAAAAGGTTTTCCTAATTCCCTAACATTTCCTTAATTTGGAACAAATCATTTGAAACAAATGTTTTCTTTACTTAAAGAAGCTACTGCTGAGAAGCTTAATTTAATAGTTTCCTAAAATACCATATTTTCAACCTACAACTTCTCTCTGCCTTGCCTCTTTAGCCTCCTATTAGAAGCGATAACTAATAAGAACCTGCTGTATAAAAATAAAGTTAAAAAAAAAAAGAAAAATAGACACCTAAAATATATTTTTAAAAAAAGAACAGTGGGGCTTCCCTGGTGGCGCAGTGGTTGAGAGTCCGCCTGCCGATGCATGGGACACGGGTTCGTGCCCCGGTCCGGGAAGATCCCACATGCGGCGGAGCGGCTGGGCCCGTGAGCCATGGCTGCTGAGCCTGCGCGTCCGGAGCCTATCTATGGGAGAGGCCACAACAGTACCACCAAAAAAAAAAAAAAAAAAAAAATCGGTCCCCATCCTTTTTGGCACAAGGGACCAGTTTTGTGGAAGACAATTTTTCCACGGATTGGGGGTGGGGGGTTCATGCAGTAATGCGAGCGATGGGGAGCAGCACATGATGCTTCTTTGCTCACTCGCCCGCCGCTCACCTCCTGCTGTGCGGCCTGGTTCCTAACAGGTCGCAGATCGGTACCAGTCCGCGGTCCGGGAGTTGGGGACCCCTGTATTACAATGTCTCACCCTATCTCATCCTACTCAACTTTATTTCCACCTGTGCTCCTTCAGTTAAATAAATGTGATCATTATCTCCTGTGTTTATTTCATTCATCACACCTTCCCACCCATTTCCTCGTGCCCATTCTCTCAGCAATGCCTGTCCTCTTTTTCCTCTCCAGCTAACCAGATCCTGCCCATCTTCAGGACACAGCTTAACACATCTCTCAGCTCTGGACCATAAGGGCCTGACTCTCCTTTGAATCTCTAGAAACTCACTGCCACATAAGGTGTCACTTTGTTCTTCAATTGTGTCACATATGTCAGTTCTGTAATGAGCTACTTGAGAGCAACTGGGACCAGGGTCAGCACCATACACCACATCCAGAGCCATTATCTCAATAAATCTGCACAGACACACCTGAATATACCCAGATGTCAGTCAGAGCCGAATAAAGGTAAAGAGGCCCAGCCCCATAACAAAAACTCACTAAAGCCACTCTCAACTGTCACATATCATACACTTGTATATATTAACAGAATTCGGTGGAAAGATGATTTCAAGCAGTAGTCTAGTGGCTGTGTGTGAGACCTTGGCCAGGACAGGCCTCCAGGAGTTCTTGCTGGTGAGGCTCAAGGGCCGAGACCTCGCTGCTCCCTGAAGGAACCACACCTGGACCCACATCTCCTTCCACCCCAATATCTGACTGCCCTTCCATTAAGGAGTGTAGGTGCAGCACGGTGAACAAGCACACGGCAGCCTGGTGGGTGCCAGTATAACACATGAGAAATGGAGGTGACTGGCTGAGTCTGCACTCATCTTGAGGGAGGAGTAAGCAGATCCTATTCCCAAATACCTACTTCAGGAAAGTAGCAAAGTCCTGTGCAAAAATTTTAAGTTTAAGGGCTGCTTAACTGACAGCCTTGGACCAAGTCGCCATTAATAACTGAATGGATATTTCTGATGGTTCTCACCTACCCGCCTCATTGCCTGTGTCCAGCAAAGTTGCCCCCCTTATAAGCCCAAATAAGTGACTGTATGCTATTTCTCACCTTTCTAGAAACTGACACAATCCACCACCCACTCAACATGTTCTACTATTTACCTTTCAGACACTGTACCTTTAAACATATTTTCATGAAAGTATTATACATGAAAGTAGAGTAAAATCTTCTTAGCCTCGGATTTCATATATCCTCCAGCTTAAAAGGTTACTATCGACTTCATATGATTCACAACTACTCTATGAAAGTAAGATTGACCCTGGAACTGAAAATTAAGAACACTGGTAGGGCTTCCCTGGTGGTGCAGTGGTTGAGAGTCCGCCTGCCAATGCAGGGGACGTGGGTTTGTGCCCCGGTCCGGGAAGATCCCACATGCCGCGGAGCGGCTGGGCCCGTGAGCCATGGCCGCTGGGCCTGTGCGTCCGGAGCCTGTGCTCTGCGACGGGAGAGGCCACAGCAGTGAGAGTCCCGCGTACCGCTTAAAAAAAAAGAACACTGGTAAAGAAATTAGCTTAAGATATATATATATATATATATAATTCAACATTTTTTATCCAACTATTTAAAAATAAAAACTTTTTCTTAAGGATATCTTTAATGAATAAATATATTGCTCTAAATGCTATGAAAGCTGAAATTACAGTCACTATTCCACGAAGACTACTTTATTTTGTGGCACCTCTGCTGTTCTGGATGAAACCGACTTCACCCTCAGCTCTAAGGGTAGGTCTGAACTGGCTTGAACCAATCAGCATAATCCCATCCTGCTTGCTATAATCCTGATTCAGGGATAAACACATGACCTGAGTTGGTCTAATCAACATAAAACCAAAATGCTATTATTCTCTTTCCCTCTGGACCATGTGGTATGTGGATGTGAAGCCTGGAATCACTGCAGCCATTTTGCTACCATAACGGAAGCTACCCAAGGTCAAAGCTGATACAGAGAGAACACAGCCAAGAGAACCACAGAGAAACAGAGCCAGAGCCTGCCAGGCCTAAAGCCCACCGAGCTCTGGATTTTGTCAGTTATATGGTCACATACGCTCTTTCGTGTTCAAGCTATTCTGAGGCAAGTGTTCTACTACCTGCAACTAAAAAGAAATGTCACTTATCATTCTGAGGCACAAAAAAGATAGGAATTTGGGAGTAACATATACACACTACTACGGTATATAAAATAGATAGCCAACAAGGACCTACTGTATAGCACAGAGAACTATACTCAATATTTTGTAATAACTTAAAAGGGAAAAGAATCTGAAAAAGAATATATATATATTTATATGTATATAAATATATATATAACTGAATCACTGTGCTATACACCTGAAACTAACACAACACTGTAAATTAACTATACTTCAATTAAAAAAATAATTTAAAAAATATATATATATACATAAAAGATAAGAAACTGAAGCTTCAAAAGAAGTAGTAAACTTGCCTTAAATTGAATAGCTGGAAAAAAAAAAAAAGAGTAAGGCCATAGATTTAGGAGCAGAATGGACTCCTCTTATCCTCAAGGGTCAGAATGCTGGAGTTTTTACAAGAGGAATTTTCAGACACGATGCTGGCTAGGGCAACTCCTCCTGACCCGGCCAGCCCCTAGCTCTGAGGGCATGAATACCAAGAAATGGCTCTTGTGACTGTGCCTGCTGAAGGAGCTGAACTAAAGAGCTGTAAGGACCACGGCTGAGCCTCCCTCCACCAACAGAAATGAATGCCAGACCCTCAGCAACATCACTGTGGAATATGAGGCTGCAGGGAAAACGATGCCCATTCTTCTCTCCAGTAGACAAAAACTACCCTGGGCTGCAGGAAACACAACCCCTCTGGTAAAATAATGAGAGCTTCATGTTTCCCTTCTGTGAAAACAGTAGCCAGGACCAACCACAGGAATGAGCAAGCATCTGGGGATTCTGAGGCTATTACACAGAGAGGAATCTCGAAAATATGTTCTCAACAAAATGTGGCAGGGCTGAAGGTACTATCTGTGAAGTGTCAAAGAATTATAACTTGCTAACTTGCCCTTCTCTTCCCAGCTTGCCTTCCTTTCTGTTGCCAGCACAGAGCAGTAGCACAGCAGTGAGTAAGGGCTGGGGGTGGAGGCAGAGGCCTGGACCCGTCAAGGCAGTGGCAGGGGCTGGCATAGAGGTGGTGAGGAGCAAAGATAGCAGTGCAGTTGGCAGATCTACCTACAGCAAATCATTTTTGATTGAGCAAATAAGAAACCATATTGAGGAAAATAGGTGCTGTGTTTCTCACTGCCAGAGACAGTATTTAAAAAGAGCTCCAAGGTGCTGAGTTAGAACTGAAAGTATCATTATGAACACATGATTTTACCATATACACACAGAGAGATATGGAAACATTTACAGATGTGTATATATGTATATGTGGGTGTGGGTGCATTTTTTTTTTTCTGTCCCCAGGTAGGGTCTCATTTTCTTCAATTACAAAAATGAAGGACTACACTAGTTATCCTGAATCCCTTCCAGCATTAGAATGTTGGCAAACACAAAAATGCCCATCTTTCTGCAATCTTCCTAAACCTACCAAAAGTAATACTTCAGAAAGACAGGTCACGAGAGTTAGAAATTAGATATTCAACAGGAGAAAGCAGAATTATCAATTATATCTACCACACAACACACACCATGAAGTCGCACCTTATAAATGTTCATTCTCTATGTGTTGTTAGCATTCAGAAAAATTGTCACCTTAGCAAATAATTTCTCTTAATGCTAGAAAGACACAACATGAACATCATTCTGCTTTAAAAGGGGGGCAAGGAAGACTATCACTGACAAAACGCTACACTCTAAGTTATTTCACTTCCGCTTTGCCCTAGAGATGGAATTTTAAATATTTAAAAACCAGAACACATAACATGCAGAGAAGCCAAGCAAAAGCAATTAGAATTGTGAAATATTAATTTTAGCTTTTGCTTCCTTAATAAATGCATCAATCAAAATGTTAACTTTTCTGCTAAGACTAAAGTACAAAATGCCCTTATAAATGAGCACGTGTGTGTCTATGAACTCTTTTGTCCTAATACCAGGATTCTTACTCCACTCAATGATTCTTTCAGGAAACATATATTTGTAAGTCGGTGCCTACCATGCGATTAGACAGGATTACGTATGGCCACCACCCTTAACATCATCAACAAATGTACTTTAATGGATTGTCAGGGTCACCCAAAGTTTTAAAATATATGAATAATGTAACCAAAATTCAACTTAAATTAACTTTTACTAGCACCAGCAAGTAAAAGTACTGCACCAACAGCAGAATCAAAATGTTACTGCCAGGATTAAATGAGATGACAGGGAATTCCCTGGCGGCCCAGTGGTTAGGACTCCACGCTTTCCCTGCTGAGGGCATGGGTTCGATGGCTGATAGGGGAACTAAGATACTGCAAGCCTCGGTGCGGCCCACCCGCTCCCAAAAAAAAAAGATGACAAAAGTGGGCGAGGTGCTACACCAAGTGTGCCCTGGAGAAAAGAAACGCTTCCTGATGGTGACTCTCCAGCCCTCTGGGTACTTCGATGTACTACTTTGCATGGCTTTTTACCTCTTTAGTGTCTTCATCTCTGACCCCTTCCTTCTAAACTCCTGCAGGACTTATTTCTATTAATCACTCATTAAATGTTGTGTGTATCATTCCTTGTGTTGTGAATTCTTTAAAAAATAATATTCAGTTTCTTCAGCTAGAGCTTAATAAGCCCTTCAAGAGTACAGACTGTATATTGTCTTTTTTGTAGTTTAAATACCTTGGCCCAGAGTCAGTAAAATAATAAGGACAAAATAAGTATTAAGCCAGGATTGTAGTTTTCTGAGCACTATATTTCACATTTATACATATATTTAAAAGGCCACAGTCTTGGATCAACAGTAAAAAGCACAGATGTTAGTCCTCATTCTTCCCAGAATAAGCCAGTGGAGTCACTCAGCCTCACTGGGCTTCAGTCTCCTCATACACATGAAACGATGACCTCTTAAGTCCCACCCGTTTTAAGTGTCTAAGATTCTACATCATAGAGTTAATACAAAGTTTATTTAGTATTATTTTAGTGGCATTACACGGCCGTTTTTGACATTTTAACACTGATTTTATTTTATTTTTAATATTTATTTATTTAGCTGCATTGGGTCTTAGTTGCAGCATGTGGGATCTAGTTCCCTGACCCGGGATTGAACCTGGGTGCCCTGCACTGGGAGCGCACAGTCCCAACCACTGGACCACCAGGGAAGTCCCTTAACACTTTTTTAAAAACAATTGTTATTTCTTACAACAGAGTTGGGTCTCACAATTGAATCAAAATACAAAATGACTCAGTAAGTCAACTGCTCAAATGTTAACTGGATCATGTTCTACTAAGAGTTCATTCCACTCAGCTGTGGGACAAACTCATGCCCTAGAACATGAATGAGTTGACAACAGCTAAGCTTATCCACTGGTTTTCAGAGGAGCATCAACATTACAGACCAGGAGAAAAGGAAAAAAGTTGTTTCTTCTATAATATGAGATGTGTTTGATTTTTTACATCAAACACTGTCAAAGTAAAAATTTCTTACCTAATCCATCTTCTTTTTTCCTAAACTTTCCCCCTTCGCTTTCTTGTAATAAAAGCAAACATCATGTCCCTTTTTTATTTTTTTCTTTTCTTCATATCAGAAAAAAGGTATCCAAACTTGGGAAACATCTAGGCACATGTTTTTAATATCAAACGGGGAGGTAAAAGGCATGCCAAGCAAATGGATCTAATGCAACTCATTGTTTACTCTGGATTAAACTCCCAGGATGAGAGAAGGAGCTTGTGAACTTGCAGACATTTATCCAAATAAGATGCAAAAACTGTCTGTCTGGTGGAACAGATAACCACAAAGGTTGATATCTCTGATGGGCATTAACCGATTTTCTATCTAACCCAGAAGCATTTCTCTGTTAAATTGCCTATATATGCCTGATGTCTCAAATGTTCTTTGAACCAGCCATAACATCTTACTGATTTCCTCATTAATTTCATGAGTTAAATAAAATCTCTGACACAGATTCATTTTATATTTACCTGAGACTGATGATTTTACCTTTCTGAAAATTATCCATTAACACTTGTAAAACCAGAAACCTATCATAATTCTGTAGGGAAGTATGACAGGTCTGTTTACATAACCACTGTTCCTTAGATTGCTTAGATTAAACAAAATACTGATGAAAATCAAAACCTTTTACATACTATCATATATTATTACTTCCCTTATAGGAATCATTATTTTCATTGTACAAAAACAAACAAACAAAAGACCAATTTTTTTTAATGTACTGGTTTATTTTCTCCCATCAGGTTTACTGCAATTGTTCTGGTAAGCTCAGAAAAAGCGAGAAAGCAAAAGACATTGACCATTAAGTCTGGCAGAATGAACAATTCATAGCCAAGACAGCTACCGCTCTGGCAGTGGGCAGGGGGTTCTCTTTGATGGGGCTTCTCTTTAAGTTACGCCTGAGAATGAAAGAGCACATAGAGATGTGAAAGCCCACACAGGTATGTGGGCTGATGAGCAATGGGGCCTTTGCAGCTACAAGCAGCACCATATTTCTGACGCATTAAATGACAAAACGCACTTGATTTCAGCAAAGAACAACCAGCCCCTGTAATTCCATCACTTTCACGGAGACACCACATCAGAGATGCAGACGTTTCCTGACGTCAGGGAGGCTCTAGTGCCACTTGTGCCAAACCAGCATCATTTCTGTTCTGAGACACTTATTCTGCACAAAAGTGCTATTCGAATTTTGCTGTCAAATGGCAAGAAGGAAGGTCTTACTTTATGACTTTTCTGCAGGCATTTCTATAGGGAAAAGATTTAGACAGAAAGCTTCACAGAAAATTAACAAATATGGCTATTGGGAAGCAATTTAATTTGGTCAACAAATACGGTTACTGTACAGTCTTGTTAGCTGATGGAATCATTCAGAGTGCTGCCAGTCAAAAGTCAAACGTATTCCCTAAATGACAAGAGAGGTCACGAAGACGGATTAGTCAGAGTACTGGATACCCTGCAGCCCAGAGAAAGCTCTTGAGTCCAGAGCATGGAGGAGTGGATGTCTGTGCTTCAAAACAAATCAACTGTCTTCAAACAACTACTTTTTCAAAAGAGAGAACTAAAGGGGAATATGATACCAAACCAAGCACCAATCTCTAACTCCTTTCCTCACATTTCTCTCTTGTTGTCAGCTAATAATCAATACTCTTTACGGGAGCCTTGGTTGGAAGTTTGGCTTAGAATTTTCTCCTAAGATAAATAAAATTTGAACTAGAAAAAGTAATGGAAAGCTATTTACCAGAATGTAAATTGTGGTTATTTCTATAATGATGGGATTATAAATAACCTTAATTTTCTTACTGGCATTTTTCTGTATTTTCTGAAATTTCCAAAGGGAACATATATTACTCTAGTCATCAGGAGACAGATAGATATAGATATAGATATGTATACACACACGTGTATATATGTATATACATATATATACACATTTACGTACATATGCATATATATGTATTTTAAAATAAGCACTGATCATTTAAAAGTTTTCCACATTAAGTAAGCCTGAATTTTAAATTGATAATCTAGTTATTAGCTTTAAAAAAAAAAAAGCTTCAAAAAAATCCAACTGTAATGTTTGATGCAACAGTGACTAAGTGATTTCTATCCTAAGATGCAGCATTTCCTTAAAAAGCTCAAAAGCAAGATGCAAGGTTAATTAATTTGGGGGAATCAACCTAGAGAGGCAGGACCACCACCACGCCACTGCTACCAGAGTTAGTATACATTTCTGCTCAAAGAAGCAAAGACTGTTAGACAGACTGTAAAATCCAAGTTTCAGAAACTGATCATTTTAAACCAAACCTCTCAAGGAGCATTTAAATCTATTTCCTTCATGCTTGAGGTAGTATGACTTCTATGAACCAATATCCAGCCAGAATTAGGATGATTTCTAAAATAATTTTAAAATATGCTCATATTCATCAAGCTCAAAGAGAGCTACAGTTGCAGGCCAGGCGTGGTAGGTGACTCCAGAGACCAGCACCTCTTTATTGGAGTTTGAAGAGCCAGGAAAGCACTTCCCACGTCAATTTCAGCAACAATTTTCCTTCTTTTCATTTCCCTACACACAGTCCTTGAGATCCAAGAGTACCTGATCCCAGCCCAAACAATAAGCCTTCCTTGAATAACTTTCAGTTTCAAAGCAGCAAAGCTTGTAAAACTGAACATTTCAACAGGAAAGACTTTGGTCACTGATATACTACCAACAAGAGAATTCTTTGGGGTTTTGGAAAAAATCCTAAAGAGCAAGTCATGTATTTGAAAAAATAACTAATGGATTTTTAATTTATGCATTTAGGCAAAAGACTACATTTAAAATATTTCAAAACTGAAAAGAGACTTTCTGAAGTCTCTTGGTTCTTAAACCAAGTTTTAAAATGCTGTTAGGAAGGTCTTCCCTGGTGGCACAGTGGTTGAGAGTCCGCCTGCCTATGCAGGGGACACGGTTTCGGGACACAGTTTCGGGCCCCGGTCCAGGAAGATCCCACGTGCCACGGAGCAGCTGGGCCCGTGAGCCATGGCCGCTGAGCCTGCACGTCCGGAGCCTGTGCTCCGCAACAGGAGAGGCCACAACAGTGAGAGGCCCGCATACCGCAAAAATAAAAATGCTGTTAGGAAAAAATTTAACTTCTTTTAGTGACAAATACCATTTAAATAGGGAGTGGAATTAGAGAAGAATTTACAGTTGATCCTTGAACAACATAGGGGCACCAAACCACCCCCCCCAGTCAAAAATCTGCCTGTAACTTTACATTTGGCCCTCCACATCAGGGGATCCACATCCATGGATTCAACCAGATACTGTAGTATTTATTGAAAAAATCCACATATAAATGGACCCACAAAGTTCAAACCCGTATGGTTCAAAGGTCAACTGTATTTAAAAATCCTTCCCAAGGATCTTTGTTAGTTGCTAATGTACAGATCATCTCTCTTTCAATCACATTATCTCAAAACTCAACACTGAAAACGAATTCTAGGTCTTAACCCTCCCTTCCAAAAAATTTTGTGCACCTCTGTCACTCTACCTCTGCTAGGGAAAGTCTAAACAAAACACATAGGAGTCAACTAAGATGAACACAGAGTAACTGAAGAAGACAAAGAGCGAATAAAGTAACAATAGCATCCCAAAACCTCACCCCTAAGCAGAATAATAAAATGCCTAGTCTGCATAACTATTTTCTATAAAAACTGCAAAAACAAGAAATAGAGAATCCTAAAGTAGTATCACTTCCTTCCAGTTTCAAAACCAGTGCACACAACAATTTTTGTTAGGTATGTACACACTCTCAAGACTCCCAGAGCTCATGCAATTTACTTTAAATAAAAGGATCTATGAAGAAAATGTCCTGTTTTTATTCTTTCACACAAATTCTTGCTCAATAGTAAAATAAATCTGTTTACTACAACAACAGAAAAGGGTTAAACCTTCACATGAAGAGCACCACACAGAAATATATTCCATCACAGGCCCTCTGTCAGTCAACATGCAAGCCTAGGGCACAAGTCGAAAGCCCTAAGGGCTGGAGAAGCAGCATCTAATCTAAGGCAAGTCAGTCTATATTTCACCCATGAACATTCCCCAGTTGTCAGTCCTGCCAAGGGGAATCCAACTCATTACTGCTTATAAGTTCTGTGACTCTAAAAAAAGTTGCAAATCACGTTTTCTGAAGACAAATGATCAAGCATTTAAATAAGGATTTTTCTTTCTCATGATCAATGACATCTGCAGCTCACGAAGGGTGACAACTGACAAATCACATTATGCTCTGCAAGAGACTTTGGGACCTTATAAGGATTTATAATATATGATGTGGTTTTTTCACACCTTTACTCATTCAAATCCTCTTCATCTGAAATAAAGCTGTCCCCACGGTTCTTAAAAATTACAACCTAGTCAATACCACTGCTGGCAAACTCAGAAAAAGCTCTGAAATCAAATATTAGCCTCCTCATTCTAACACACAATGAGAAGAGAGAGGAGAGAGTGAATCCAAGGAAGAGACAAACATGAAAAGAGAAGATGGGAAGAGAACAAAAGGAGGAGACAGGAGAAGTATTTAAAATGCTGAAATTAGACCCAATTTTATTAATGAAAAGAGGGTGGCATAATTTTGCTAGAATCTGAATGTAATTTGCCAATTGCTGCCAAGAAGAATCAATCAGCAGCTCCAGAGAATTCTAAATTAAAAATGATCAGTCACCATACTCAGGAAATATAAAAAAGCCCATTGATGGATTAAAAGATTAAATGCCCCAGAAGTGATATGGGTAATGTCTAGTCACACAAACATGGGAGCAGTGAAAGCTCTCAGTCAGAATGGACCAAAAGTTTAATCAATCAGCATTAAGAAACTATTTAAAAGAAACCTCATGTGTGTTTCAAAAAAACAGCTTGATGATGTTACAGAAGTGCATTAAAATCTATAATGCAGATTAAATGCTGGAAGCCTGCGTGCCTAGAGCCCGTGCCCCGCAACAAAAGAAGCCACCTCAATGAGAAGCCCACGCACTTCAACGAAGAGCAGCCCCCGCTCACAATGAAGAGAAAGCCCACATGGAGCAACAAAGAAACAACGCAGCCAAAAAAAACAAAATTAAAAAGAAAGAAAAAGGAACAGATTATCATGACAGGCTGTGAAACTGTCTTTCTTAGAGACTTTAAAAATAGAATAGTTTACACATGTCCCCTCTCCAGAGTCAGGGGACATGGAAAAGGCCCTCCCAACATGCAGGTTCCCTGGCCACACCTGTAACCTTCCCACAGAGGCAAATCCTACAGCACTAGTCACTGAGTAACTCAGCATCTGCAATCATGGGGCAGGAGTCCCAAGTCAGAAAAACCATCTCGCCCTTCCTCTTCAGGCCCAATTCTGAAGACCGTTACACAACAAACAACATGAGATAAAGTACGGTTAGACTGTGATGCTTCCCTCCATGGAGGGCTTAATGAAAGGAAGGAAGAGGAAAACTCATTTTGGGGGTTATACTAATGGAATGCTCCAGAAAAGTAAAGGAGTAGCAAATCTAATATTTATTAAGATTGTTTAAGTATTAATCACCCCTGACTGACAAAGAAATACTGACTTGGTGAGGATCTTGAAGCTAAATTGGGAAGATCTATGGAGTCTGGAAATTTTAAAAGTAAACCAACAGTAGGCACTGTCTTGAAGTGAAGCAAAATGAGCAGGCAGATGGCCTCCATGTGGCAATAAAGAAGGCGGGAGCGTGGGATGAAGCCTGGAGACAGTCTAGCCATGCACGTTACACCAGCTGCTAGAAGAAAGGGAGCCGAGGCACCAAAGGTTCCTCACAGCCTTCTTTAGAATTCTTAGAAGCAGAAGCCCACATTTCACAATGTCTGTCTCTTCCTTTAAGTATCTGTTTTCTGCTTAGTCTCCAAAGTTCCCTAGAAATTATCAGGCTGTCATAACAGAGTCAGCTCAGTGCAAGCACGGTTTATCTGGAGGTCAAAGGGAAGGAGTAATCCAAGGGACAGGAGGGAGTCCCAGGCCAGGACAGCAAGAAAGAGGAAGAACAGTAAACAGTTCAGACCCCATGGCCTCCTGGATGGCCTTCCTCCACAGGCCCTGTGCAAAGCTCAGCAAATCCTAAGACATTGACAGAAATTCATTCTCCTCCACAGTGCAGCCTCGCGCCAAAAATACTGGAAAAGAGAACTCAATCGTTTGCATCTCAAATCACTTTGTCCCCAGATCTGGTTTGCAGACTTCAGTGTGCATAAGAATCACCTGGGGCCCATCCCAAGAGATCTTGATTCAGTAAGGTCAGAGCAGAGACCCAGGAATTTGACATATTAAAAGGCACACCACCCTTTCAGAAGCTCAAGCTATAGAGAAAAATATATAAATGGCAGAAAGCAGGCAACAGAAAGAAAAATTAAATCAAGAGTTTAAAAGAAGGGCTTCCCTGGTGGCGCAGTGGTTGAGAATCCGCCTGCCGATGCAGGGGACACGGGTTCGTGCCCCGGTCTGGGAGGATCCCACATGCCGCGGAGAGGCTGGGCCCGTGAGCCATGGCCGCTGAGCTTGTGCGTCCGGAGCCTGTGCTCCGCAACGGGAGAGGCCACAACAGTGAGGCCCGCATACCACAAAAAAGAAAAAAAAAAAAAAAAAAAGAGTTTAAAAGAAGCATTTGCCTCAATTAATTTGTCACTCAATAATTAAATTTGATTGTACTGTATGGATAACCTTCATGTTACTTCAGAAATGCAGGTGCTTCATTGGTTTTCAACTCTGATAACTCATAGGAACGGCATCATTTGACAGTTACTGTTGTTACAGAAAGAGCTAATAAGGGTTCAGGGAAAATTCCTGTGATTGCTTTACCTTCATCCAATCACACTGCTTTCAATAACAGAGGCTGCCCCCTTGTGACTGGAGAAGCTTCAATAAAGTATTATAAAAGCAAACCATACTGACAACAACATACAGTAAGCACTTACAATATGCAAGGCACTGTACTACGTGCTTTACATGTATGAAACCAACAACCCTATGAGGTAGGTCGTACTGCTGTCCCCATTTTACAAGGGGGCACAGAGAAGTTACTTACCCACACAACTATTAAGCGGAAAAAGCAGGATTCAAACCTAAGTCTCTCCAGATATACCACAAAACAGGCTCACTCAGGCTTTAAGAGAAAAATTTAAAATTGATTTCCAGTGACTTCCCTGGTGGTTCAGTGGTAAAGAGTTCACCTTACAGTGCAGGGGACGCGGGTTCGATCCCTGGTCAGGGAACTAAGATCCCACATGCTGCAGGGCAACTAAGCCCGCCCTCCACAACTACTGAGCTGGTGCACCCTGGAGCCTGCGCACCACAACTAGAGAAGAGAAAACCCGCATGCTACAACTAGAGAGAAAACCCACATGCTACAACTAGAGAGAAGCCCATGAGTCGCAGCAGAAGATCCCGCATGCCTCAACGAGGATCCTGCGTGCCACAGCTAGGACCCGAAGGAGCCAAAAATTAATAAATTAAATAAATATATAATAAATAAATCTTTAGGAAATAAAAAAAAAATTTTGAAAAAACATTTTTGGGGAAAAAATTGATTTCCAAATCATAAAACATAAGATAATTTGCTATAAACTGTGGAGCAAGAAAAATAAAATGTGAAAATAAATGGTTCCAACCACCTGCTCTGAGGGTCTTGTATAATTTAACTGTTAACTTCTTAAAAGACACTGGTCTGTCACATTTATTCAATGATTAAAACTTCCGGCTGTTTAAGGTTATACATAATCACTAGTTAAGGTAAAGAAAGGATCCCCGAAGTTGCCAACATATGTGCCCTGCTCCCTTTAGTGTAAGTGATAGCTTAATGTTTTAACCAGAAAAGAGTTCTAGTCTTTCAACACAATTTAAAATAAAACAAACATTTATATGCATTTTTTGTGCTATCATTTAGCACTGGGGTCAGCAGTCTGATAGCAAATATTTTAGTCTTTGAAGCCCACACAATCTCTGTCACTATTCAAATTCTGCCACCAGAGCCACAGACAATGCATAACAAATGGGCATGGCTGTGTTCCAATAGAACTTTATTTACAAAAATAAGCAGCTGGCTATATTTGGTCTGTGGCCCCATAGTGTGACAACCCCTTAGTCAGCAGGCACTTAATGGTAGAAGAATTTAGGAAAAGCTGTATTTTTATTAGAATCTAAGCAAATTTCTTTCATGAAAGCTACTGTATAATCTACCACTCAAAATGTAAGCTTTTCTCATTTCTCATACTTTCAAGTTCATTTACACCAAAAGTAGATGAACACACAAAAAAGAAATCTCAAATGCCAGTATTCCATTCATTTTACTTAACTTTACAAAGGCTAAGTTGGTGATAACATATTACTTGGAATAGGCTATATCCATATTAAGGGAGAAAATAAATGTTTTAATATCTTACAGTTCTTACGGTAAACCCACATCTACAAAGATGTTTCAGTTTTGCTGCTTTTCAGCCACAACTACTCATACAATTCTATTATTTCAGGTCCAAAATAGACATTGAAATAAAAACCTACACACACACACACACACACACACACACACATATGTGCGCATATACATATATTTTTAAATCTTGACTTAAAAGAAAGTGCCCATGTTATGCTCAGAAGTGGAAGGAGAGGGTTGAGAGGAGCACAACGCAATCACAGCCAGGTCTGGGCCACAAGACCAACACACACTCAGCAGCTTTTATATGAAAACATCATTAAATGCATGGTGATCAAATACTAGCCTTCTCTCTCAAAACAAACAGCTCAAGTTTTCTGTAACAGTGTATGTCAAGACAGTCTACTCACTAACGACTGAAACAGGAGGAGCTTGTCTGACCCCCAGGAAGCACATTCAGCCTGTGAGCGGTGGCTTATGGTTGCTGTATAAAGCGGAGAAGGATGGTCTGGCTTTGTGAATGCTTCTCCAAGTGTGGCCCACAGCACCGCCGGTACAAGCACAGTAACTGACCAGTTTCCACGTGGACACATTAGAGAAGGGAGCCGGGGAGGGGAGGAGAAGCATCCAATCCAGAGGACAGGGAGGTGAAGGGGCTGAAGGAGGGCTGCCTCTGTGCGTACCTGCGTTTGCACGTGTGCAATTGCATGTGGTTATGTGTGTGTGCGAAGACAGCAGCATTCACTCTGAAACCTGTCCCTAAAACTGCCATCTACAAAATCCACAACATTATGAATATTATGTGAGAAAGTGGTCTGATTTGAAACAGTTTATCTTCAAAACATGCAAAACCTTTTCTGTTTTGATTCTGCAACCAGTCCCATTAAAGCTAGGATACGCTTATTTGAAGAAAATGCCTAAGTCAACAGAGGGTACATTTTTAAATTATTCATTATCCAAATAATCTTCAAAACCTACATTACGGGATTTAATTACATGTATTACTCCTTTAGTCTAACTTGCTTCTCTCAATAGGAGCTTTTCAAGATGTGAAAAACTCACGTCAGTAGCTAACAGTTCATGTAAAATTGCTTTGGTTTTTCCACTACTTATTTATAGACTCAGACTTCAATCCAGTGTCTTCAGGACTCTAGTCTAGTTTCCCAGCTACTTACCAACTAACCCGTATAACACTACGAGCAAATGGGTGAAGGGGTAGAATCAGCTCACCAATTACCCTTCATGAATAACATTCATGCACTTTAACAGTCTCCAGCGAGATGGATTTCTCCTTCAAGCACTAAGTTGTCCTACCACACACAAAGCAGAGCACCAAGGACAGACCCGAGGTGCAGAACTCAATTCAAAGGGTTACTTCACTGTGGCTGAAACTAACAACTCACCAGCCTCTAGAGTGTCTCACATCCCCCTAATGCCAAATGATCTCCATCCCCATCCTCAAGGTCAACTTCCTGGCCCTGACTCCAGGCTTGCAACGCTCTACATCGGAACTAAAATCAGAAACAACTTATTCACCAAAGAGCACAGAGCGATGGCAAGTAACTGAAAAGATATTAAACGTCATTAGCCATTACAGAAAGGCAGATTAAAGCCATGATGAGAAACAAGTACACACCCAGTAAAATGGCAATGATAAAAAATACTGCCAATACCAAGTGCTGCTAAGAATGCACAGAAACTGGACTCTCACCCATTGCCAGTGGAAATGCAAAACGGTTGAGCTACTCTGGAAACGTGCTAGGCAGTTTCTTATAAAGTTAAACATACACTTACCACATGACCCAAGACTCTTATTCCTGCGTGTTTCGAGAAATAAACACGTACATTCTCACAGAAACCTATACATGAGTACTCACAGCAGCTCTATTCAGAAAGGCCAAAAACTAGAAGCGACCCAAATGTCCTTGAACGAGTGAGTGGATAAACAAGCTGTGGGACATCCACACAGTGGAATTCTACTCAGCAATTAAAGGAAAGAACAGCTGATACACTAGTAGATGGAGAATTACGTTGAATTTTAAAAAATCTTAAAAGGCTATAGACTCTGTATGTATTAGTTTTTCTAGGAATGCTATAAACAAAATACCATAGACTGAGTGGCTTCAACAACAGAAGTCAATTTTCTCACAGTTCTGGAGACTAAAAATTCAAGATCAAGGTTAGCAGGGCTGGTTCTGAGGCCTCTCCTGGCCGCCTGCCCTCTCTGTCTTCACAGGGTCTTTTCTCTGCGTACATGCACCCTAGGTGTATCTTTGTGTGCCCAAATTTTCTTATAAGGACAATGGTCAAATTGGATTAAGGCCCATCCAAACAGTCTCATTTTAACACAATCACCCCTTTAATGGCCCTGTATCCAAAAACGGTCACATCCCAAGGTACTGAGTGCTAGGGTTTCAACATGTGAATTCTGGGGAGACACAATAAAGCCTACGATGGTATGCTTCCATTTATATAACATTCCCCATATGACAAAATTGTAGTGATAGAGAACAGATCAGTGGTTGCCAGGGCTGGAGGAAGGGTATTACTATCAAGGAGTAGCATGAGAAAATTTCTTAAGCCTGATGGAAAAGTTCTGTATCCTGACTGTGGTGGTTCCAAGTATCAATGCATGTGGTAAAACTTCATAGAACACAAACACATACACATACAAAGAGTACATGTAAAATCCAGTGAAGTCCAAAAAAAGGTCTGTAGTTTAGTTGATAATAGTACTGTGGTTAGGTCAGGTGTTATCTTTGGGTACAGTTAAGTGAGGAGTACAGCAGAAACTCTCTGCACTATTTTTGCAACTTTTATGAGTCCAAAATCATCCCTAAATAAAAACTTTAAAAATAAATATTCATAGCTACTAGACTCTTGGGGGAGGCCTGGAGAACCACGCTTAGTGGCTGTGCTGCCAAGTTCATGCCCTCCCTCCACACACCCCAAAAGAAACAACTGTGACATCAGGCTGCACTCCCCCAACCCCGAACACTCGAGCCCCATCACAGCAGTATGGCTATGCTCTCCAAGGGGCTGAGAAAACCTGGACAGGGAGCCCTAGGAGAAAAAATTTGAGAATCAATGTTTTAGGCAAAAAATCAATGGTTTTATTATTTCTTTCTTCAAAATACCTTTACATGAGGACTTGATTAATTTACCTTGAAATATATAGTCCAGGATTTTAAGACCAATTTCACACCAATTTCTGTTTGTTAATTTTATTCTCCCTAGATTTAATTTTAGAAACAATGAAGCAAGGTGGAGAGGGAAAGTAAACAACTTTAAGTCTTGGTATTGATTCATATTCAATTACTGGAGAGTAACTGATTACATTTCAGCAATATGACAATGACAAATTTAACACATCTGTTGTGTGTATAATTTTTTAAGAAAACCACTTCCAGGTTATAAATAATCCTTGATTTTAAAAATGTATGTCCATTCCAATTGTCTAAAATTAAGCCAAATACTTAATAAGTGGCTTTTTTAAAGTTAGTTTTTAATCTAGCTTCTCTACTGTCTAGATGTAGCCGCAGAACTCTGAGTCCCCCTAAGAAACAATCACTATTTGAGTTTTCCATACAAATTTAAATTAACTGAAACAGCTTGAAATTTGCAGTTAATCTGCAAAGTTTCATATATGAGGTTCAAATTTATAGTATTCTTATTTCAAGAAAAAGCAGCATTACAATACACAAACCATATGTAAAAGATTCAGGAATTCTGACTTCTGATCTTACAATTTTCTACCATCTGAGTAAGTAGTCCTAATAAGGCTCTTAATTTATCATCCTTAAGAATTCATACAATACAGCTTAATTTCATTTATAGATTAAACCACAAACCCAAAAATGATTATGTCTGCAATACAGACAACAATGAAATAAATTCAGTGAGGCTAAGAATTGATACAGTTAAAATACAATTGAAAAGTTTTTGGTTTAAAGCAATCTAACAGTTCTTGACATACCCATTCCCCAAATCATCTTGAATGCTTATGAAATGTGGAAAATAAGAAAGCTTGTAACAAAATTAAGACTGAAAGAATCTGAGAGGAATCAAAACTACTTCATTATTTAAGCCAATTTGTGCTGGGGATACAGAAGTCCATCTCATTTTGTAGATGATTCAGTTCTAACCCAGGAGAAGGGAACTATTTTCAGATAGACAGAACATTGCTGAGCCACAATTTCAATCAGGTTCTCCAGCTTACTTTAGGTCACATACACAATGCAGAGAGCCACTGTTTTTTACTATGTTAGGAATAAAATGAATAGGATTCTACTGTAGTTTTTGACATAACAAAGACCTGGCTATTTTTTTTTCAAGAATCTTGCAGTATTACATTTCTGAAAATTTTACACATTTCTAAGTTAGCCAAGGACAAATCTCAGGTACAAAAACAAAAGCAAATCTATATCAGAATGTATTGATTTACTGACTTGGTGGACATTTGGGTTGTTTCTAGTTTGGAGCTATTATGTATAAAACTGCTATGAATATTCATGAACAAGACTATGTACAGATTTTGCTTTCTTTTGGGTAAATATCTAGGAGTGAGATCGCAGCATCATACAGTAAGTATATGTTCAACTTTATAAGAAACTGCCAAGTTACTTTGCAAAGTAGCTGCACCATTCTACACCTCCAAAAGGAATGCATGAGAATACAATTTGATCACCAATACCTGGCGTGAACGGTTTTTTAATTTTAGCCATTCTAGAGGGTGTGCAGTTGTATCTCACTTTGGCTTTAATTTCCACTTCCTTGGATGACACATGATGCTGAGGATCTTTTTCACATACTTATAGGCCATTAATATATATGTCTTTGTAAAATGCCTATTCAAATCTTTTCTCCATTTCAGGATATTCATATGATGGAATATTACTCAGCAATAAAGAGGAATAAAACACAACAAATGATGAACCATAGAGGCATCTTGCTGAGCAAAAGAAATCAGACACAAAAGAATACATACTGTATGACCCCACACATATAAAATCCTAAAATAGGCAAAATTAATTAATAACATTCAAAATCACTCAGTGGTTGCTTGTGGCAGAGAACCAGAAAAGAATTACTACAAAGAGCACAAGGGCACTTTCTGGGAAGATGAAAATGTTCTATACTGTGTTTAGGGTAGTGGTTACATATTGTATACTTCTGCCAAATGTTAGAGACTTGTATAGTTTAAATGTATGACTTTCATTATATGTAAATTATATCCTAGTAAATACTATATGAGCTACTTTACATATCTTCAAACCTCATACTTGAATTGTAATGTTTGTGTGAAAAGCAGTGCTGAGTCAGCTGTCTACACATACATAAGTTTTAAAACTCCTTCATAACATAAAACTGATATCTGACTCTGAAGCCTAGGTACAGAGTCCATTCTGGGCACAAAAAGGTTTATATTTGACTAAAAGGCCCTGTCATTCTGAATTTCCATCTATTTTAAAACGCTTCAACTGACCACTGGAGAGAAAATGAATTAATAAGAAGGTACACTATTTTTGAAAAGCATGATTTACTATCGTCTCTGCCACTCTCTGTCTGTCCGATCCTTGGCCTCCTGAAAGTACCTTGGAGTTGTATTCCTAAATCACCCTCATCGTTACCCAGACTATTAACAACTTCTCGCTTCTGAGAATTATCTGGTCTTTAAAGAGACCATTAAACTTATGTTGACCACATGTTTCACATGCTCGAAGGAGATTTCCAATCTTTGAGTCAAATGTCTAATGTTATTCTCACTGTAGTTTTGATTTGCATTTCTCGAATGATTAATGATGTTGAGCATTCTTTCATGTGTTTGTTGGCAATCTGTATATCTTCTTTGGAGAAATGTCTATTTAGGTCTTCTGCCCATTTTTGGATTGGGTTGTTTGTTTTTCTGTTACTGAGCTGCTTGAGCTGCTTGTAAATTTTGGAGATTAATCCTTTGTCAGTTGCTTCATTTGCAACTATTTTCTCCCATTCTGAGGGTTGTCTTTTGGTCTTGTTTATGGTTTCTTTTGCTGTGCAAAAGCTTTTAAGTTTCATTAGGTCCCATTTGTTTATTTTTGTTTTTATTTCCATTTCTCTGGAGGTGGATAGCTAGTGGGAAGCAGCCGCATGGCACAGGGAGATCAGCTAGGTGGTTTGTGACCACCTAGAGGGGTGGGATAGGGAGGGTGGGAGGGAGGCAGACGCAAGAGGGAAGAGATATGGGAACATATGTATATGTGTAACTGATTCACTTTGTTGTAAAGCAGAAACTAACACACCATTGTAAAGCAATTATACTCCAATAAAGATGTTTAAAAAAATACGTAAAACAAAAAAGACAATATTTCAATATTTAATAAATTTGAATGGGACTATTAAAAAATGTCTAATGTTATTATAAATTAGACCACACGATGAAAAATTTTAAATAATTCCATTAAAAAAGTGTTTAGAATCCAAATCATATGAACAAATATTATTTGCTCAAAAAGGAAAAAGGAGGGCTTCCCTGGTGGCGCAGTGGTTGAGAATCCACCTGCTGATGCAGGGGACACGGGTTTGTGCCCCGGTCCGGGAAGATCCCACATGCCGCGGAGCGGCTGGGCCCGTGAGCCATGGCCGCTGAGCCTGCGCGTCCAGAGCCTGTGCTCTGCAACGGGAGAGGCCACAACAGTGAGAGGCCCGCGTACAACCACAAAAAAAAAAAAAAAAAAAAAGGAAAAGTAAATAAAAATATAATTTAAATATACAATCAGACCAAAAAAACTAGATACAGTACATACTTTATGTCAGAAAAGTTTGAAAAGTCAAAGCTATTCCTAAGTATAATTCTATAGTTACCTACTTAACCAAGAAAAACAGGTTTTATGTGTATGTATGTCTGTTTGTTCGTTCATTCATTCACTCATTATTCCTCTACCTCCTGCTTGAGGGAACACCACTCAAGCATTTTTTTTTTTTTAGTTATCTGAATAGCATTTGTTTGTAAATATATAAAAGATCCAAAGAGACACTTGTTAGCTCATTTCATAAATAATAATATAGTTTTGTTGTCTCAAATTATACTGTCTGCATCAAGATTAATAATAACTTTTTCATAAAGACTGCTAATGAAAAAAGTATTTTAGCACCAGGTGAAGTAACTTAAGTGAGAAATGCACGTTCCAATCTCTTCTAATTTGAATTATCCAACTTGATAGTCTTTTTAATGGATTATTCTGCATAAATAAGATCCCCTTAAATTACAGACCAGAGTTACTGTGTAAGCATTTCTTTGATTTAATGGTAATTTAGTCTCCTTAATATAAGAGTTTCCCAAATTTGATAGAATCTTTTAGTGAAGCTATTGCAAAGATCTCTACCCTTGATCTGCTATTTACCTATTACTTTACAAGTTTAAATACCTTTATTTTAGCACTTTCTCAGGTTATCTTCTGGAGTCAGGCAATTGCTCATATCTTTTGCATCTGTTCTCATATAATTAAATATTTAAAATCCGGTTGTTTTCCTCTGGCCAGACTTTCAATTTTGTTTAATCTCTCCTTTGATGCAGCTTAAAAAACTTTTACTATCCTTACATGAATAAGGTACATTACTTCAAGCACTGTAAGATGTCCTTGTAACAAATAAGTATTTGATTTTCGTTGGTCTTTTCGTTAAACTCCAGAGAGCTAACCTGAGTAAATAAACAGTGAAAAGAATCTCTACTTTCTGGGAGTATCTAATGTTTAAATTAAATCCATGTTTTGTTTGTTTTGTTTTTCTCATAATTTACTGAAATAAATGTGCTTTTTCACAATCCATGCTGGCTAAAACACACCCATCTCTACCTGTGCATCCATCCACCCACAGCTGGCCTCATAGACAAAGATTTCTGGTCAGCCCAAAGTCAAAACACAAGAATGCTACTCCTAGGAAATAAGGTATTAAAAAGCAAATGCTCAGTACATAGTCTGAATAGAACTGATGGGGCTTCAATCAAGCCAAAACCTTGTGGTATACACACACACCCCCATGTGCACCCACAGGCATGCCTATGGCACACACACATGCAGGCACACACAAGAAGGACCTCCAAACAGAGCCAAAATGTCTAAGTCCACCTTCAGACACAGACTCTTCAAGCTCCTGTACTAACTGGTTGACTGACCAGCTTGTGGGATCATTACTGAACTAACCTGCACCCTTCCCCACTCCAGGAGCTATTCCACGAAAGCCCTGGTCCTTCAGCACTAAACTGTTCATTCAGGCAACGTGAAGCTTCCCCTGGCTTTGCATGTACCAAGCTTAGTTTGCTCCTTCACCATAATTATCTCAAAAGGACTTAGGCCCTGTATCTTTAACTTAAATCCTACAGCCCAGTGACTGTGGATATCTTACCAGACCCAATTCTTCTGCCCTCAGGTTTCCTGACTTCACCACTGCCTCACCCACTGCATTCACATTGTTCCAAATGTCAAGGTTCCTACCCTCAACCCCATTCAGGACAACAGGGTATAATGTAAAGTTTGTGTTTTCTCATATTTGGCACTGGGGCCTTTTAGATCTCCTCCGTGTTAACCATCAACATATTGATCCTGCTTAATTTTATATATTATCAATTGCAGCATTTCTCAGCTCACTGGCCTAAAATGAAGTTTATACACATGCTTATTTGAATAAAGATGAACTATGTGAAAATACATAAAAGTCTATTAAAATATGTTCCTAAACCTAGAACTTCTCAGACAAAAAAAGAATATATATACATATATATAATAAATATAAATTGTCAGAAGAATACCTCAAAACCTCGGTACAATACTAATGAAGAAATGAAAATAAGCTTTCTGATAGGCTAACAAGTCAACTTCAAAGTGAAAAAGGCAAAGGACATGAGGCTTTTACTGTGTTGCTTAATTACTACCTTACTATACTAACCTTGTATGTTCCTATTATGAAAATCATCCATTTGCGTTACAAGGAGTAACTCTGGGCTAACACTGTAAACAGGACCTGAAGTGAATCCCAAGTGACAAGCTCCTCATTAATCATCATTTTGCAACATTCATGCTTCAACATAGTCCTTTAGCTCATTGTTTAAAATTTCAAGTAAATGGAGCATCCCAAAGATTCATTGGCAAGAAACTGTTTTTCCAACCCTTCTTAGCTTTGACATGCTTGCCAATTTATTCTGAAAGGTCACAGTGTAAACAGAGCTCTGCTGCATCTAGAAAAAAAACCTGTTTAGCATAAAATGCTGTCATTTGTAGACTAGCAATACACTACAGGGAAATCCCATCAAGAAAAAATGTAAATGGTATTACTGCCACTGAATTTTGACATATATGAGTTCAAATAAAATGATTTAAAAGTTTGGTGGGTTTTTTTGATATAGCAACTTGGTGTCTAAGTAAAATTCTATATTTCAGTAGTTAGCAAACTCAATATAGCTACTGACGAAAAACATTTTTTAAATAGTTAATTTTTAGACATATGAATTATCTTATAAACATGTCTGTCAGAATAGTTTATTAAAACAAGACAGATATCAGGCTAGGAATTCAAAATCCCTAGCAGACCTCCATTCTTCACCAGATGCCACCCAGGTGCAAGTCAGCCTTGCCAGGCCTCACCTCCTTCATCTTGGGGACAGGGCAGGAGTTAACTCTACCACCGTGTATGCTGCCTAGGATCAGGTCACAGACAAAACCAATAACTAAAAGATACTTTAAGCTTTCGTTTGTATAAAGGAATAATGTATAGGAGGGTTAAGATTCTGAACTAGATGACCACTGAAGAATCCTTAAAGTTCTATGACATGTAATTATATTCAGATCATCTTCCACAAATTAAGAACAATTCATTTTAAAACACTGCACAAAAATAATGACAGAACATATAAATATATCTTTATTTTAAGAAACACTTTTTGAATTTAATGTCTTCTATTTGACTACATAAATTAAGGCAAAAAAAATAGAATCCTATAAATTTAAACTGTATGTCTGATGAAATACCGTAGCTCAAATTACAATGCAAGATACATTTTTAAGACTGGTACAAAATCAAGATCCAGTCTTGTTGATAATAAACCTTTGTTAGTGAAGTCTGGCATCTTGGCATCTTTCATCTTGCTCTAGTATCGTATCTATTCTAGATGATTATTTTGAACCCAGAATTCAAGGAGCACAGACTTTCATTTTCAGCAGATAATTCTATCAGAATATCAAACATAAAAAGACAGGTCTTTAAAATAGAGAAAATGAAAATATAAAAAGACAGCATTTCAAAATGCAGAAAAAATGAAAATCTTGAGCCGCAGAGGTTCTAACCAACCACAGCAGTCAAGCCTCTCATTCAATAATAATGAAGTCACTGTTCATGAGGATGGGGAAAAACTAGAATAAAAGGAAGAAAAGACAAAATGCAAATAGCTATCATTGAATAGTCTGGCAGAAATATAGAGCGAGGTCAAACTGTTAACAATGATCACTGTAATACAAGAGAACACCTAACATTCATGATAAAAACAGATGTCACAAACATTTAAGTTCTCTAACATTTGTTTACAGCTTACATAATAATGCTTAATGAACACTAAAATCGTAAAGCAGAATATTTTCCCTAGTTTTCCACACTAGAGAGCTGTTGCCTCATTAAAACAAAAGGATTTGATACATCAGTACAATGACTTGGATGAACTTATTAATAACCTGATTTTTTAAAAGCCTGATTAAAAAAACTGTTAAGGACAAAGATATGGGTTGTTCCCTAGATTCATAGTTTATTTTATGATTTAGATTCCAAATCTAACAATATCTGACCAGAATCTCCACTTAACCTCTACTGTTCCAGATATTACCTCAGTCCTTTGCTCTGCTACTGTAAGGTTTCATTCTATTTTCCATGACTTTCTCCAGTCACAAAAATACCGATGGCCTCTCCTCTGTCTTAACACCCTTCATAGGAGCTGGTTCCTACCTGCTCCTGGGAGCTCTCTATCTCCCTTCAGCTTCCCAACAGCATACCCACTGAGCTCCCTTCCATCCTTCCAAAACACTTCTTTCCAGCCTTCTTCATGCTCTCTTTCCCCAACCTTCCCCAAAAGTATGAACACTCCCCAAGGCCTGCCCTCAACCCTCCTCTCCTCATTCTATGTTGCTCTCATCCAACTTCAACAGAGCCTTGAAAGAACCATGAGTTGAATAATTCACTTCTATCACCTATCTCTTTTCTGAATGTTAGAACTGCGTTTCCAGTTACATGCCAGATATCTCCAAAAATGAGTAATTCTTTTGGAAGCTCAAACTAAACATATCCAAAACTAAAATCACCGTTTCATACACTCAATAGCCAAACAGACCAATTATCAACACAATTGTTTCCCATTTCTGTTCCAACTCACCCCCAAAAAGCAATCTGGAATGAGTCCTGGTGGACCTGGGAGTCAATCCCTAGCCAGCTTCACTCCTACTCAGCAGCAGGCACTGAGTGGCTGACCCCACACACTCAGCGGCAGCCAGTTACTAGGTGGACTCTGATGAAGCCTTGTCTTCATTTGCTGCCTCGTCTCCTAGGTAAGGCAGGCCCAGCCATGGCCCTTAGTTGAACACAAAAGAAGCTGACCCTGCCTGATTAGCAGAAAAGGAGTTTAAGAGGTTACTGGGCATCTCACAAAATTATTGGGAAGATGAAGAAATATGGTCAAAGTTAAGCTTCCAGGAACAAAGTCCCAACCATGTCACAATACAGGAGTGATTAGAAAATGGCCATCACTGCAATCAACCACTGGGAAGCCCCTGCTGCCACCCCCCACCTCCACCAGCACAAGTGGAAGCTCCCTGCAGAATCTGCTTCCTCAGTTCTAACCAAAGTCTCATGGAAAGTGAGTCTAACAGGTTAAGTCTAGGTCATATGCCTATAAATCTGGCTACAAGAGGATGAAAATTTGAGTACAGCTTTCCATATTGGCAAGACTGACTCCTACATTAGCAAGGCTAGATCTATATTGGGAAAACTTGCCCAAACATAAAAAAGACTATTCAAAAGGTGAGGTTAAATATAAACGCAAGTACTACTACATCCCACCTGTCCTTTCTGCCCTTGCCTCCAGGCCCATAATGGTTCTGTCCAAGACCCTGCCAGACTCGGGTGAGCTCACTTCAATGCACTTGCTGGAATGGGACCCACTCCGGGACCCAGATCGCTTGGCTGGAGCCCAAATTCCCTGCCTGGGTACTGCCAGTCACCAGGCCCGGAGAGACCACCCCTTGCTCCTGAGACCAACACCCACTCCCCCAGCCATAGCTACTTCCTCCTCCACACAAGGAGACCACCCAAAACTGTATCAATGTCACCACAGACTTGGCAGCATTGGCAGTAAGAAGACACTCATGTTGTTGTATCCCATACACCAGTGAACCACCCTGGACACCGACATCAGTCTGGAGTAAGTCTGAGTGCTATGTACCCTCTGGACACTAGACTTTGATGGCAACTCCCCACACGCTCCTTGCCCTGTCCTCCTGGGCCAGCCTTTCCCCATCGACAGCCAAGCTCAAGGGCAAATGGCTCACACTCCCCCCTTTCCTTCTATCCATTCTGGGTTCTCAGAACTTCTTACCTGAATATTGAACCCGTGTCCTCACAAATTCTCCCACGGCAAAGTCCACCTTGTGCCACCTCCACCATCTCATGTGCGTATAAGATTCGTATCAAATATTTAATTCTTTGGAAAACTGAACATCTCAGAGAAGTAAACTGTGTACAAATACAGAAAGCACTGTGGAAAATGTGCTCCAGAATAATTCATCCCAGTGCCCTAAGGCACATCCCCAGAAGTAAGGAGACCTACAACTAGCTCCCCAGCATCCTCATCATTTGTACATTTGAGTATGAGTAGATACATCGGAAAAAAAACATGTTTGGCAAGCAAATAAGTTATCTCTTTTCTGGCAACTAGGCAAACTAAAGTACGAAAAGTACTTCCTAAGTTGCTCTTTACAGACTGTGGATTGAGGCGGCAATCATGAAATATTAATGAATGAGTAAGAATATAAAAGTATAGGAGGGACTTCCCTGGTGGTGCAGTGGTTAAGAATCCGCCTGCCAATGCAGGGGACACGGGTTCGAGTCCTGGTCCTGGATGATCCCACATGCTGCAGAGCAACTAAGCCCATGCACCACAACTACTGAGCCTGCGCTCTAGAGCCCATGAGCCACAACTACTGAGCCCCTATGCTGCAATTACTGAAGCCCGCGCACCTACAGCAAGAGAAGCCACCACAATGAGAAGCCTGTGCACCGCAACAAAGAGTAGCCCCTACTCACCACAACTAGAGAAAGCCTGCACGCAGCAATAAAGACCCAACACAGCAAAAAATTAATTAATTAATTAATTAATTAATTTAAAAGTATAGGTAACATGACCGTATCCCATTACTCTCCCTAGGTTCAGTCCTTATCCTCCCTCTAAATTCATCCCTTATCTTTTTAATTTAGACCTAGATTTCTTATCTAAAATCCCCTTTGACTAACAGAAATTTTCCCTACATGAGTTTCCTCCCTAAAATTTCCCCTACATTTTGTCTAATGTAAATGTGGTCTTCTGCCCAGTTATCTTCTCCATTCAATCTTATTATTATGGCATTTGTATACGGACATTTTTAAGCCTTCTTATTTATAAATACCTCCTATTCTTTGGTGAAGGATTTTTTAGCATTTATTTGACACTATATGAGCTGCCTTGTAGCAACCTTCTGGCTATAAATATTCACCTATTTGCAAAAGGCTAAATTCCTGTTAAAATAATGATTTACAATTTTTGTATTCAAACAGATTAGCAAGGCGTTAGATGGCTGCACACATACTTGTCAAAAGAAGTGCAAAAAGATGCATGCTTCCTTTTCTTTCTTTAACCAGTAAAAAGTGATTAAATAAATTAATGAATTTCTATCTTTGTTTTAAAGATTAATTCAGTGTTTCCTTTAGAGATCCTTTTCCTTCTCCAAACTGGCATAGCTGTTGAATTATGTTTTTACAATGCTATACTAATTGTTATCTGTGTATCTATTCCTGTCAACTGGAAGAGTACATAAGCTACTCATATCAAGAATCCTGTTTTACATAGAGAACAGACTTGTGGTTGCCAAAGCGGGTGGGGAGACTGGGAATTTGGAATTAGCAAATACAAACTATTATACATAGAATGGATAAACAACAAGGTCCTACTGTATAGCACAGGGAATTATATTCAATATCTTAGGAGAAACCAAAATGGAAAAGAATATAAAAAGGAATGTATATATATATATGTATAACTGAATCACTTTGCTGTATAGTAGAAATTAATGCAACACTGTAAATCAACTATACTTCAGTAAAATAAATGTTAAAAAAAATAAATTAGAAAAATAATGAATCCTGTCTTAAACCACTTCTACTCCACATCCCATATGTAGAAAGCACTTAAGAAACAGTTGTTTACACACTGCCTATAGGTGCCAGAAATATCAAATATTTAACAGTCCAGCAAGTTGACTGGTAATAAAGAAGGTAATAAAAGAACTACGATAATTAAGGAGCAATGCTTCACCTGCAACTACATTCAGCTATTCAAAATCTGTGGTTTCTTTGCCAGGTTAGTGACAAGTGACTTCACACATGGGATTATTTTGTAAGTACATACAACTTCCTATAAATTATATTGTTTCACTTAAGTCCCAAAGATAAACTAGATTCTAACAAACACAATACTGACAAGTTGTTACCATAACTATTAGAAAAATTAACAGCTCTCATCATCCAATCCTTTCTTTAAAACTCTTTAAAAAGGTTTCTATTTTTATTGATTAATATTTTACTTCTCTTACAAATGGTTATAGAACACCTCTCTCCCCATTTTTCTTTTTAGTCAGTCATTCAATAAACGTTTAAGTCTTTATAATACGCAAAGTAATATGGTAAACAGTGAGAATTCAAAGATGAAAAAGAACCATCTCATCCTTTCAATCCATGTTTCTCAACTGTCCTAAAATATTCATGTTAATATTCATGTTCTTTAATGGGTATCAGTTGTGATCATCCTTTGCAGAGGGTATGAAAGTGGCCTCTGATTGTCCAGTACAATGTTGTTTGGTCCCTGAACTGAACTGAAAGGATGAAGCCCAGGTGCACCTCACCTTTGCAGCAGCAGAACTCCTACAACCCCACAACTTATTTCCCACTTAGCCAAATACTACAAGACCCAGATCCGGTAACAGTCCACATCAATGTATTTACAGCAAGTACCTTTGAGCTTATGTGTAATTATTTTCTAAGTGTTTCCTGTTGTTCATTTGCCTTTCTGTCTAGAACTTAAGCTTTCACGTTACAGGGACAAAATTAAGTGCCTCTGTATCCTTTCAAAGCCCTGGCAACCATGCTGAGTGTACAGTATCTTCTCAATGAACAACAGAAAGATGGGATAAATACATAAATACCAAGATGTATAAAAAAAGAGTTTAGGGCTTCCCTGGTGGCACAGTAGTTGAGAGTCCACCTGCCAACGCAAGGGACGTGGGTTCATGCCCCAGTCCGGGAAGATCCCACATGCCACAGAGCAACTGGGCCGGTGAGCCATGGCCACTGAGTCTGCGCATCCGGAGCCTGTGCTCAGCAACGGGAGAGGCCACAACAGTGAGAGGCCCACAACCACAAAAAAATAAATAAATAAAGAGTTTAAAAAATTATCTAGTTAAAAATGAGCAGAGAACCTGAATAGGCATTTTTCTTCTTTTTTCTTTTTCTTTTTTCTTTTGTTTTCCTTTGATTTTTATTTTACATTGGAGTATAGTTGATTTACAATGTTGTGTTAGTTAGAAGAAGACATACAGATGGCCAAAAGGCACATCAAAAGATGCTCAACATCACCAATCATCAGGGAAATGCAAATCAAAACCACAATGTGATATCATATCATACCTGTCAGAATGGCTATTATCAAAAATACAACAAATAACAAGTGTTGGTAAGGATGTGGAGAAAAGGGAACCCTCATGTACTGTTGGTGGGAATGTAAATTGGTGCAGCCATTATGGAAAATAGTATGGAGGTTTCTCAAAAAATTAAAAATGAAACTACCATATGATCCAGCAATTCCAATTCTGGGTATTTTTCCAAAGAAAACAAAAAAAGTAATTAGAAAAGATATATGCACCCCTATGTTCATAGAAGCATTATTTATAACAGCCAAGATATGGAAGTGCCCAATGACAGATAAATGGATAAAGATGTGGTATATACTGTATATATAATGAAATATTACTCAGCCATAAAAAATAATGAAACCTTGCCACTTGTAACAACATGGATGGACCTGAAGAGTATTATGCTTAGTGAAATAAGTCAGACAGAAAAAGACAAATACTGTATGTGTTTACTTATATGCGGAATCAAAAAAACAAAACTAACAAATGTAACAAAAGAGAAACAGACTCACAGATATTGAGAACAAACCAGAGGGGAGATGGGTAGATGCAAGAGCAAACTAGGTGAAGGGGATCAATAGGTACAAACTACCAGTTATAAAATAAATAATCACAGGGATGTAATATACAGCACAAAGAATACAGTCAATATTTTATAACAACTTTGATGGGCTTCCCTGGTGGCGCAGTCGTTGAGAGTCTGCCTGCCGATGCGGGGGACACGGGTTCGTGCCCCAGTCCGGGAGGATCCTACGTGCCGCGGAGTGGCTGGGCCCGTGAGCCCTGGCCACTGAGCCTGCGCATCTGGGAGAGGCCGCAACAGTGAGAGGCCCACGTACCGCAAAAAAACAAAAACACACACACAATATTTTATAACAACTTTGAATGATGTTTAATCTCTCAAAATAACAAATCACTATGTTGTTTACCTAAAACTAATATGTTACCTATACTTCAATAAATTAAATAAATAAAAATTGAAAAAAAAGAGTTCAAATCACTTATGTCTACTATAGTGTTTAACGTTAGAGTCTCAAATATAGTGAAAGATTTTATCATTTTGGTGATTTAAATTTTTTATATTAACTCATACATCCTCCATCAGTAAAAACTTTTACTCATCTGGTACAGCACAGTTCTTATGTCCTGGATTTCAGAAAATGGTACAGCCCCCTCCTTTCTATGTAAATGACTGGTTTCCTTTTTGCCTTTATTCCCAGAAAGCTTATAGCCAAATACAAAGCTCAATCCTATGATTGACACTTGAGAGTTATGATTTATTCATTTGTCCTAATTTTCTTTCCTTTTTCTTTTTTTAACTATTTTAATCAATGTGTTTTGTGTAAGCTGCCTCAGATGTTTTGTGGGAACAAAGAGGTTATAAATGAATTTACCTACTATGAAAAAGATATACACCAAGATTCTATTTTAAAGTTCACATTTTCAGGTGGTGGCGCCATGGTTAAGAATCCGCCTGCCAATGCAGGGGATACGGGTTCGATCCCTGGTCTGGGATGATCCCACATGTCATGGAGCAACTAAGGCCATGCACCACAACTACTGAGCCTGTGCTCTGTAGCCCGTGAGCGACAACTACTGAGCCCACGTGCCACAACTACTGAAGCCCGAGTGCCTAGAGCCCATGCTCCACAACAAGAGAAGCCACTGCAATGAGAAGCCCACGCACCGCAACAAAGAGTAGCCCCCATTCACCCCAACTAGAGAAAGCCTGCGTGCAGCAACGAAGATCCAACGCAGCCAAAAATAAATAAATGTATTTTTTTTTAAGTTCACATTTTCTGTTGTCCACCAAAATATACGTCAATTCAAACTTATTCTCCTCCACTTTCCCTTCTCCTCTAAGTTTTTGTCAATCATCCACATTCTTAAATTGTATTGTCTATTAAATTTACTATAAAGGCCAAATTTTCTGCCCATCCCTTCACACAGTTTTGAGTTTCACTGCTATTTTCTTTCATTTCTTTCAAATTACTACTTTTGAGTGGATCAATATCATAGTTATAAGGCTTAGTGTGGTCTCTCTCTGTGTTCCAGACACCTATTTTTAGCTAACAGGTAGCTAATTCCCAAAAAAACTTTCATCAATGACATAGGCCATAAAAAGCAAGCTTGTAAGTACTGAGATTCTTTCACTAAGTTTATGAAGTGTTGGTATATTTTGAAGAAATCAGAATATGAGACTCATGGCTCTTATATCACTCTATCTATTCCCTAGTAAACTAATAAGACCATTTATACAAACTAAAACCCCTTTCCCTTTTCTTATGTTATAAATTCCATTGCCTTATGCCTTTGTTTTTCTATTTGTGTTTACTTCAGGAACTTTTTTTCCATATATTTATTTCCCTTTAATACTTCTATTGCATAACTCTTCTGAGTGACTAGTCTAAAAGACTTCAAGAGATTTTTAAAAATATTTCCCAATTACAGAAATGGAATTAAGAGCAGTAAGACACTACTTTTACCTATCAAATCAGCCAAGACTTACTGCATGAGGAAATACAAACTGTGGTAGTATATGGAAAAGCAATTCCAATAAAATACATCAAGAGCTTTTAAAAAAAGATACCAGAAAACAAAGGTTTACATAAAAAAATTAAAATTACATTAAAAAATTAGAAACAGAATAAAATTCCAATTATCAATGGTATAATTATTATAAATTCACATGATAGCTCATATAGTCATTAAAAATGCTGTTAATAAAAATTATAGTATTTTGAGAAAATGCTTGTGAAATAACATTAAGAGAAGACAATGGATTCCAAATGTTAAAAAAACTATATAAATATTGTATCTTCACACATTCTACACTTTACAAATTTTTTATGAAAAGTCTTACTGTCCTAAAATTATTGGACACCTATTTTTCTTGTGTGTGTGAAATTTTTGTGCTTTTTTTTTTTTTTGGCCGTACTGCACAGCATATGGGATCTTAGTTCCCCAACCAGGGATCAAACCCTCACCAGCCCCCTGCAGTGGAAGCACAAAATCTTAACCACTGGACTGCCAGGGAAGTCCCTGGACACTTATTTTTTTAAATCACAGAGCTTTTTCCCTCCATTGTTAAAAAAATCCTATTATTAAAAATATTAATTTTTCATTATAAAATATTAAACTAGCTTGTAACAAAAACTTAGTTAAAATCTACTTTAAGGAAAGAGAGGAGAGAAAAAGTTGAGGATAATTTATATAATTCCACATATAAAATAATTAAATTGTATGTTTTATGTTACAGATCTATATAAACTACATAAAGAGGAGTAAATATTTCCCAACTCATTTTATAAGGTTAGGATTAATCTGATACTAGAATCAGGCAGGTAATATATAAAAAGGACACTCTAGACCAATATCCCTTATAAGCAATTAAGCAAATTTCAGCAATATATAAAAAATATAATATACCTTGACATAGTAGGTTTATTCCAGGAATATGATTGATTTAATATTCTTAAAACAATACTCTATCAATACTAAACAAATCTTTTAAAGCCACATCTCAATAAATGAATTAATAATAAATATCTCAATAAATGAATTAATGCTCAAAGCATTAGACAAAATTCAACACCCACTCATAACCACCAGCAACCCCCCAAAAAAAAACAATCAGCCAACTGGGAACAGAAGGAAGCTTCCTTAACCTGATAAAAGGACATCTTTGAAAAACCTACAGCTAATATCTTACTTAATAGTGCAAGACTAAATGTGTCCTCCTAAGATCAGGAACAAGGCAAGGATGTCTACTCTCAACACTTTTATTTAACACTGTACTAGAAGCCCTAGCCACTATAATAGCCAAGAAAAACAAATAAAAGGCATAGAGATTGGAAGCGAAGAAGTAAAACTGTCTCTATTTATAGACTACATGGGCATCTATGTAGAAAATACTAAAGAACCTACCAAGAAGCTACTTAATTAATAAGTGAGTTTAGCAAAATTGCAAGATACAAATATTTAAAAATCAATTCCATTTCTATACACTAGCAACAAAAAGTTTGACAATAAAAAAACTATAATGTTCTTTATTAAAGCATCAAAGCATAAAACACCTAGAAATAAAATATGTGAAAAAGTTCAGCACTGAAAACTAGAAAACACTGCTAAAATTTTTAAAAGACGTTAATAAATTGGATACACACAGGGTTCATGGATTAAAAGACTCAAATCATTAAGATATCAATTTTCTACCTATTGATCCATAGATTTGATGCAATCCCAATCAAAATTCTGGCAGACTTCTTTGTAAAAATTGGCAAGATGATTCTAAAATACCTATGGTATAGAGAGACCTACATAAGCCAAAACAATTTTGAAAAAGACCAAAGTTGAAACACTTGTACTACCTGACTTCACAACTAATTATAAAGCTATGGTAATCAAGACAGGGTGGTATTATTACAAGGACAGACATGCATGAAGGGAACAGAATAAAGCACAGAAATATATCCATGCTTACATTATCAAATGATTCTCAACAAGGTACCAAGGTAATCTAACTAGATTAGGTAACCTAATCTAGAAAAGACTACTAATGGTGCTGATACAACTGGAAATCAATATGGAAAAGAGTGAACACTGACCTTTACCTTACGTCATATCTTAAAATCAACCCAAAATGAATCACAGAGTTAAATAAGAGCAAAAGAATAAAATTTCTAAAAGATAACATAGGAGAAATTCTTTTGTGTCCTTTGGTTAGGCAACTTTTTCTTTTTTAATTGAGGTATAGTTAAAGGCAAATATTTCTTAGATAGAAAATGAATCATAAAAGAAAAACCTGATAAAATGGACTTCATCCAAACTTAAAACTTTTGCTCTTCAAAAGAGATTGTTAAAACAAACAAACAAAAAAAGGCAAGTATAGACTGAGAGAAAATATTCACAAAACACACATATACACATACACATATTTATATATGAATATGTGTATAAAGACATAATTATATATATATATACACACATACACACACACAGAATTCTATACAGAGAATTGTATATATATAATATATAGAATTGTGTGTGTGTGTGTGTATATATATGTATATATAGAGAGAGAACTCATAAAACCCAACAAAAAGACAACCCAATTTTTAAAATGTGAAAAGGATATAAACAAACACTTTATCAATAGAGATATATGAATCATAAATAAGGGCTGAAAAGATGGTTAACATCATTAGTCATTAGGGAAATTAAAAGCATAATGAGATGTCATCACACACCCATTAGGATTATCAAAATCTTTAATTCTTATAATACCAACTTTTGGCAAGGTTGCAGCGTAACTGGAACTCATACACTACTGGTGGAAATGCAAAAGACTCTAGCCTAGTGCCTCATAAAATTCAACATACCTTGTACATACTTAACATACAACCCAGCAATACCATTCAGAGGTATTTACCCAAATGTTCACAGGAGTTTTATTCACTGTAGCCAAAAACTAGGAGCAATCTAAATGTCCATTAAGTGGGGATGGGATAAACAAACTATGGTACATTCATACAATACTACACAATAATAAAAAAAAGAATGAACTACCAAAATATCAATTGACATAGATGAACATTGAAAACATAATACAGATCAAAAAAAGCCAAGCACAGAAGAATACATATTTATATGATTCAATTTATATAAAATTCTAAAACCAACAAAATTATCATGACAGAAAGCAAATGAGTGTTTGCCAAAGGTCAGGTGTAGAAGGAGGAGATTAAATGCTTAAGGGACAAGGAATTTGGGGGGGTGATGGAAATATTACATATCTTGACTGGTGATGGTTCCCACAGCTGCATACACATGTCAAAACTCATCCAACTGTACACTTAAAATTGATGAATTTTATGTATGTAATTTATACCTCAATGAAGCCGGTTTAAACATTCAAACATAATACTTATAAAAAGCAGAGTCCCGATCACAGAAAAGAGGAACAATTATTAAAAAGAAAAAATAGATCATAAACATTAAAATATAACCTGTATATGGGCTTCTCTGGTGGCGCAGTGGTTGAGAGTCCGCCTGCCGATGCAGGGGACACGGGTTCGTGCCCCGGTCCGGGAGGATCCCACATGCCACGGAGCGGCTGGGCCCGTGAGCCATGGCCGCTGGGCCTGCGCGTCCGGAGCCTGTGCTCCGCAACGGGAGAGGCCACAACAGTGAGAGGCCCACGTACCACAAAAAATATATATATATATATATAACCTGTATATATTACTAACCTAAGGTATAATGTAGGCATATGTAATTCTAATCTTCACTACACTTATTCTCCAAGATATGCTGCAAATCTTTAAAAAGTGAAAAAAAACCTACACTCTTATTTCAAATAGTTTCTATTCTCTATGATGGCTTCTGTTTGATAGTCATGGGAAAAGTATACCTGATACTTAAAGAACAAGATTGTGAAACCAGGAGTGAGGGATTCTTAAGTGAATTAGGGCCCAGCTGCTGAAAAGGAGGCCCCATTGTAAGACATTTCTTAACAAAATGTCAGTTTCAATGCCTCAGATGCCAAGGATGGCCTTAAAGAGAAATACTAAGCACAGTTAAAGCAAACAGACTAGTAAGAGCAAAGAAGATCACTAGCATTGTTCCTTTAGGGAAGCACATGCATGCATGCGCACACACGTGCACATACACACACACCTGGGAATAGGAGTTCTGACAACTTCCTTAGGATGACCTAGAAAGAGAAAATAGCCTGCAATGCATATAAAGGACACAACAGTTTTCTACTAACAAAGCTTACAGTGAAGCAACAAGGGTACTTAACTTGAACTGCGGCATTCAAATTTCTCCTAATTCTTAAACAAAGTTCTCTACCAAAAGTAAAATATAATCAACATTTGGATGTTTCTTTAGTGAAGAACTACATATTAACATAACAGACATCATCTAAACTGAAGATAAGCCTTGTCCAATAGGCCTAAGCTACTCTAAACTACCTACTGTAAATCTAACAAAGCATGTATATTACTTGTAAGCTGAAAACTACAAAACTCTGATGAAGGAAATCAAATACAATCCAAATAAATGGAGAGACATACCATGTTTGTGAATTGGAAGATGCAACATAGTAAAAATGTCAATTCTTCCCAAGTTGGTATATAGGATTAGTGCAATTTCTATCCAAATAATGGCAAGATTCTTTGAAGACATAAACAATATTATCTTAAAATTTATGTGGAAAGGCAAAGGAACTAGAACAGCTAAAACAATTTTGAAAAAGAAGAAAAGTAGGAAGAATCAGACTACCTGATTTCAAGACTTATTATATAAGTGCAGTCATAAAGACTGTTAAAGGCAGAGGATAAATCCATATATCACTATAACTGAACAGAGAATCCAAAAATAAATCTGCACAAATATGATTTTGATGAGGATGCAAAAGCAATGCAACAAAGGATAGATAGCCTTTCCAACAAATGATACTGAAACAATTGGACATCCATAGGCAAATAAAGGAATGAATGAATAAACAAACAAACAAAAAAACTACCTATTACTGCCTAGTTGCATCTTCCGGTAGGTTGTTCATCTTTCTTACCATAACACTGTGATAAACTAGCAGAGTTATGAGGGGAAAAGTTTAAAAAATAAAACTGGAGAGTGTATGTGAGAGTGAGAGAGAGAGAGAGAGTGTGTGTGTGTGTGTGTGTGTGTGAGTGTATGCATTGAACCATGGATTCAGGTCCAAGACACACTGAATTATGAATTAAGTCTGAAATGTGTTGAAGTATTCTAGTAACATAATAAACAATGAACCAAGAGAGTAGATGAATCGTTTAACACTATAATATGAAACCTTAAAAGTCCCATACCATATTTTTCAAAAAGATATGCTAGTCTATTTAACACAGATTTTTTTCTTTGTAAGTAAAACAGTGGGTTCAAATATATGGTATTCTTAGAAGTTGAGAACTTGTTGAAGGCAAAACAAATGTCAAATTGTTGGCTAGTCCAATAACAAGCACCACTCACAGATTATTTTTTAAAAAATCATTCACGTATTATGTACTTTTAGCAACGGTACATGTAGAAATTACAACTAGGGACTGGAGGAACCATAACTTATATTTGGCCACAAAAACAAGAGAAAAGTTGTGATCAAGCACTAAGAGCTGCAACTGTGGTTCATCACCAGAAGCAATAAAAGAACCACCTGGGTTCCCCAGCAGCAAGGGCAGTGCACAGGGGCTTTCTTCACAGCACTTTCAGAACCAGGTACAACTGTCTCACTTAAGCATGGTTAAGACAGTAAATTTCATGTTACATGTATTTTACCACAGTAAAAATTACTGGGAAGAAATATGGATGAGAGAAGCAAGGACACAAGATGTGGAGCTGAACCCCCATACAATATGTAAGTGATAATAAGAAGATGAGTATATGGAATATAAGACATGGGTGGGTGGGCTTTGGGATGGGCAGGAAAATGGGAGTGAGCATACAAACAGTGTAACTGAGAGAGAAGGCTGGAACAGTTAAGAATATCTATTGACATTTTCACATCCAAGACTGAGCTGGTATTGTGACACAATACATCATATTGTGTCACAAAAATAAAAATAAAAACAAAGACACTACAAAGTCCCTGTTCTAAAACAGTAATGAATTAAAGGATCTCAATCAACAGAGCAATCTAACATGCAAGAAACTACTTGTTTAAGATATTTCCAACTAGTAATTCCCAATCCTACCATCGCTCTACAGTAAGGTGTTGACTGACACATTTATGCTCATCAATGATAACCCAAAAAGAAAAGGAAAAAGGAATCATTGTGCCACTTCCCACAAAGAGGGATCACAAGCAGGGCACTAAGGATTCAGGTGCACTGGTAGAATTCTGGCTCAGCAACTAACTAGCACTGTGATCTTGGACGAATTGTTTAAACTTTCAAAGCCTCAGTTCCCTCATTTGCAAAAATCATGTTAATAACCAACTCAGTAACTACTGACAGGATTAAATCAGCAATGCATATAACAAATTTAATAGTGTCTGGCACCCAGTAAGTGCTTAATAAACAGAAATCTGCCTCCATAACCACAACCACCACCACCGAGCAGTCCAATTCTCCACCTAAAATAAATAAAGCTCAGAGGCTCCTGACCTATGAAGGGGAAAACTCACTTTCAAATTTATGTGTCTGTGTGTGTCTGTGTGTGTCTGTGTGTCTGTGAGAGCACACACACATGCACACCTGCACATGTAACATACTGCTTCAGGCCCAACTCTCATTATGCAATTGATAAATATTTGCCAAATGATAAATTCCTTGGCCAAAGTGTTAAACAAAAAAAATGAGAGTTAGAAATACATAAAACATTGAAGCCATCAAGGTAAAGCAGTAATTTCTATGACTTTCAGTATGTAATTTTTTTCAGGCATCTTAGGAAGTAGAGATGATTTCCTTCTTAATATTTTAAGCAAAGCTCAAAAGTAGTCCGAAGGATTAATGAAAATGTACTTACAAAAGACTTAGAAAAGACTGTAAATGCAAACTGTTATTCTCTTTCTTTGGGATTATAGCCACCCTGCCAAAATCCAAATCTGTATTAGTTAGTTTTATCCTCAAAGATTGAATGTTATTTCATCTTCCCTCCATTATTTTAGCCTTTAATAGTCAATGTGAATACTGGACCTGATTACCTGATTACGAATCTTGTTTGCGATTCTTCTGTTTCTAAGTTTCTGAGAAAGAAATCTGTCTTCTATATGTTTTTCCATTTTCAGGTCTGTTTTTTTCTAGATTATCACCCCATTCACATCTCTTAGTTGCTCACTGACACTGTTCCCTTAACTGCTTAGCAAGTCAACAAATACAGTCTTGTATACGGACAAAATCATAGCTGCTCCAAGGACGACCATAATTTTTTTTAAACTAGAGCTTATTAAGTGCCTTCCATATTACTAAAGTCTCGTAACTCTATATAGGTTTCTAATTTAAAATGTAGGCCTGAAAATACTGAAACTCACCTAATATCATGCTCTAAAATGCACCCTCAAAGTATAAAATTATTAAAAATAAAAATTATTAAAAATAAAAGTTTAGGGGAAACCAAACCTGTGCATTTACTGATTCTCAATTCTATCATTCCTTGATTATTTCTAGTATCAACTAGTCGGGGACAATTTTCATTTGCTGTTTTTGTTTTTGTGTTGAACTCACACATACTCTCATTTCAGATAACATTCTCCATGCCACTCCAATGTTATATATGCTGCCTACTTGAGTTCACAGAGTTCTCTCTGTGTCACCTGTATTAAGACGTTAAGCCTTAATAAGATTTTTATTTCT
This sequence comes from Kogia breviceps, assembly GCF_026419965.1. Taxonomy (NCBI): domain Eukaryota; kingdom Metazoa; phylum Chordata; class Mammalia; order Artiodactyla; family Physeteridae; genus Kogia; species Kogia breviceps. The sequence goes on from NC_081319.1 coordinate 63,994,298, forward strand.
GAGACACAAGATTCTCAATGCATGTAAATCAGAAGATGTATTCTGCACTCCCTGCCAAGTTCCTCAGATATATGTATGCAATTAAATAGACAAGCAGTGAAATTTGAAGGTACAGAATTAGAAGCTGGTATCTGGACAGTACACAACTGCCTGTACAGACAGGGCGGGGAAGAGAAACAACAACCAAGGGTGTGGACAAAGAAGAAACAAAGAGCCAACTTACAAATGAAGACAACTAATACTGGTCTTATTCCCCATCCCCAACCCCCACCCCAAAAAAGACAAGGTAGGGATTGTTCACATCCAAAAAGAGCCCTGCAAAACTCAGCTCAGAGCTGACCTCTTCCTTGAAGGCTTCTCTGCGGTCTCCAGACTAAGTCCATCACCTCTTTCCTGTGCTACCGCTGCACCCAGGACACACTGCTCTTTCACAGACCACAGGGTAGGAGGACTGTTTCCATCTCTGCCCACTGCTGTCCCCCTCACCATTCACCCTGAAAGCTTAATCATACCTCTGCCCCTGCATATTTGCCTGGCACGCAGTGAATACTCACAAAGAGTTATTACTACGTTGAACCTGTATGAAACTCTTTTTCTAAATGTTATATAATTATAACTAAAATGATAGGTATAAAAGAAAGCCAAACATTATATATAACCAAACACTTCTTTTTAATATTTATTCTTTCTCTGGCACACCATTATTAAGTGTCACAGATTTTAAAAAGGTGATATGGATTTAACACAGGATGTGGTCAATCCTGTTTCTATAAAACAAAGTTGGTTAAATTAATATAATATTTTACTTTGGTTTAAATTTCTCTGTGTCATGTGTATCTCTCTCTTATCCTCATTCTTTCTCATTAATGAGGAATCAGAAAGCTTTGAAAAAAAATGAAACTCAAAGATGTACACATAATCATCACTTCTCAATGTCCAGTCACTGTGAAAAATTACACTCTCAAAATTTAATCAATCCTGGAACAAAACTGTATTCGTATTCCTAGCTCCCCCTGTGCAAAATTTTTAAATTGGAAAACTAACAGGTGATGCATCTTTCTTTGTAGAGACTGAATAAATTTTTGCTCTATGAGAGTAGAACTGTCAAAGAACTGAATTTACAAGGACCCCCCCAAAAAAAAAACTATTCAGTATTCAGCTGTTTCCTAGCAACTGAATCTGCAGATATTTTCTCATCACAAGTGAGTAACAGGGATAAAAATCTGTGTTTCAGTGCACTCAGGTGTCAGTGAAAGCAATGCAGCTCAGTGGAAAAAAACACTATAAATAGTGTGTAAAAATACTAAGTATCTTCTAGCTGATCTCGGCTGAAGTGTTAAAAGGGGTAATTATAATTGTTAAATATGATAAATGATCTGAGGAACAGGAGTGTTTATAGAAGAGTACAGGGGCATTCTTCTGTGAGTGGGGGGAAGGGAGCACAGGGGACACAAAGGTGACCACAGAAATAGTAACCTAAGAATTACTCTGGAAAGTTAGTTCAACCATGAAAAGAGAAGCTGCTGTTCTCAAGCTTGAGTTTAAACCTGGCTGATGCTGCGTCATAAATTTCTACACAAAATATAACCTCACATATTACATACTCCAGAGAAAACCTGTCAAAAGAGTAACAACTGTAACCCCTGCAGCCAACTGCAGCGGTTCTTAGGAAGCAGGCTACTGCGGCCACAGACGTTCCCAGCAGAGACTGCAGAAATATTCTGCATGCACAGCCCTTCCCACATCTGAGGCACTTCACTCTTTCCTTTTATAAACAGGACATTGAACAACATAGTTTCACTTACTTCTCTCAACAAATCTGGAGAAAACATGCAGCTCTCACAGGGTAATTCACCAGATCCTGAGCACCTGCTCTTCTCAAAGGTACTGTGCTCGGCATCAGACAGAATGAAGTTGAACAGGGCTGAGTCCCTACCCTGCAGAAGCCAAACAGGGCTCAGTCCCTACCTGGAGAAGTTGAACAGGGCAGAGTCCCTACCCTGGAGAAGCTGAATAGGGCTCAGTCCTACCTGGAGAAGCTGAACAGAGCTTAGTCCCCACCCTGGAGAAGCTGAACAGGGCTCAGTCCCTACCTGGAGAAGCTGAACAGGGCTCAGTCCCTACCCTGGAGAAGCCTACACGTAAAACATGTCATGGAACACTTGAGGGTGAATAAGAGAGCAGTAGAGGGGCAGAGGTATTTGACTGGGCCTGGGGAGAGGCAACAATCTAAAAAAAGGCACTGACTTTAAGGAGTTATGGGAGACCCACAGTGAAGAACCCAAGTCCTTCACCAATCAGCCACAAGAATTTTGGTAAGCCACCCAGCCTTTACGGGGCTAAACTTTCATGGGCAAAATGAAGAGGACTGACTGGTAAGTTTTATTGAGAGCTCCTTATAAAAGAAAGCTAAAGCACTACCATACACAATAGGACAAACAAGCATGTCCACTGATATCTATAAACCTCAAGTTTGGATTCTAGGCACCAAGAATAAGGGCAAGATAACATACAAATGCTTATCACACAACTCTAAAATCCTGTGCTGCTCTAAAACTCCTATGTCAATGTGCTGCTAACATTTGCTAGCAACTAGAAATAAGTGAATCATTAAAATCTTGCCACCAATAATTTCCATAAACACAAAGTGCAAAACTGTACTAAGCACCACAGGGAGAAAAAAAGAGGAAAAATCCAAACCCCTTAAAATTCTATTCTTGACATGAACTAGCCCCTTCAAATGAACACCTGAAAAATATATAGCACTTTGGAATTTTTTAAGCACCATATATATATGTATATACATATATATATATATAACTGATTTTTTTTCCAATGAATCTAAGCTAGCCTATCAAAAACCTAGAATATTCCACTAAAACAATAACTTTTACTCAATCCTATTTTGTGATGGTGCTAAAAGCCTCATTTTCTAAAATACTGGGTTGGCCAAAAAGTTCGTTTGGATTTTCCCATAAGATATTACAAAACTCCCGAACGAACTTTTTGGCCAACCCAATACAAAACATATGAAGAAAGATGCCAAGACTCACTTGTAATGACTTGTTCGTCTGTGGGATCCAGTGGGCCTGCCTGACCCCACACCCTACCTTGAAATACTCACTTTGGTTACTAGGTCCTCTACAATCTAAAGAGCAACATACAATTTAGCATCCTCAGTCAACAAGCATGTCTCAAAGTAAAGAGGATGTTTATTTTTTCCCCCAAAATGAATGGTTTTTCTGTTATTGATAGTTCCATGGCTTTTAACTGCACTGCTTTGTTTCCTAGAGCTCAGTACCAGGGGAGAATGAATGGGCTGGTGCCTGAGAGTAAAGGCAGAGGTGAAGGATTAGCAGCTACACTGACTGGTCCACTGCAATCACTCTAAATTAACATTAAATAACCAGGAAGTAATATTGGAAAAGACATATTAATCAATCCAAAACCAAAGGAAATCAACTAGACACAAATAAGACAAGGAAAATTCTTATATGATTACAAAGTAAGTAACCATTCAAGAAAATTAATTATATTTAAGCACAGCTTAAGGAACTAAACTGAACACTGCTTTTAAAAAGAGGATAAAAGATTTAAGAGGATTCTAAGCTTTGTAGAAATAAAAAATAACTTGATCAAGTGCCTACAAAGAATATTTTTCCAAAGCAACAAATACTTGGTGAGTCACAGATCCAACTACTATTCTACACAGATCCAGCTACTATTCTAAACATGTGAAAAAGAAAATCCTTTTCAAAAACAGAAAATCCTTACTTTCCTCTGTGACTCCAAGAAAGAGCTGCTTACTTGCTGTCAGTTATTTCCTAGGGAGCTTCTCAAAAGTCCTCTTTCTATCTCTAAATTAGAATAAATATATTTTCTGAAAGTCTATTTTCTTAAGTTTTACCAGCACCTTCTAATGATGAATCGCACCCACAGAAAGTGAAATTAGTCACATAATGTGAGAAAAAAGAGAATCTGCCTTAACGATATTCAGCTACAACTTAAGAAGCTGCCCATTTTCTAAAAACAAAGCAAGCACGCTCCACCAGTGACACAGAGTGTAAGTGTGTGAAAACCCAGGCTCGGCTGTATGACCCCCTACGTCTCAGGGCTTCACTTTATCCTCCCGAGAAATCCAGACTTAAACCCAACTTCACACTGCCATCACCATCTGGATGACTGACAAGCACCTCCCGTTTAACATGATCAGAGCAGAACTCCTGGTTTTAGCCTGTGGACTTCTCACACAGTCTTCCACATCATGGTAAAAGACATCACCCTCTAATCAGTTACTCTGGCCAAGAGTCTGGGCAGTGCAACACAGTGGTCAAGAGTAAAGACTGACGCCAGGCTGCACGGATGCAAACCCTGCCCTGGCTCCTCACTTAGCTGTGCAGACTGTACGCCTCAGAGAGTGAAAATGGTACCCACCTAACAGGTTTACTATGAAGATGAAATGTGAAGCTCATGTGAAGCATTTAGAACAGCACCTGGCAAATATTAAATGTTTATTAAGTATAAGCGATCATTATTGTTTTTATCCTGATTTCCTTTTTCACTCACACCCAGTCTGTCAATAGCACTTCAACAAAGTAACAAATCCAGCCAGTTCTCTGAATCATCACCACCACAACCAGCCTCTTTCCAGCCACCATCTAGATTAAAGTGATAAACTTCTGAAGTAGTTTTCCTACTGCCATTCCTTCTATACCTTCCAAAGTGGTTTTCAGCCACAGTAACCTATTTTAAATATAAATCAGATATCACTCCCTTTTCCAAAACCATCCCATGGTTTTCTACTACATTAGGCTAAAAATCAATCTCTCTACCCTGGTTTATTCAAAGTCCTGCATTGCTGCCATCTCATCCTGTACAGCTCCCTGCTAGCTCACTACACCCAGCATTGTGCAAAAACCCCTCTCCTTGGGGCCTTGGCATCAGTAATCGCTCCTGCCTAGAATGTACTTTCCTCTACTTTTGCTTTGCTGGCTCCTTCATATCACATATAATATTGTTATTGTTTATTTCTTTGGTAACTGGTATAAGTTTTATAAGAGAAGAAATTTCATCTATCCTATTAAGTATTATATCCCTAGTACTGAAAACAATATGTGGGTGAACAAATAAAAAATTATTAAAAAAGAAAAAAAAACATTAACTGAGAGAACTGGTTAAAGGTTCTAAAATTGTTATGTGAAGCAAAGAAATATATCTTTCCCTCATTCTTTTCCCTAACTGGTTATCAATTTACTGCACCTCAGCTCCAAATTCGCCCTTTTTGCCTACTCTGTAACTGGACCCTAATACACTTACCTTTCAATATTTCCTGAGTTTGAAGATCTAAATCCCCTGATAATACAACTACTCACAAAGGCACAGTTTTCATCAAAAGATCCTAAGAATCACAATTAGAAAACCCGAGATCCAGTTATGGCTGCAGCAATTACCGGCCAACAAGACACTGGACAAACTACTTGTCCTCTCTGAGCAGCACTTTCCTAGCCTGTGTGATGCAGACGGTCATCCTCGTCCATCTCAGAGGCTTGTGGTGAGGATCAAATGAGATCACACACAAGCAGTAAACTATGTGCGGACAGTAAGAGTCATCTTCATTATTCAGTATCTATCAGTCCAACAAATGTTATTGAGCACTGACCCTATGTTATGTAGAGAGAAAAGTTTAAGACCAAGCCCTTACTCTCAAAAAGCTTACATTATAGTTGAGAAGAAAAACGCTAACTGGAGTAATCTCACTGCAGTTTGGTAGTGTGCAGAATGCTGTGGGGGCACAAAGGAGACACACTCAGTACAATCCTGGGGCTCAGAGGGGCTTCCTAGAGGAAGCGGTGCTACAGCTGAGTCTCACGGATCAGCAGGGTGAGAAAAGAGCTCTTATCAAATGAGAACATAATGCCCATCTTTTACTACTCCTAAAGCATGCTCAAAAGCCAGATTTGTTATTTTATAATATAAATCACATGATCAAAGACTAACAAGCCTGCAGATGTCACCTGGGGTAAAATTCTTCTATCAACTTAGACTTCCCCCAGCACCATTTATTTCTTCCTCTACCACGAATTAGAATACCTTTTTCTAAATCTTTAGGGCAATTCTTCTCATCCTACGAGGATATTTTCAAATTCTTTCAATTACATACTTCAAGGTCAAAACCTTCCCCAATGGCAAGGACAGCAATCAAGAAACCATCACAATGGGTTTAATTTCCCCTTTGCCACAGCCTAAAAGCAACACCTTCCCTTCCTCCCAGAGCTTCAGACTCCAAAGCTTTCAGGACAGCTTCCCAGGCAACCCCCTCCATCCACTCTCCTTCACAGAGAGGCAACGGGCTCTATGGACAACCTCTCAACCAGACTCGGCCCTGACCCACCCAGGAGAAAGCCAAGCACTTTTTGGCCAATCCAGTATTTTAGAAAATGAGGCTTTTGGCACCAGTACACAATAGGATTGAGTAAAAGTTATTGTTTTCAGAATAAAAACAATACCAGAAAAAGTTATAAGTTTTAACTCAAAAGGAAAGGTTGGCCTTTGCTTATACAGTAATCTGTACAGCTTAAAAAGAGCCACAGCACATAACTTTGAAGTTACGTACTAAACACTAAGTACCAAAAAAGTGTCCCAAAAAAGTACAAAAGAAAACTACACTCAGATTAAGGAACAACACTGAAAAATGTATTTTTAAGATGTTATCACTGAAGTGTCTGTTTTTAAACAAATCTCTTAAAAAGCACTGATTATGTCATTTATTTAACTCAGCTACCTCCAATTTCACCCAGCAGCGGGCTGTTTATCGTAGCACTAACCTAGCACTGCTTTTCCTAATTAAACATAAATACTTTCTTCTACTGCCCTCTACTGACACAAAATAACAATTTAGAACAGAAATCTAGGGGTTATATCTACCACAGGCCACACTAATTAAGGGTCACATATGACATCCATCTCCAAGGAAAAAAAAAGACACAACCTTGAAGAAACAAAGGCTGTTCACAAAATTAATCATCTCACCAATAGTATTACTAAGAGAAAGAAAAAATGACAAAATTAACCATGAGTAGTAACAAATAAAAACCTACTTAAAGGGTCTTTCCTGGTGGTGCAGTGATTAAGAATCCGCCTGCCAATGCAGGGGACACAGGTTTGATCCCTGGTCTGGGTAGATACCACATGCTGCAGAGCAACTAAGCCCGTGTGCCACAAAGCCTGCGCTCTGGAGCCCACGAGCCACAACTACTGAAGCCCACATGCCCTAGGCCCATGCACCACAACTACCGAGCCCACGTACCACAACTACTGAAGCCCACGTGTTCTAGGACCCACGTGCCGCAACTACTGAGCCCGTGTGCTGCAACTACTGAAGCCCACATGCCTAGAGCCCATGCTTTGCAACAAGAAGCCACTGCAATGAGAAAGCCTGTGCACAACGAAGAGTAGCCCTCACTCACCACAACTAGAGAAAGCCCGTGTGCAGCAATGAAGACCCAACACAGCCAAAAAAATAAATTAAAAAAAAAAAACCTACTTAAAGACATAAATATAAGACATCACACCATAAAACTCCTAGAAGAGAACATAGGCAAAACATTCTCATACATAAATTATACCAATGTTTCATTAGGTCATTCTCCCAAGTCAATAGAAATAAAAGGAAAAGTAAACAAATGGGACCTAATCAACCTTACAAGCAAAAGAAAGAAAAACTACCCTTGCACAGCAAAGGAAACCATCAACAGAACGAAAAGACAGCCTATGGACTGGGAGAAAATATTTGCAAATGATGTGACCAACAAGGGCTTAATTTCCAAAATACACAAACAGCTCATATAACTCAATAACAACAACAACAAAAAAAACCCAATCAAAAAATAGGCAGAAGATCTAAATAGACATTTCTCCAAAGAAGACATACAGATGGCCAATAGGCACATAAAAGGATGCTCATCATCACTAATTATTAGGAAAATGAAATCAAAACTACAGTGAGGTATCATCTCACAACAGTCAGAATGGCCATCATTAAAAAGTCTACAAACAACAAATGCTAGAGAGAGTGTGGAGAAAAGTGAACCCTCCTACACTGTTGGTGGGAATTTAAGCTGGTGCAGCCACTATGGAAAACAGTATTTGAGGTTCCTTAAAAAACTAAAAATAGACTTGCCTTATGTTCCAGCAATCCCACTCCTATACATATACCCAGACAAACCATAATTCAAAAAGATACATGCACCCCTATGTTCATAGCAGCATTACTAAAATAGCCAAGACATGGAAACAACCTAAATGTTCATCAACAGATGAGTGGATAAAGAAGACGTGGTACACATATAAAATGGAATGGAATGAAATAATGCCATTTGCAGCAACATGGATGGTTGCTAGAGAGTATCACACTAAGTGAAGTCAGTCAGAAAGAGAATGATAAATACCATATGACAGCACTTATATGTGCAATCTAAAATATGACACAAATGAGCTTATCTATGAAACAGAAACAGACTCACAGATATAGAGAATGGACTTGTGGTTGCCAAGGGGGAGGGATGGTTTGGGAGTTTGGGGTTAGCAGAAACAAACTATTATAGAATGGATAAATAACAACGTCCTACTGTATAGCACAGGGAACTATATTCAATACCCTGTGATAAACCATAATGGAAAAGAAAATATATATGCATAACTGAGTCACTTTGCTGTACAGCAGAAATTAATGCAACCTTGTAAGTCAACTATACTTCAATAAAATAAATTTTAAAAAAAATTAAAACCTAGGAGCTCTACAAATAACAGTACAGCATCATAAGCAATCTGAATATTATTATAAAAATTAAATGATTTTTTTAAGAAGTACAGAACAAAACTATCAAGAGTATGTAACTGAAAACATGAACATATGGAAATAAAGTGAACATAGAAATATGGAAACAAAGTAAAATACTTACAGCCAAAGCCTTGGACAGTTTGGTTCTAAATTCATTTAGGATGATAGCCACAATGTCCTTCAGTGGTACATAAGCAAAGCCATTTTCCAAATAGACTTTCCTTCCTCGGAACAAATCCAGAGCATCAGCAAAAGGGATCTGAATTCAGTGTGAAACAGGGAAAATAAGTCAGTACCTGTCATTACAAAATTCTCCTACGTCTTCATAAGTACTAAGGCTAAACAAAATCCCTCCTATGAGAAAGTCACTAGTCCCAGCAGATCAAAAGAAAAAAAAGAGCAAGAAGATCAATTTATACTCCTTGTAAATAAACAACAGCATTAGGAAGGAGTGGCAGGCCAAAAATATGTTTTATAGTAGATCTTTCAAAAAATAATAAGCCAGGGCTTCCCTGGTGGCGCAGTGGTTGAGAGTCCGCCTGCTGATGCAGGGGACACGGGTTCGTGCCCCGGTCCGGGAAGATCCCACATGCCGCGGAGCGGCTGGGCCCGTGAGCCATGGCCGCTGAGCCTGCGCGTCCGGAGCCTGTGCTCCACGACGGGAGAGGCCACAACAGTGAGAGGCCCGCGTACCGCAAAAAAAAAAAAAAAAAAAAAAAAAAAAAAAAAATAAGCCAAAGTAAAATGCTTTATTTTCACTCTTAATTCATCAATTTTCAAATTATAATCACCAGGATTTCAAATTCCCAGCTCAAGCCCTCTAGGTACACTGCATTCCCCTCACATGACATAGTCCACATTTTATTCTGCATTAAGTGGAATCCAATGTGTATACGATACGTTCAGTGCCAAAAATTACTAGTAAGTAAAGTAATTCCAAATTTCTTCATCTATGTTTCCACCCTTTCTCCAGAGAAATACATTGGAAAAACTAATCTCAACACTAAGAAATGGAAATAATAATAAATGTCCAGTTTTATCTTTAAAATAAGTACTTGCCAGTAAATATTTTTTTAAAAACATAATAAATACTATTCTAGTTACACTTTTTAAAGTCCTATGAACTACGGGAAAATTTTAAGAGATGAGCAGATTATGGTAATGGTATTAATAAATTGCAAAACTCATCCTTACTCTTCAACAGAGTTTTTCTACTTCTTAAAAATGAGGTAAGGGCTTCCCTGGTGGCGCAGTGGTTGAGAATCCGCCTGCTGATGCAGGGGACACGGGTTCGTGCCCCGGTCCGGGAAGATCCCACATGCTGCAGAGCGGCTGGGCCCGTGAGCCATGGCCGCTGAGCCTGCGTGTCTGGAGCCTGTGCTCCGCAATGGGAGAGGCCACAACAGTGAGAGGCCCGCGTACCACAAAAAAAACAAGAGGTAAAAAAAAAAAAAAGATCCCCAAATACCCTATTCGCCCAAGTTTTATGGAAGAGTTAAATCTATATGTCCATAATTCTTCAATGTATTCAATGACACCACACAGTAATCAGATCATGTGTTTTTACAGAAAGTTTCTAATTAATTTACAGATTTCTACATCCAGCACACAGTCCTTGCCCTGAAGCAGTTCACCACTTAGGTGAAGAAACAAGACGGACTCACGTGGACAGTGGCTCCCTGGCCCTGCAGGAGGACGCTGGCCAGACTGGGGCGGGGGTGGAGCGGGGTAGGTGGGGATGGAGTGCCCGTGGTGGCAGGACCTGCACCAGACGCCAGGCATGGGCGGCAGGTACCCGCCCCTCCCCTGCTTCGGGAGGTCCTCAGCCCCACAGCCCTGCACCAGGCTCACACAGGCAGGAGTCTGTGCTGAGGGTGCACGGATGGCGGTGAGGGGACAGGGGCCAGACCCGGGCAGGGGGAAGAAGGCCGGGGCCCCAGGGCACCCGGGAGGGAGGAGAGGCTCCCTCGCAGGGGCGGCATAGGAAACAAGGGGCCAGGGGAGAGGGGCATTGCAGGCCTTCCCAGCCCCAGCACTGCCTGAGGCTGAGCACAGTGAGGAGAGCGCGGCCCACAGTGGGTCAGTACACGAGCAGCGCCAGGGGTCAGTGCAGCGCAGCCCGGGGCGGGGAGCAGCACATCCAGGGGGTGAAGACAACATGTGAACAGGAGAGGGAGAGGCTGCGCCCACAAGAGGCTACACAAAAGCATCAATAAAACACGGATAGAAGCTCAATGTGATACATTTAACAAAACCTAGGAAGTACTTTAAAAGCGTACCTACCTTATAAACTGACTCCAGCTCCAACTGAACCCCACCTAAACAGTGTGATGAAGCCATAATATCCTGTTCTCGGAGAGTCTTCTCTTCATCACTTATCTAAAAGGAAACATATTTTATATCGTTCAAAAATTAAAACTCTGCATTCAGTTTCAATAAAGCATTTTCATGTTCTAGTGAAGATTTTATACTTTTTAAAAACTTTTAAAACCCTGATATCAGAAATCATTCCTAATATGATTATTAAGTCATTACTAACATTAATGAAGCCAAAATATGGAAGAAAATTTAAATTCAATATACTTTCAAATTTCTACTCTGCCAATTTCTGAGGACACATATCGGAAGAACAGTAGCAGAGAAACAATATCCTGGACTAGCTGCACCCACAGACTCATGAAAGGAGAAAATGAAAACTTTTCTGAAGAAATACACAATTCTCCTAGGGCTCAGTACAGTCCTCCAAATAACTCTCCAAACACAATCTCTAGCTCACAGAGAAAACACACACACAAGGAAACAAGACTCCATCAGTGGGAACCAGATTGGTAAAAAGAAAAGTATAAGGATTGGAAAAAAGAAACAAAATTGTCATTATTTACATATTATGTGATTAGAATCCTTAGAAAATCCAGAAAAATCCACAGATAAATTATTAGACCTACTGACCTAATTAAGCAAGGTTTCTGGCTACAATGTCATATACAGAAAAACCAATTGTACTTCTATCTGCCAGCAGCCCAGTTTAATAATGGATTTTTTTTAAACTACCATTCATAATGGGATTAAAACTATCAAGTATTTAGGAATAAATCTAACAAAAGATGTTCAAGGCCTCTAGGAAAAAAAAAAAAAAAAAAAAACCATGTAAAACCTTACTGAAGGAAACTGGAGAAAACCTAAATAACCGAGAGACATCCATAAACATGCACCAGAAGATGTAATACTATAAATGTACCAATTCTCCTCAAATTAACCTGCAGAATCAATATACTCTCAAGCAAAATCACAATAGCTTATGTGTCTGTGTTGCTTCTAGAATGTATAGGGGCACACAAAGTGCCAAGTAAAGCCAAGACAGAAAAAGACAGTCAACCCAATAGAAAAATGAACAAAAGATATGAACACACACTTTACAACTGAGAAAATTAGAAGGGCCAATAAATACGATCATATCTCGTCTTATTGCACTTTGCTTTACTGTGCTTCCCAGATATTACTTTTCTTTAAAAAAAAAAAAACAAATTGAAGGTTTGTGGCAACCCTGTGTTGAGGAAGTATATTGGCACCATTTTTCCAACAGTATTTGCTCACTTCATGTCTCTGTCACATTTTCGTAATTCTCAAAATATTTCAAACATTTTCATTATTATTGTATTTGAGAGCACTGAACAAACAAACATGTTTCATCAAAATCAGTGCAAGAGAGTCATCAACTGAAACTACCATTTCAATTCCTTTTTGGTAATAAACAGGATAAAAATACAAAAACTAAAAATGTAATATAACTAGATGTCATGAGAAGTCTCATAGGCAAAAATTTTAAAAGGTGTCACAGCACACATTATATATAATCAACACTCATTCTAGAGTGTTTGAGTTTTAGCAATAGCAAATATTTCTCTAAGCGCTAACACCAGATTATTCTTTAGTATTGGCTTTGTTTACATATACCTGTTGATAGTAACTTCTCTACTTAATTGACTATTTACCTTTTACTTCACATTCCATAGGACAAATCCTTCCAAGCTCAAATATACTACCAGATACACAATGCAGAGACTATTTGAGAAGAGGTAGGTATGTTTCAGAGCCAAGCTGTAATTCTCAAACAGCAACTGATAAAGTGAGAAACTGACCAGGGAAACATGGTGAAAGGGAACAAGATATCTGTACATCCTCCTGATGATCTTCCACTATCTTTAAGTGATTTCCAATTTAAATATAAAAACAATTTCAAATTTGTGCAGTGAACACTTACTTATTTGAAATTAAATAAAAATTAAATACACATGCCTGTTCTCCCCACCATTAATGGAGATAATTATAGGTGATTGCATGGATCATTTTTTGCCCAGATGGTTTTGACTGGATCTGGAAATACTGAAGTTGAGGCCAAATGTGTTAACCCACCACGTCCCTTATACAGTCACTTATTATACCAACAAAGAATTAGATAACTTTGAACATCCAGATGTTTGCCATGATAATATCTGGGGTTTTAACTGAACAAATCCCACAGCAATATATAAGAACCACTAAGACTTCTCCATGAATATAGGGGAATATAGGACCTCTCTTTCCCTAAACTCAACTCAAATATTTGTATTAACAATACCACAGGTGTTTATAAACAATTAACTGCTCACCAAGTTAACTGTCAGGTAAGCAGGGGAAAAACACTTCAGCTCAACTGTCATACAAAAGAATACTTTACTTACAAGAGACTTAATGTTCCAAACACTCTTCTGCCTTAGGTCAAGGCTCAATTTAAACAAAATTCAAGGTGTTGAATGAAAACTAGAGTAGATTATTAAAGAATGTGGTAAGACTGTCTTTCACTGAAATCTTCCCCCACCCTCCAAAAAGAACAGAAAAAAAATTATCTAGACTTTACTTAGATTAGAAATAATGAATAAAATTCTAAGGGAGTCTATGTGTTTCTAAACTGTTCACCCAAAGTAACTGGGTGCATTCTGAATAATGCACATTCTAGCTGAAATTAATGTCATTTCCTACATGATAGCCTTTCAGTAAATATTGTTTTTCCCTGGTGAATTAAAAAGTTCATCCATTTGCCACACACATCTAAACCTTCATTTAGCTATTTAATAATAAACAAAATAAGAGAATTGTCACTGAAAAATGTTGGATGACTGCCTGAAACTTTATTAATTAGTATAAACTTCTATTGACTTCATTATTTCAAATTTCTAAAATAATCTTGAGTATTCTCTTCTGCTTCTGGTATAAAAACTACTGGGAAAAATATGAGCTTATTAGGCTCCCCTAATGAGGTTAACTACTGGATGCCTAGAAAAAACTCATTCTCTAAAAGAGCAAGACAAAATTAAACAGCTTCCTGCTTCTACTAACAAAGGATCTCATGTAAGAGTTAAAAACAGCTACAGTGGAACAATTATAAAAGCAGAGAAACTGAGTAGAAAGTATATAGTTTTTGTAACTGCAGAAACCTAAGTTCAAAACTTAAAAAAGTGAATTAACCTCTTCATATCTCAGTTTCTCCATTAGTAAAAGGAAGAAAATAATACCTGTTTCATGAACTTTTTTGTCAGAATTAAGTAAAATAAAGTATGTAAAGTGTCTAGAATAGTCCTAACATATAGCATGCCTTTAATAAATGGTCAATATTTATTATTACTATCAGTAATGTACATTTTGATTAGTTTGTTTTCCAGGAACACAGTGAAACATTTTTGATCCACATGATCATGATAAGATGACAAAGCTGGAAGATCCTGAGCTCACCTCCTCCTACAAACACACCAGAACTACACCTATATATAGAACAACTCTCTCTGAGAATGACCTGAAGAATAGCAGAAGAGCTCTTGTACAATTAAGGATATAAAGAAAAAAACACACTGAGTAGGGTAGGAGGGGCAGGGACACTATCTAGTCAAGACCCACATCCCCAGAGCAGCAAGCCACAAGCAGGAAGAGATATCACAAACTCAGAGGTCCTCCCTCAGGAGTGAAGGTTTGAGCCCCATATTGGGCACACCAGACCCAGGGACTGGAACCGGGTAGGTGAGCCCACTTAATTAGCTTTGAAAATCAGCAGGGCTTATGCACAGGAGAGCTGAAGGAAATTGAAATTCTACTCTTAAAGGGTTCATGTACAAACTCACTCACTGGGAGTCCTAGCACAGAGGCTGCAGTTTAAGAGACTGGTGCTCTAGACAGTTTGCCAAGGCCACCCCAGCAAACCCCAGGTCCACTTCAGCACCAATCATCCCACCAAGGCAGCAGCCCCAACATGTCCTGGAAAAGCCCCAGCCCACCCCCACTACAACTCCACCCGGCCTGCCAAAGCTGACCAGAACATACAGTCTACACTGGGGATACTCCTATACAAGACCACACCTCCAAAACCAAGAGACATAACGTTTCACCTAATTCATAGAAAAAAACACAGAAAGTCAAACAAAATGAGGAGACAGAGAAATTTGTTCCAAACAAAAGAACAAAATAAAATCCCAGAGGAAAACCCTAATGAAATAGAGATAAGCAATTTACCTGATAAAGAGTTCAAAGCAATGGTCACAAAGATGCTCGCAGAACTCAGGAGAAGAATGGAGGAACACAATGAGAACTTCACAAAGAGTAAGAATATATAAGAAAGAACCAATCAGAGCTAAAGAATACAACAACTGAAATGAAAAATACATTAGAGGAAATACACAGCATTTTAGATGATACATAAGACCCATAAGCAACAAGGAAGAGAGAACAGTGAAACTCAACCAATCAGAACAGAAAAAAGAAAAATGAATTTTTTAAAATGGGAATAATTTAAGGGAACTCTAGGACAACATCAAGTGCACTAACGTTCACATTATGGGCCCAGAATGAAAAAGGGGCAGAAAACCTATTCAATAAAATAACGGCTGACAAATTCCCCAGACTGGGAAAAAAACACACATGCAGGTCCAGGAAGCATAAAATCCCAAACAAGATGAACCCAAGAAATCCACACCAAGTCATATCACAGTTAAAATGGGAAAAGTTAAAGATAGGGAGAGAAATTTTAAGGCAGCAAGAGAAAAACAGTGAGTCACATACAAAGGAACCCCCAAAAGGCTATCAGCTGACTTTTCAGCAGAAATTTTGCAGACCACAAGGAAGTGGCATGCTGCATTTAAAGTAATGAAAGAAAAAAACTTACAAACAAGAACACCCAGGAAGGCTATTGTTCAGAATCAAAGGAGAGTTAAAGAGTTTCCCAGACAAGCAAAAACTAAGAGTTCATCACCACTAAACCAGCCTTACAAATGTTAAAGGGTCTTTAAGCAGAAAAGGCTATAACTAGAAATAAGAAAATATATGAAAGAAAAAAACCTCACAGCTAAAGGCAAATACATAGTAAAGACAGTGGATCATCCATTTAAAAAGCTAGTATGAACATTAAAAGAAAAAATTCATAAAATCAACTATAATTACAATAAGCAATTAAGAGACACACAAAGTAAAAAGATGTAAAATATGCCACCAAAAACATTAAATGTAGATGGGAGGAGTTAAAAAGTAATGCTTTTACAATGTATTCAAACTTAAGCAAACACCGGGTTAAAACAAACATATACATACATATATATACATACACACACACACATATATATATACATATATGAACCTCATGATAACCAAAAACCAAAACCCTACAAGAGATAAACAAAAGATAAAGGAATCCAAACATAGCAGTAAAGAAAATCATCAAACCACAAGGGACGAGAACAAAAGAAGAAAAGAACAGAAAAGAACTACAAAAAACAACCAGAAAACAATAGAAAAATGGCAATAAGTACATAGCTATCAGAAATTACTTTAAATGTAAATAGACTAAACTCACAAATAAAAAGATATAAGGTAGCTGAATGGATAAAAAAAATAAGACCCATTTATAGCCTACCTATAAGACACTCACTTCAGATCTAAAGACACACATAGGCTGAAAATGAAGAAATGAAAAAAGATATTCCACGAAAATGAAAATGAAAAGAAAGCTGGGGTAGAAATACTTGTATCAGATAAAAAATTTTTTAAAACAAAGACTGTAACAAAAGATAAAGAAGGACATTACA
Source organism: Kogia breviceps (assembly GCF_026419965.1). Lineage (NCBI taxonomy): Eukaryota > Metazoa > Chordata > Mammalia > Artiodactyla > Physeteridae > Kogia > Kogia breviceps. The sequence continues at coordinate 64,011,242 of NC_081319.1, forward strand.
TAGTGATAAAGAGGTCAATCTAACAAAAGGATATAATGTTTGTAAATCTTTATGCACCCAACATAGGAGCATATAAATATATAAAGCAAACATTAACAGACATAAAGGGAGAAACTGACAGTAATACAATGATAGTAGGGGACTTTAATATCCCACTTACATTAACGGATAGAGAGAAAATCAGTAAGTAAACACTGACCTTAATCAACGCACTAGACCAGATGGACTTAACAGATGTGTATCTCTGTGTGTGTGTGTGTGTGTGTGTGTGTGTGTGTGTGTATAGAACATTGCATCCAAAAGCAGCAGAACTCACATTCTTTTCAAGTGCACATGTGACATTCTCCAGGACAGATCACATGCTAGGCCACAAAATAAGTCTCAATAAATTAAAGAAGACTGAAATCATATCAAGCACCTCTTCTGATCACAACAATATGAAACTTGAAATCAATTACAAGAAGAAAATTAGAAAAACAAAAACATGTGGAGGCTGAACAACATGCTACCAAACAACCAATCAGTGAACAAATAAATCAAAAGGAAATTAAAAAATAGGTAGAGACATATGAAAATGGAAACCCACTGATCCAAAAACTATGGGATGCAGCAAAAGCAATTCTAAGAAAAAAGCTCAGAGCGATACAGGCCTACCTCAAGAAACAAAAACAACTAAAATAAACAATCTAACTTTACACCTAAAGGAACTAGAAAAAGAAGAGCCAACAAAACCTAAAATTAGTAGAAGGAAGGAAATTAAAAGACCGAAGTGGATATAAATGAAATAGACCAAAAAAAAATAATAATAGTAGAAAAGATCAATGAAACCAAAAGCTGGTTCTTTGAAAACATAAAGAAAATAGACAAACCTGTAGACAGACTCATCAAGGGAAAAAAAAAAAAGAGGGCCCGAATAAATAAAATCACAAATGAAAGAGAATTTACAACCAATACCACAGAAACACATCCATAAAAGACTACTATAAACAATTACATGCGAGCAAATTGGACAACCTAGTAATAATGGATAAATTCCTAGAAACACACAATCTTCCAAAACTGAATCAGGAAGAAACAGAAAATCTGAACAGACCAATTACCAGTAATGAAATTGAATCAGTAATTTTAAAAAAGCAAACAAAAGTCCAGGATCAGATGGCTTCACAGAGGAACTGTATCAAATATCTAAAGAAGAGTTATCCTTCTCAAACCATTCCAAAAATTGAAGAGGAAGAAATGTTGCCAAACTTTTTCTCCAAGTCCAATATCACCCTGATACAAAACCAGACAAAGACACTACAAAAAAAGAAAATGACAAGCCACTGTCTCTGATGAACATAGAATGCAAAAAATACTCAACAAAATATTAGCAAAACAAATTCAACAATACATTAAAAGGATTATATACCATGACTGAGATTTAGTCTCAGGATGCAAGGATGGTTCAATATCTGCAAATCAATGTGCTAAACCACAATAATAAAACAAAGGAAAAGAATCACATGATCATCTCAATAGATGCAGAAAAAGCATTTGACAAAATCCAACATCCATTTATGATAAAAAACTCCTAACAAAGTGTGTATAGAGGGAATATATCTCAATATAATAAAGACTACATACCACAAACCCACAGCTAACACTATGCTTGATGGTAAAAAGTTGAAAGACATGGATGCCCATCCTCACCACTTTTATTCAACATAGTACTAGAATCCTAGCCACAGCAATCAAACAAGAAAAAGAAATCAAAGGCATCCAAATTGGAGGGAAGAAGTAAAACTGCTACTATTTGCAGATGACATACTACATATAGAAAAACTTAAGAATCCACCAAAAAAACTATTAGAACTAATAAATTCATGCAGTAAAGTTACAGAATATAAAATTAAATTACAGAAATCTGTTGCATTTCTGTACACTAATAACTCTCAGAAAGAGAAATTAAGTAAATCCCATTTACAAATGCATCAAAATAAATAAGATACCTAGAAATACATTTAACGAAGGAGGCTAAAAACCTGTACTCTGAAAACTATTAAGACAGTGACGAAAGAAAATGAAGACAATACAAATAATTGGAAATACATACCATGCTCATGGAATGAAAGAATAAATATTGTTAAAATGCCCATACTACCCCAAAAAATCTACAGTCCATGCAATCCCTATCAAAACGCCTATGGCATTTTTCACAGAACTAGAACAGTCCTAAACAGTCCTAACTAGAATAGCCTAAAATTTGTATGAAACCACAAAAGACCCCAAATACTCAAAGCAATCTTGAGAAAGAAAAACAAACTTGGAAATATCATGCTCCTGATTTCCAACTATACTACAAAGCTACAGTAATCAAAATAGTATGCTACTGTCGCAAAAACAAACACATAGATCAGTGGAACAGAATTAAGAGTCCAGAAATAAACCCATACTTTTTTGGTCAACTAATTTACCACAAAGGAGCCAAGAATTTACAATAGGGAGAAGACAGTCTCTTCAATAAATGGTGTTGGGAAAACTGAACAGCTACATGCAAAAGAGTGAAATGGCCATTTTCTAACACCATATACAAAAATAAACTCAAAATGGTTTAAATTGTAAGACCTGAAAGCATAAAACTCATAGAAGAGAACACAGGTAATATGTTGTCTGACATCAGTCTCAGCAATTTCTTTTTTTTGGATCTGTCACCCCAGTCAAGAAAAACAAAAGCAAAAATAAACAGATAGGACTACATCAAACTAAAAAGCTTTTGCATAATGAAGAAAACTATCAACAAAACAAAATGGCCACCTACTGAATGGGAGAAAATATTTGCAAATGATAACTGATATGGGGTTAATATCCAAAATATATGAACAACTCATATAACTTAATATCAAAAAACAAACAATCTGATTAAAAACTGGGCAGAGGAGATGAATAGACATTTTTTCCAAAGAAGACAAACAGATGGCCAACAGGCACATGAACAGATGCTGAACATCACTACCCACGAGGGAAAGGCAAATCAAAACCACAATAAGATATCACCTCACACCTGTCAGAATGGCTATAATAGAAAAGATAAATTTCGGGGAGGGTGTGGAGAAAAGGGAAGCCTAATACACTGTTGGTGTATTAAATTGTAAATTGGTGCAGCCACTGTGGAAAACAGTATGGAGATGCCTCAAAAAATTAAAAATAAAACTACCATGAAATACAGCAATTCCACTCCTGGAAAGAAAACAAAAACATTAATTCAGAAAGATATATGCACCCCTATGTTCACTGCAGCATTATTTACAATAGCCAAGATATGGAAACAATCTAAGTCTCTATTGATAGACAAATGGATAAAGAAGATGTGGTATATATATACACAGTGGAATATTATTCAGCCATGAAAGACATCTTGCTACTGTGACAACATTGACTGACCCAGAGTGTATTATGCTAAGTGAAATAAGTCAGACAGAGAAAAACAAATACCATATGATTTACCTATATGTGGAATCTAAAAACCCAAACAAAAGAACAAACAAAGAACAGAAGCAGACTCACAGATATAGAAAACAAACTAGTTTTTGCCAGAGGGGAGGGGGACAGGGGGAAGGGCAAATAGGTGAAGGTGATTAAGAGGTACAAACTTCTAGTTATAAAATAAGTAGGTCACAGAGATATAATGTACAGCATAGGGAATACAGTCAGTAGTACTGTAATAACTGTGTATGGTGAAAGATGGTAAGAAGACGCATAGTGGTGATCACTTTGTAATGTATAAAAACATTAAATCATTATGTTGTACACCTGAAACTAAAATGATGTTGTAAGTCAACTATATTTCAATTAAGTAAATAAAGTGAAATGTTTCCTGAAACTAAACTGGTTTCTATGAATTTGTCATTTTATCAGTTAAACTAACATAGGACTGGTCTTTAGGGGGTATACAAAATAACTAATAAAGTTAGCTAGGTTATCACTACAGCACCTTACAATCAAGGCATATTATGCTTCCCAAATTAACATCTTCCTGAAAAGAAGTGTACAACAAACTGCTCTAAATGGAATCGCATTTCCAGAATGACTTACATTATTATTTCAGAGATGCTCCATCTTCAGTCTGGTTAATTTTCAATCAGCCAAGACCCTGAACATTTGAGCCTTGAAGTTTTCTTTCCACCACTACTCACAATTCCCCTATCTCAACCTCTATTTTCCACACCCACCCACCAAACAGTAAGTGCCTGAATGTTTCAAATGGTATATGTAGTAACGGCATAATCTTTTTTCAAGCAGAAATCACACAGAGCTCTAACAGTTTTGGTAAAGTTATACTTCCTTATTTTATAATCATGTTGTTTTACATGCTCCTTAGTAAAATAATTAAGGATCTGGGTTGTGTGCATCTTTTTCTGTTTGGTATTCTTCATCAGACCAAGAATGGGGAGAGCAGGCTCCCCCTGACAGCAGTTCTGAAAGGGGAATTAAGAGCGAGGTCTGGAGCGGCAAACGTCCCCACACTGAACAGGTGTTGGAGGCTGTCTGTGTAGACTGTGCTGCTGTTCACCTTGTGCAGAGTCCCTCACTGAGGGGGGATTACACATCCCCTACCTGCTGAACTCACATGTAGCCATGTGACTTGCTTCAGTCAGTGAGATGTGAGTAGAGGTGACACGTCACTACCAAGCCAACAATTTACAATCACGTGCTTTACCCAGTTCTCTCCTCCTTCCACCACAGCAACTGGTAAAGTTCTAGATGAAGTCTGCGCGATCCGCCTGAATCATGGCACCAAAATGACACAGAGCAGGGCTACTGCTGGCCCACAGGAGATGTAAAGCATGAACAAGAAACAAACCTTTTAGCAGTCTCTGAGGCTTAGGGGTCATTTGTTACCACTGCATCGCCTATCCTGACTGATAGAGTGATCTCCCTCCTCTTTGGATCACACATTTTCATCAATGAATTATTTTGAGCACATAGTTCCAGTATGTTTATAAATTACATACACATATCACTGTATATTAGGTACTGATAACATGTCTCTCCCCACCAAAAAAATGAAAAAGGAATGAGATTAAAAATATATTAAGTTGTATTACTTACATTCTTCCCACATTCCCAAATGATCATTTTGGGCACACCAGTTTGAAACCACTAGTCTATTACCCTGGCCTCTGAAGTAAAGATACAGAAAATGCTTCCCAGAGATTTATTCCATAAACTTCCAATCAACAATTTCATTCATGTTTATAAACAGTTTGGCCAATTTTCTCCTTGAATCCATACAGCTCTCTCTCTCAAGGCCTGGTCCTTAAACATGGCTGTACATCAGATTTGCAGTGGAGCTTTTCAAAATTACAGATCCCTGGTGCCACTTAGACCTACAGATTGAAGCCCAGAGGTGTATATTTCGTTAAAAGGTCCACTAATGAGTCTGAAACACACCACTAGTCTAAAATACAGTAAATCCCAGGGAAAGAATCCTCTTTCTAAAATAAATTTACCATGTCCTAGAAATACTGCCATCAATTCTAGCATTTGATTTTTTTTTTTTTTTTTTGGAGAACGTTTCTTTCTGAAACACTGAGAACCTACTATATACCAAGCACTATTTCCAGCAGATGGGATCCAGCTATAAACAAGCCAAAAACAAAAAAAACGCTGCTGTCATGAAGCTTATATTTTAATGGCATGAGACAGACATAAACAATAAACTATCAGGTAGTGATCTATGGTGAAAATAAAACAAAGGGATGTGCTACGGATGGGACAGATTTATACTTCAGTTGTATAGTCAATTAAAGCCTCTCTGGAGAAGTGACATTTAATTGGAAACCTGAATGATAAGAGCATCCCAAGCAGAGGTAACAGTTAGTGCTACGATGCTAGAGAGAAAAAAGGCTAGTGCACTGGAGGAACAGAAAGAGGCGATGGAGCAGGGGTGGGAGGGGGACAGACAGGGCTCTGAGGCCTGCTGAGATAGGGTTTTGTACGAAGAATGGTACAGTAAACTGAAATTTTAGGCAGAGGAAGTTCTGATCTAATTTATACTGTGATTTTAAGCTTGCTCTAGTGCTGAATGGAGAAAAGATTGTGTTATAAGGAATTGTACTGGAGAGAAAGAAAGAGATCTACTCTCAGTGGGCAGTTTAGGGAAAAGATGACAGAGGCCTGAACTAGAGAAGTACAGGTAGGAAAAAAACAAGTGGACAGATTTGGGATATGTTTAGGAGGTAGCATGGGCTGATGGACTGCAAATGAAGGGGTGGAGAAAAAGACTCCTAGGTCTGGGGCTTCAGCCACTGGACAGATGGTGACACCATTTACTGACTCATCTTTTTCTTGATCCTCATCTCCACTGCCATTTATATTTTACTTCTATACATATTTATCATATGTGTCTTGTTGCAAGTCACCTCTAATCCTTTGTAGAAAGGGGCATGGCAACAATAAATACAAATAAATGATTTCAAGTACCAGTTTTTAATATTAAACATATCTGTATAGCAGGTAAAAAGTAATAATACCAACAATATTAAACTTCTAATTTTATTAATATTAAATATTAAAATATAAATATTTATTAAAATATTAATATTTTATTATTTACTACAAAATTAATTTAATATAAAATATTAATAGTAAAAAGCTAATTAAAACAAGTAATTGATGGGAAGACTGTTTAAAATATCCAATATATAATGAAACAATTAGGAATCACTTATTTTATAATGAAATTAAAAATCTGTGGGTAAAGCAAATACTGAAAGCAATTTTCATGATTTTTAATATTGTGATCACTATTTTTAATAAACATCGGTGCTATATAAGTAGTAAATATTGTGATCTGTAAAGGGCACATGTTTGCCAAATGCCCTGTGACCCAATCATTAATCCTACTGTGGGGATTTAGGATGGCGGCAAATTCCTTGACACCCTGTCCATTGAGAGCTGAGATCTACTCACTCTCCCCATGACTGGGCTGGCCTGTGACTGCTTGACCAACAAAGTATGGCGCAAGGGACGCCAGGCCATCCCATGCCTCATCTTTGAGGGGACTGACAGCTTCCACCTTGTTCTCTTGGAGTTCTGGGTCACCAGAAAAGAAGTCCAGCCCCCTTGTTTGCGGGATGCCATGGAGAGGATCCCCTCAGAGTCCAGCCTTCTAGAGGTCCTCACCCAGCAAGAGGAATGTGAGTGAAGCTGTCTTGGACATCCTAGGCCAGACTAGCTACCAACCAAGGAGCCCCATGCAACACCATGTGGAGCAAAAGAACTGCCCTGTTGAGCCCAGTCTGAATCCCTGACCCTCAAAATTGTGAGATATAATAAAATGGTATTGTTTTAAAACATTAGGGTTAGGCTATGGTTTTAAAGTTTTAATGTTAGGTTTCAGAATTGTTGTTTTAGGTTTGGAGACAGATGTTACACAGTAATAAACAACCAGAACACTTATCTACCTAAAATAAAAGTTAGTTTAAAACATTTTTTCTACTAATAATCCAATTCTTACAAAATACTTCCTTCATTTAAATGTACAGAAGAGAGCCAAATAAAGGAGAAAAAAATTAAACTGTTAATAATTGGTAAATCTCTAGGGGAAATCTCTACTTTACTTACAAATTCTTTGTCATATATAGTCACTCAAAACATTCAAAGTTAGAAAAATGAACACTAATTTAATATCCTGACTTTCTAATTAGTATGTTGATGTCTCAGTAACTCTGCCAACATGATCAATATAAAAATCAATCGTCTGGTTATTTTATTACTGCTCTTTTTTAATAGCATAGGCACATTTGGAATACATTGAAATTTAACACCAAAAAGGAAAGATTTATCACTTATACTCAAGCACATTTCTTCTCTCCTACAAGAAAACAAGCCTCTTTTTAAAAAGAGCTGAGTAATTTATACAAAAGTTCTTCTAAGTCTCCTAAATAAATCAAAACAGCAGTAATTCCTGAGATGCGCATAACAGGCCCAGATACACATGAGAACATTACAATCTGACAGGACACATCAGGAAAGCATTCCCCCATCCCACCCCACTCAGCAAACATTCCTTCAGCACCTTCTAGAAGCCAGGTACAGTGCCAGCAGATAACACGAGCAAAAGTAAAGTGCTACTTATAAACTAACTGTATTATTCAACCATAGCAAAAGCTTACAGGAGAGGTCAAATTGACTCCACCAACAGTGAAATCTGAAAGCAGCAGCCACTCAAGAGAGGAGGAGGTGTGACCTCCTGCAGCAGCAGGAGAGCAGAGGTCTTGCGAGGACCTGGGTGTCCACCAGGCCTGGGGAGAGCGGGAGTGGAGCACATACCCCAGGGTTGCCAGGGTGAGGTGGGGACACCCTCCAAACCACCCAGGGCAGGCAGGACGCCATATGACCCAGTGCTCAGCCTTGGCTCACAGGAGCGAGAGGTGGGAAGATGGGAGGAAGCACACTCAGCACAGTGGAAGAGAGGCAACAAGGGATCCATCCCAGGAACCTACATTTAGAGTCCAGCTCAGAGACTGTTCACTCAAAGAGCCATGGATAAAGCTGAAAGTCACCAACGGCACCACTAGGGTAGTAGCTTTGGCTGAGGCTTATAGATCAGCACTAACAGGGTAGCCAGGCAGTACTTAACAGCATTAAACATTATGATTTACTGAGAATAGCTTGATACCACCCCAGAGGCCGGAAACGTAGGAAGCCACATGGGGCACAGAAGACGGAAGAAAGTCACTTCAATTAATCAATCTCAATCAGTCAATCTCTCTGTCCCGCTCTCTCTCAGACAGACAGATAGACAGACAGACAGACAGACACACACACACACACACACACACACACACACACACACAAACACACACACCACCCCAAGTCTGAATTGGGGACCAGGACTCAACAGTGGCCAATTTATAGGCTGAATGACTCCCAAGCTGGTGTGCCCTAGAAAAATGCCAGTAACATAGCAAAACATAAAGTAACAATAAGTAAACAACACATTATGTAATAAATGATGCTGAATATATAGAAAGCAATATTAAGAAAATTTATTTAAAAACTCATATCTATTCCTAAGAGCAAATGTAAAACTATATTACAAGACAATAGGTTAAATATAAAAATATAGAACCTTAGAGAAATAAGTGGCTGAGAAAAATCAGACTGTTTATATTATTCAATCCTAACCAAGAGGCTAAAAGCCTGAGTTGGAAACTCTAGAGTTAGAACTGAAACAATTTTGCACCAAAGATCTCAATGAATCTTTTGCTCAATTATTTTCATGCATGCCTCTCGTCCTTGCCCTCAGTCAGTACCTAAAATTTAGACCCCTCTGGAGCCCGAGCAGTGCTCCTAGCCATTCTCATTTCTTCCAACCCTGCCCCATCTACCCCCTCACTGATATGTATACTCCCTCTGAGCTCATTCCAAAATATTTCCCACTTTGTCCTCCTATCTAGCCCGGCCCACAGGTTGCCCTCTTCCCAGTCCTCCTGGACCTCTGCAGCCTCCTGAGGACACTGCTCTCGCCTAAGTCAGCACAGACTCATTCCCTCCCTCCCCCAACTCTGGCCAGCACCTCCCCACCATTCACAGCCCCAAATGCATCAGCCACTCTGGCTCCTCCCCAGGGTGACCCACCATCCCAGTTCTCAAAGGACTTAGAGTGTCTCAGGACATGGGACTTTCAGGGCTAAAACTGGGACCAAGACAGTCCAAACCCCAATCTTCCTGACATGGTAACGTCTCCCTTCTTGCCACTCTCCGAAGTAACTGCTGTATCTATGAAAACTGGTCCACACTATGCTCACAGCCCTGGACCGCCACCTACCCCCACCCCACCTCAGCAGCCCACTCCCACAGCCACAGCACAGCCACAGCCCACACGCTCTCCCCAGCCGGATGACTCACCCCACCGCTCACCCACTCCATCATCCCCACCACGCACGCTCTGTGGGCCCATCGAAGTCTTGTTTAACCCAGGCCTTGAAACTCTTCCTGGTTTCAATTTTCATTCCCCAAATATGCTGTTCTCCAATGATACCAACCTATATGCATTCTCTGTAGCACACCATGACTTTCATCACTATGATTTTGCACACATTTTCCATATCTGAAATTTCCTCCCATACCCTGTGTTTCTACAGGAAAATGGCTATGCAGCTAACACATTATCTCCACAAAGTTTCCCCAGATTTCCTCAACAATAGTTATATGCAGTATTACAGTATTTACACACTGTACCATAAGCATGTATATGTGTATCTCCCGCACCATAATATGAACCTAAGCATAGATAAATGTGTCATATTTACTTATATTTATTTTTATACTCCCAGATTTTGTCATAATACCTGGTGAAACGTTTACAGACTGGAATATATGAACTACAAAAGGCAACAATGTTTAAATTGAAGAAACACAGAAAAAGAAAAAAAATAAATATTCTGTATTGTAAAACTCCAAGAGACTAAAAATTTTTATTGAGAGCATATGATAAAATAATTCATCAAATGATAAAAGCAGATAATTTATACAAGGAGTCATAAGAATTCATAAATGTAAAAGGATGTTCAATTCTGGTAGTAATCAAAGACCAGTTAAGAGGTTACTGCAGTAGACCAACAAGCAGTAGTAAGGTAATCCTAGAATTAGGACAGTGTGATAGAAATGGAAGAAAAAGATAAGCAATAAGAAAGATGGAAAGGAAACACCAAGAAGTGAAAGATGATAGGATTGTGCCTGGGTGAAAGCATGAACAACAGCACCTTTAATAAAGATGGTTTTACCTGACAGTTACTCAAGATGAGTACATGGACAGTTCAGCAAATTAAAGCAACAGCACCCCTAAGAGCCATCCTCTCTGCAGCCCAGCCTGCACAGAGGCTGCACAGCACATGCTGGTGGGGAGGGGGTGTGGTTTACAACAACATTCCAACAGCACAGCAGTAGACAGAGGCTCCTGGCTCCAGCCCTGGGCCGTTAGGCAGTTTCCAATTTCTTAAGTTATTCAGATCTACTTCCCACTGAAAACAATGAAAAATGCTGGATAAACCATTAAAAATATAATTAGTCTAAGAGCACTAAAAATTGACAGAACAAGGGAAACTGCCAGGCCAAATTTTGAGGACAGCCTAAACCCAGGAGAACCAAAACCACTTTTGCCCTGAAGGCATCAGCCAGTGCCATCTGCTTGTGCTTCAGATCCAAGGCCTCAAGGGGTAAAGGCAGCAAAAGTCAAGGATTAACACCCACCAACCATGGGATCCTAAAGGAGACCCTCCCAAAGGACGACATCCCCAGGGGAAGAATGAACTAGAAGTGACTCACCATTTCTCCCCCAGCTACACAAGAATAAAGAGCAGGCTCTCCCGGCAATGGACACAGAGGAAAAGAAAAAGGCAGGAATAACAAAGTCTTTGAGAAGCTGTAGCCACCCCATGCAACATCCCAGGCACACATCCACAGTGCGCACAGGCCCAGGAGTCATGGTGCTAAAGATGGTTTAAAAAGAGTCCCTGACTGGTAATACTCCAGAAGCCTAGCAGAGGCCACACACTGCCTTTCAGAGAGAGCACATTCACCCTGGGAACCCCCAAAACTGTGTGAGGACAATAACCAGTCACAGATAACCAGGCACATGGGAAGCAAGGCAGCATGAGTTAGAAACAAGCACAACAATAGCAAGAAAGTACTACACAGATTTTGAGTCTTAGAATTATCAGAAGCAGGATAAAACACAACGTACAACATTTAGAGAAGAGAAAAACAAATTTTAAAATATCAGCATGGAACAAGAATCCATAAAAAGTAACACAGCAGTTCTTTAGAAGAACTTCCAGAAATTACAATAGCCAAAATTTAAAACACAACAGCAGCAAAACAGACAAAACAGAATAGAGAAATAACAAACTGGGAAACAGTTCAAGAGAAATCATCTGTAATTCAACAGAGAGAAAGAATAAAAAAGGAAAATGCAGATATGAGAATGAGATGTAAAGGACTGACTAAGAAGGTCTCAAATACACTGACTGGAATTCCAGACAGAGAGGAGAATGAATGCATGGAGGGAAATTTTAAATCAATACTGAAAATGTCCAGAATTAGTATAAGACACCAGTCTACAGATCCAAGAAGTCTAGTGAAACCCTAGCAGGATAAACTAAAGAATTTCACTCCTAGTCAAACTGAGAATGTTAAAATTAAACAGAAGTTAATCAAACAGAGTACCTTAAAAGGATACAATAAGCAGGCTGGCTATCTTACCCTCAAAGGAGTTAGTTAGACCATCAGCTGACTTCTCAGCAGCAAAAGCAGAAGCCAGAAGACAGCAGAGTCATATATTTCAAGGTGCTAAAAGTATCTGCCAAGAATCTAGAATTCTTCATCCAGCAAAAATATCCTTCAATAACAGATGTAATCTCCTTTCTTGTTTTTGTTTGAGAGACAGGCATTTTCATTCAAACAAAATAATAATAATAAGATCTAAAAAGCTGTACTTTACCTCAAGCTAATGCAACATGGGAACAGGTGGACATTTATGGTAAGATGAATATTTAATGTTTTCCTGCACATCTTTCATATATACAATCTCATTTTCTGTTATTACTAATTGGTTACTTGTATAATTGTGTCATGGCTCTTCAAAAGATCAGAAGACCCAAGGGTCAGGCACCATTTACAGGCTTCACTGGGTGTCCCTCATATACACTCACAACTACTTTGCCCAGCCTGGGAAATATATACTGGCTGCTGACACAGTCAATAGTTCAGGACTGAACTCCTACCATCACAATTTCTTTTCACCCAAATATATGTGGAATTTTATTTCAATGATTTAACATAAAATATTAGATTAACAATTGTTCCGATTTTGCATTTTAAACTTTATAATCAGTAAATATTTTAAAGCAAAACTTTAATGAATGCTAAGGAGACTTTACAACTAAAGTAATCTGAAGTGTGTTCCCCTTCTCCAGTTTTCCTGTGAACTAAGTTAATCAAGTCTATGAAATCTGCAACTGTTCCTTTAATTCTAACTATTTATTTAAAGCACCCAGTTAACTGGCACAATTCCTATATCTTCACAGAGCTTTCTATTACTGAGCTTCAAATTTTCCACTTTATGACATCTCCCTTATGTTATCTTCTGCAATAACTTTTTGGTGCACAATTAAAAGCCTCCAAACTCCATCTTTGTTGGGGCTCCATCTGGCAAATGTCTTCCAAAGAAACAAAGGAAAGTAATTTTCCTTCCCACTTTTTCAATGTAGCCCAGTAGAAAATTGTTTTAGTTCTAAGATTTTTAACTATGCAGCATTTTGGACATTTTCAAGATCACTGGAAGAGAGGCAGCCGAACTCTGATTCATGAAAGGATAAGACAGAAGCTTTCCAACATAAGCAGTTAACCGTAGGATATTGCAAAAATAAGGCTTTACTTAGCTGGGGAGGAAAGAATGAAACTTGCTTAGAGTCAATACAGACTATTGGTAAAGTCATGTTTATTCAAGCAAATGGAGAATGAAATAAAAGAGTAGGGGAAAATAAGGTCCAAAAAGGAAACCGATTTGTTACATTTTCTCTTATAGGCCATGGGAAATCAAATCATTGGAAATTTAAGTTTTTTAAAAAGTTGGGTGTTATTAAATTTATATGTCTATCATGTATTTCAAATTCAAGCAGACAGCAGAATACTAGATATTTTTTGTGTCTCGGTGAAGGAAAAGGAGGTGTTTATTCCAAGAGATGCTCAGATACATATATTTGTAACTGAAAACATTAGAAATAAGTTTTACGGCTTCGAAAAAGGTGTCCTATTTGGTGGCCCAATTCAACAATTTTCATTCCTCAGAAAATTACCCAGACATTTGAGGCTGCAGCTGGCACAGAAATCCACCATCAGAGCATCTCTGCTACCTCCTTTCTGCCTTCTTTTAAGATTCAGATGAAATACCATTAGCTCGATGATGCCTTCCTAGATTAATCCAGCCCACAGCAATATCCTCTTTACTTCTTCATAACTCTTACTGACAGCATCAAACATTTTACCTTGTTCTGTTTCTTGAAAAGTGTCTTTCTGCTCTCCCAAACTATAAGCATGTTAATGCAAATCCTCCATCATGCACAGCATACTGCTGGATATACATAAAGCCTTTATTAAATACTGGTTACAAATTAACATAAAGGATTCCACGTAGGATGGACTCAGGAGTGAATTGTGGTAGCTAGGGGATTTATCTTACAGACACAGTTGCCTTGCAAGCACACTTCTTATAAACTGTGTGTGAATCTGAGAACCTTGGTAGAAAAGGAGCTATAGAGTCAAACCCTTCCAAGCCACCTCCTGATGCTGATGGAGACGCAGACAAGTGTTCCCCACCATCTCACACTGGTGTCCTGCAGACGCTGCTCACCCATCAATCTTACTTCCGAGTCCTCCCCTTGGTTATATCCCTTCCCAACTCACAGTTCCATCCCTTATTACAGTCCTAAAATGTTCAAGTGCTCCATCTGCACTTAAGACATGGATTCAAACACAGGACGAAGCCATGACACCACCAACTGAGTGGGTTTACTCAGGGACATCCAATCCACCAGTTCTCCAGGGCTTCAACAGTGGAGAACAATGGGAAGCACCCTGCCTGCACCACCCAGGGGCCCTCTTGTGGGCCCCAGCAATTCACAGCCCTCCTCCTACTCCTCTAAATCAGAAATCCAAAAAAAGAGCTCATGTCAGCCCTGAGGAACCTGTGACATTAATGTGACCCTCCCTGTAACAGCCATCATTCTTGTAATATTGTAAATACGTATCTCATCCACATTGTATTATAATTAGTCTCCCTCCAAAGCGTGAACTCCTACCCACCTAAATGGAGCCATTTTCATTCTATGTCCTCAAAATTGTAAAAAGAGAGAGAACACACTGAATTCATATATTATCTTGTTCTCTGTAGTAAACTTGACATTGATCTTTTATTTGAAATATCAGTCACTTGGTTCCTTAACTATATTTTCCTTGCTACTGTTAGTTTTAAGTTATCCCCAAAAAAGGCAAAATTATTAATTATTACTTCAATTTTATAGAAATAAAGACGAGCAGCCTTGTAAACTTACAAGAGAATTTTATGCTGCATTTCCTTCACTTTGTATCTTGCCTCCAGTAAGATCATTACAATCCAAAAGTGATACAGCTTAATGAATTCAGAGAGCTAAGCAGCAAATTCAAACAGCTGTGTATGTGTTTGCATACATCTACGATTCTCCTGTTCCTTAAGCAAAGTGTTATAATAGCAGCAAATGTGTCTGCCAACACACAGACGGGTTTTAATAGGTCTCAACTGTCCTGCTTCCCTGGACTTATGAAATAGTTTTTTAATCTATTTTCAATTTTTCAATAAGAAATAATTTCAATAGTTTTTCCACAGAAGTTAAACCCCCCCCTTACCTATCATAATCCAAACTCCATAATATGAAGAGCCAATAGAAGGCTATTGCTAAAAAGAAGACAGTAAAAATCTGGAACCATTTCAAAAGGGCACACAAAAATCAAGAAGCTGTATGGTATGGTGTCTATAGTAACTTAAGATTGCTTTTATTCACTTATGAATGTCCCTTTCTATTTAAGAAAGTGCTTTTAAATCCCCCATAGGAAGTACCCTGAATGTATCTCTTAGCTCACTACCTCTTAGCTGAACTGAATTTAGCAAGGAGAAACGACTATCCACAATCTAAGCTATGAAATAAACACAATTAATTCAGTCTACTTTAAACTTTACCAAACCCTGACAGGTAAGAGCACTGTATAATAAAAAAGTATCTTTGGAAGTAAAGAAGACCTCAAAGGATCCTGACACTCCTGGCAGATGTCAGGGATGTGGCAAGCCTCTCTTCCTCAAAATTAAAAAGCCGTTAACTTCTCAATGAATTCTTTTTAAGCAGCTTCACCAATCACATTTCTGAAAGGTAGAAACCATCTATCAACAACTTTCCTATTTCTGTCCCCTTTTTTTAAAATAAATTTATTTATTTTATTTATTTTTGGCTGCATTGGGTCTTCATTGATGCACACAGGCTTTATCTAGTTGCAGCGAGTTGGGGCTACTCTTCGTTGAGGTGCACGGGCTTCTCATTGCGGTGGCTTCTCTTATTGCGGAGCACAGGCTCTAGGCACACGGGCTTCAGTAGTTGTGGCACACGGGCTCAGTAGTTGTGGCTTGCAGGCTCTAGAGCACAGGCTCAGTAGTTGTGGCATGCAGCCTTAGTTGCTCTGCAGCATGTAGGATCTTCCCGGACCAGGGCTCAAACCTGTGCCCCCTGCATTGGCAGGTGGATTCTTAACCACTGCACCACCAGGGAAGTCCCCCATTTCTGTCCCTTCTGAAATCTGCTCTCCCTCAGAATTTTCTCTACTCACCTAATTATCAGAATTTCATTTTCCATACTATTAACCATAGTTTTGAATTATATTTTATACATATATATATATATATTTTGTGTGTGTGTGGTACGCGGGCCTCTCACTGTTGTGGCCTCTCCCGTTGCGGAGCACAGGCTCCAGACGCGCAGGCTCAGCAGCCATGGCTCACCGGCCTAGCTGCCCCGCGGCATGTGGGATCTTCCCAGACCAGGGCACAAACCCGTGTCCCCTGCATTGGCAGGCGGACTCTCAAGCACTGAGCCACCAGGGAGGCCCTGAATTATATTATTTTGACTACATTTCATAAAGTCTTTCCAAGTCATGGTAGAACCAGTTGTTTGAGGGTATTTGGGGCACATTATTTTGTTTTGTTTTCAGCTCAAATTCAAGAAGCCAGAAGCCTGAATTTGGCTCTGGATATCAGTTACCTATTACTGCATAACAAGTTACCCCCAAACTTAGCAGCTTAAAACAGTAACCATTTCATTCCATCTCCCTATTTTTTTGGTCAAAAATTAAGAAAAGGGGACTTTCCTGATGGTCCAGTGGCTAAGACTCCATGCTCCCAATGCAGGGGGCCTGGATTTGATCCCTGGTCAGGGAACTAGCTCCCACATGTCACAACTAAAATATCCCACACGCCACAACTAAGACCCGGCTCAGCCAAATAAATTATTTAAGAAAAAAAAAAGGGATGCAGGTGGCAATTCCTCTGCTCCGTGTGGCATCACATGAGGTCAACAGGGGTACAGAGCTAGTGAGCAGCCAGATCTGAAGAGGCCAGGAGGCTTCACTCCCATGTCCGGCCCCTGGTGGGGTGGTGGCTCCAGGGTTGGGCTCAGCTGGGACTGTCGAGGCATTGAGACACAGCCTCTCCTGCATGGCAGCTGCTGGTTTATGCTGGTTTCAGAACAGATCTCTCCCGCAAGCTGGTCTCAGCAAGTCTGGTTGGACTTCTTACATGGTACCTCAGGACGCAGGAGGGGGAAGCTGCCAAGTTCTTAGGGGCTGCCCCCAGACCCTGGCAGAGCACCACTGCCACCACATTCTACTGATCAAAGTCCCTGTAGTAACAAAAACCCTTTATCCTATTGCATAATAACTTGTTTCTAATCTTCCAGGAGCTAGAAAACAACTGAATTTTAAAGTAACTTTTCCTTTTACCCTTTGAATTAAAATGTAAGAAGTGCTCATGGTCGCAATTGTCTAGTTGTCTGTCCAACACTTACCTGTATGTATCACTAATCCCTCACACTACACATAGAAAAGCAAGATTTGGACTAAAATCTGTGCTTATTCATTTTAATAAAACTCTAATATTCCAAATTCTCTTGGCTTATCTTATACAATTGAAGTTCATTTTTTGTATTGTACATGTACTTGTAGCCATCATTTTTTTAATTGAAGTATAGTTGATTTACAATGTTGTGTTAATTTCTGCTGTACAGCTAAGTGACTCAGTTATACACATATACACATGCTTTTTTATTTAATATTCTTTTCCATTATCATAGGAAATGGTTTATCATAGGATACTGAATATAGTTCTCTATGCTATATAGTACATAGTATACAGCAGGACCTTGTTTTTTCATCCTATATAGAATAGTTTGCATCTGCTAACACCAACCTCCCACTCCATCCCTCTCCCAATACCTTTCCCCTTGGCAACCACAAGTCTGTTCTCTATGTCTGTGAGTCTGTTTGTATTTCATAGATAGGCTCATTTGTGTTTTATTTTAGATTCCACATATAAGTGATATCATATGGTATTTTGTCTTTCTCTTTCTGACTTACTTCACTTAGTATGACAATCTCTAGTTGCATCCATGTTGCTGCAAATGTAGCCATCATTTTTAAACGGTTCAAAGGTATATTGGGGGAAAAGCCAATATTCTCCATATACACCATCTTTTACAAATCTCACGTAAAAGCTAGAATGGCAACTAAACATAACAATAATAATAATAATAATGAGTTAACATTTATTGTGTGCTTATTATCTGCCAGGCACTGTTCTAAGAACTTCACATACAGTAACTTATTGAAGCTTCCCAACTTGAGGAGGTAGAACTGTTACATTTTCTATTTTGCAGGCAAGGAATCCACATCAAAGAAGAAAAAGTAGTAAGTGGCAGCACCATATGTGGTATGGCACAGGAGCCTGTGCTCTGCACCCCCAAGCTGTATGACCTCTAGATTACCCCACTGAAACAGCACACTACCCTTGAGCCTGGTACACGTCAAAGCAGGATTCATACATCTGTACCTCGGGGGTTCCCTTTCCTAACACCGTAGGTCTACAGTGCAAAACCCCAAACATTTTCTGTTCCTGACTCAGATTAGCGGTAATACATCCTTTATCTTAGTTTCCCTAGTCTTAATCCTAAATCAGCCACAGACACTTGACCAGTCTATAGTTTTCTGTCTTTGCTCTTCCTGATAAAAAGACAAGCTAGGAAGAACCCAAAGGCTGGGATCCAAATTCTTGCTCAGTTACTGAACTAAGATGCTCCCCCTGCTTCCTGGCATTAACGCTGACCCATACCTGTTGACTTATTTCCTGCCACATCTCTTAGACTTGGTAAGGGGAAGATCTGGTCAGCTGTGAGGGGATCCTGGCATACCCGTCTGTGATGAACCTGCCCGTTTCTATGCTTGGTTTGAAGGCACCTGCACAGTATTGTATGGGCTCCCTGTGCTGTCTGACTCACAGCAGGAGAAAAGAACCAGTAAAAAAATCAGAGACCCAAAGGACCAACAAAGTTATGACTAGAGACTCTAATGAGCTCAGTAAAAAAACAAGGTTCAACTCTGAAACTTTGGGAAAAATGAAATTCCTAATGACATTGTTATATTGTATACACTGAGTCTTTGGCCCACAGCATCTATGGATTACCCTGCCCTGTGTTACACTGAAAGTCTACAGATAACCACTGGTTATTTGTTATCCCTTAAGTTTATAACTTAAATAGCTTGACAAGTTGATTTTAAATAAAGCCATCTTTGAAAGGTCCATTTAGATTTGTACAGATAATCAGCATCTGCTTCTAATCAAACTGAGATGATTAGCAAATTAAACCTCTGATTAGCATTTTGCATAATTTAAGCAAATTATGCTTCTTAGGTTTAAGAAGGTGAAACAGGGTAAATTTATCAGTTAGATATTCCTTTAAATCTTTATTAATTATCTAATTTTACCACATATACAGTAAAAATAAAGAAATATACATTAAGTTCAGCTTAGTTTGCTAAAACCTAGCACTTCACAATTAGGCTCATTCCATCATTTGGGGCAAATTAACACAAAATTCAGAAGAGAAGAAAAATACATATTTTATTTCAGTTTTCTCTATCAACTCTGCCAGAGGTCAACTTTACCCAAACTAGGTTCAAATAGCATTTTTTTAAGAAAAAGGAAGGAAGGATGAGAGAGGGAGGGAGGGGGCTTCCTTCCTTCCACTTTAGCCATTCAGTACTGCAGAAGCCGAAGTTAATTTCACAGGCGTTCAATCACAGTTTTAAAGAAAAGCACCCATAAAAAGGAAAGCAACCTGTCAGTTTTCTTCCTTAGACAAAGAGAAGCCAGCAGACAATAAAGTAGCAAAGCTGCCATCAGAACAAACCAAGCTGACCCATTACTTTTACCTAAAGCAACCATATTCTCTAACACAAAGAGTGATGCTGACTTTTTTTTTTTTTTTTAAACAGCCCATTCAGCTGCATGAGTTTCTTTTCTTTTAAATTTATTTATTTATTTTTGGCTGCACTGGGTCTTCGTTGCTGGGCGCCGGGCTTTCTCTAGTTGTGGGGAGTGGGGGTTACTCTTCATTTTGATGTGGTGGCTTCTCTTGTTGTGGAGCACAGGCTCTAGGCACGCGGGCTTTAGTAGTTGTGGCTCGTAGGCTCATCAGTTGTGGCCCACGGGCTTAGCTGCTCTGCGGCATGTGGGATATTCCCAGACCAGGGCTCAAACCCGTGTCCCCTGTATTGGCAGGTGGATTCTTAACCACTGCGCCACTAGGGAAGCCCCAATGCTGACTTTTTTAAAAAGCTATTTCCTCTCTTAACTGACCGAAAACACCCCATTGGCTAACAAAAGTAAGCAACTCGGATTTGATAAACAATAGTCACATAATAAATAGCAAGCACTTGAGGGATGGTGGAGGAAGCATATATCATTTCTAACATATATGGAACCCCAGCTTTGATGAAGACATGGTCTTAGAGACAGCCCCTCTGTTCTAGAATTAATCCTCTTGCAAGAAAAAAAAAGAGGCAGCAAAATTCCTAAGTAGACTTTTCTCATGACTACAGATAGCAACCTACTGAAAACTTCAAATCAATCATATTTTTACCCTGCTATAAATTCTACCCGAACTGTAGCTCTTTTATATGTGTGTACACATGTCTGCGTGTCAGAGAAAGTGGTAAATAAAAAGAGGAAAAAACAAATCATGCCAAGGTTATATTAAAAAGGGATACTAAAATGAATTCTAATCCATTTTAAAGGGTATACAACAAACTAAACAAAAAACAAGACAGATAGAATAAAACAAACAGAAGCTATCCTTTCCAAATCCAAATTCCAATCCATTTGGTACACAGATCCTTTGCATCTCTGAACACCCTGTATCTAGAAAATCCAAACAACAGCTCTGATATACACTAATCAACCAAACAGTACCAAAATTGTTTCTTTATGGACTTACTCAAGTGGCAATATTTTTAATATACTTTACAGTGCTTTGCATCTAGAGGCCCTCAGAAAATATTAGTAGGTTCATTGATTGGAAAAATCAAGTCTATATTCCAAGGGCTGCTTTTTTTTTAGGCATTTCATAGTGGGTCTCAATTAGACAAGGAATCAACAGCCTAATTCAGAGTAACTATAGAGCTCTGATGTAGTATGACACACATCCAACTGAAAAATACTAATTTCTCTTAACCCCTAAAATATCAACTGGACAACTAAAATGCAAGTGTAAAAAGTTAAAACTCTAGGTATGTAAGTGCCTAACATTGAGTCATATGTGTTTACTATTTAATAAACTCCTCTAATCACTTACTATTAAGGCAGAAGGAAGAAACATATAAACACCTGCAAAGCATGGACTTCATTTCACTATTTGCTTCCCTTTTACACTGAACGGACTGTTGGAAGTTAAAGCACAGTGCTTTGGCTCCCCCAAATGACACTTCTAGAGCATAATAATCCTGCCACAAAAAAAAGAAACATGCCAAATGCAACTGGATTCCTGCAGCCCATCTGCATCAGAAGAAACCTGTCAAATACTTGATTCAATTTTAGTATGATCATCCCTCATTTACCCAACTTTCAACCAATATATAGGACCAAGAGTTTATCTTTAAGTCCCAAAAGGTGAAGGAATTATATAATAAAAAACAGAGAAGAAAAGTGAAGGTGAAACTACTACACCAAAGGTTGCATCACAGATGTTTTAACAGTCAAGAAAAATGAGAACGTTTTTTATGAAAATACCTTAAAGTGAATTATATACAGTTGACCCTTGAACATGGGTTTGAACTGTGTGGTTCCACTTATATGGGAATTTTTTTCCCAATAAATGTGTACTACATTTCTACACAATCTACTGTTTATTGAATCGGAGGATGGAGAACTACGGCCAATTGTAAAGTTACATCTGGATTTTTGACTGTGAGAAGGGGGGAGATGTCATCGCCCCTGACCCCAGCATTGTTCAAGGGTCAACTGTAATTATCACAAAAATTAGTTCCACGACTACAACCAACCAGACCTTCAAAATCCAAACATAACAGCTAATTAGATCACTTGCTTAATTTGAAACATTCAATACAACTTCTAAAGTTAGAAGTATTATTTAGTTTTGTTTTTACATGCATAACCAAAGTGCTTAATAAATAATAAGATAGCTAACCTTTAGTAAATAGTTACTACATGCCAAGCATTATGCAATTTACATAGGTAATTTCATTTGGTTTCACATATCCTACAAGGGATATACTCTGATGTTCTCTATTTTATGAGGAAGAAAATGAGACACTGACAGGTTAGGTAACTTACCCAGGGACATAAGAAATCCACTATGAGATTACTCTTCCCAGGTCTTCTCACGCACACTTTCTCCCTTAGCAATCTTCTTTTCCACCATTTCAATTAGTATTGTCATATGGTATTTTGATTATATATTTCCAACCACGACCTCCTGAACACAGCTTAACATTTTGAACTGTCCACTGCCTATCTTAATTGGCCGACCAGCACTCACAGGCAATATTTTCAGAACAAAAAGTACTATCCTGCCTAAAATCATACTCCTATTTCTATACTCCCCACCATCAATAACCTCACACTGTGTATTCTACACACCAAAAGCTTGGCCTCGTCCTCACCTCACAGGCCATTAGTCATCAAGCCCTCAGGCTCCTTCCCTAACGACTACCATCCCTGCCCACTCTGCCATCCCTGCCCACTCTGTCCACTGCCAGAGCCTGGGTATGGTTCAGACCCTCATCAGGCCTTCAGCTGGTCAGTCATTCACTCAACAAACTCTCATCATTAACAAAGAAACTGGCAATATCCTAACAGAACTCTACCATATGTCTCAACATCCTACTACTTGGCAATCCTTTTTTTTTAACTTTTAATTTTAAAATAATTATAGACTCACAAGAAATTGCACAGATAGCACAGAGAGGCCCCACGTACCATTCACCCAGGGCCTCAATGGCCCCATCTCACATAACTGCAGTACAGCATCTAAAACAGGACAGGCGACTTCAGCACAACACATGTACACAGCTCCATGCCATTTCATCACACCTGTACATTTGTGAAACAACCACAACTAATTATTTTACCCCAAGGGTCTTAGTGCTAACTAATTAATCTCATTAAGCCTTTAATAGACTCATTCTCACATTCAGTTAGCAGGCAGCTTCATTATAAGATAAGTGAAGTGGTGTCAGTATTACTTGGCAATCTGCAATCTCAATTGGGGTCCCACCTCTCCACTTCCTAATTCACTCAGTCATCATCACCATACTAGATTATAACACGTCAGCCCACGCCTCAAAACCCTTCACCAATGCCCTCCTGCCCTTACCCTACCTGGCTAGCTTCGTCATCCACTCTTCCCCGTAATTTAATGACAAACTTCCTTGTCGTAAAAACATACAACCAAAACCAAGATTAATATGGGAAATACATGAATATATTTCCTTGAAATAAAAAAGGGGAAGAAATCATTAAAATAACATTAAATGAACAGAGTATGTGACATCTAGACCTCCAGAGGGTAAGGGTTACACTATGATTAGAAAAGTGAGATGATGGAGCCATGTCTGTGTTCCAGCTGGAAAGGGGAGGAAGAAGCCCTCTGCATGAAGGAACAGCAGGCTGATGGTGCTAGAGAGAGAAAGGAAGGGACCGGGGCCTCCACCACCAACCAGTCCTCAGAACACAGGTCCAGCAGCCACTGAGCCTCCACAAGGGAGCAAGAGAAAAAAGAGACGACCCTAACCAAACAACCCATCCCCAAGCATCTCTCAGGTCTATCTTCAGGACTGACCAGCTGAATGCATTTCAGAGGTCCTAGGTCCAAAGGCGACATTCTCTCAATGGTTTATGATGCTTGGAATTCCTCTGTGATGCTGTTTACACACACCACCATTATCATCATGAACTAAAATATAGATATATTTTGAAAAAATTAGAATTCTTTTTAGGATTAACATTCCTCAAGACTGGCTATTTTAAGTCATAATCATAAATTTAGAATTTCTAGGAATCATTTCAAAAGTGATCCAAAGACCAGAAACCTCACTATATGGACAGCACAGTCCCAAGGAAAAGACACTTTCACTGTATGTTCCATGAAGCAAGGAACAGAAAGAACTGAATGTCCTGACCCAGGTCCCCCAGAGGACCTGTGAGCAGCCAGCCAGCCAGCCCTAGTCCTCCCCATCCGAGGAGTGAGCTTGCCCGGCCCACTGGGAGACCAGGAAGCCCTGTGCGCAGAGCTCTGCACTCTGCTGTGAGGGGACTACAAAGGAGCATGACTGAGATGCTGCTTTTGGCCGGTTCCTGTATCTGCAATGCTCACAAGCTGATGTGGGTCCTAGAAATATGCAACACTGTGGGTTTAATTTAAGAAGATTATTTTTTACAAAAAATGGGAAGACATCCAGATATAACTTTAGTTATGGAAACGATGTGTCTGGGATGATAGCTACTTTGGTATTAGAAGGTAAACAATGTACTTTTTAAAGTGGGGTAATACCATAACTAAAATAACAAGAAAAGCAAAGTAACTTAAAACAAACACTGACGTAGATAAATGATGAGGTCCCGTGCACTAAGCGACACAAGCAGGTGGTCAGATACTGCACCCACTCCTAGAAGCGCCTGCAGGCAGCCCCGTCTGCAGACAGGCATGGGGGGGGGCCATGAACACCACACCAGTGAGGAGCATTCTTTCTCCTCCCTGTCTGGGATTCCAGGAACAATCCGGGTGTACAAACACCATGGGGGAAACAAATTCTGGGTTTATTTATAAAACATGTTTGATTCTAGATTCAGATCATAAGAAACGGGTTTTTTTGGTCCACATAAACATAAAAAGGAACATTAAAGAGTCGAGAAGGACATGGAAAAGTCACTGTGCAGAACTACCCGGTGCATCACAGGCGCTCTGCACCCACCCCTCATTGTCACAACCACAGTTCCACAAAGGCATCCAGAATATCCAAATGGGGAACACAGCCCCTACAGTCCAGAGCCCCAAGGCTGGACCAAGAAGCTGTCCTCCTAAGGCCCGACGTGAAACAACCAGTGGCCTCCGTAACTTCTCCTGACTGGTTCAATTCAATCACTCCCACCTCAGTGTAAAATCTGCTCTTGGATTTTGGTTTACACTCATCTTTGAATGATACATGAGTCTACTGTGAAACATGAACCAAAACATGCAATGTGATCAAAGAAATGTTTTCTAAAACATCCCAGAGAAGAAAAGCAACAAAGGGTATAGAGAAGCCATGGGCTAGATAATGGGGCTGCAGGAATACGACGTTCCCCAAGAGGCAGCACACATATTACACTGGGAAAACCACTTATGGTATATTTAACAAACAATATTTGGTTTCCATTTCTGCCAAAAACTGACAGCTAAAATAAAACGTCTTAGTAAAATAAGGTTAATGCTTTAATTTTCTATGTTGTAAATCTCTCACCTCACGCCTGTGTTTGTATATGCCTTTGATGGGCCATGTCAGCATCTACTGCACTTCATTTCACTGCCAGTGAAGGACTAGCTGGGAAGAAACCTGATAACATATATTTAGTAAGAAGCTTTGTGATTTACACATTTCAAAAAACTAGAGGTATGATTTTTGCATTCCAGTTCTACCACTCCATTCTGGGGAGGTCACCTAACCTCTCTGAGCTTCAGTTCCCTCATGGAGCTGTTGTGAGGATTAAATAACATAAAGCATAGAAAGCATATAGCTTAGTGACTGCCACTCAGTAAACACATAACAAAAGTCACCTCTTAATGACTAACTCTTTTCCTCTGTCTCCTTACATCACCAGGCAGAACAAAACCTTAGTAAGTTCACTGTCCATCCAGTCATGAACGAGTATTCCTTCCTTAGGGAGCAAGGACCCTGTGCGAGCTCTGAAACAGTCCTCCTGATTTTCTGGCACACATGCAGAGGCCTTACTCCTCGAATCAACTAAAGGAAGCTGGAACATATGTGGCTATTAGGCTTCAATACAGACGACAGAAAGATTCTCTTGCCCAAAAGCTGCATGGGACTCTGAAATTGGGAGAGCACACTTTAACCAGAAATGAATAGGGAAAAAAGCCAAACAGCTGGCAGGTATCAACAGCTGAAGTATGGCACCAGTAGTCTGAAAGCCAAGGAGATCAGCAATCAGGGGCAGGGAGAGAGTAGATGGAGAGAAGCCCAGAAATAAGGAGTTTAACACTGTCAGTATGCCTTGGTGGGGGGTGGGGAGGTGGAGCAGGGGAGCAGCAGGACAGACACACTGACAGGGCCTGGGCTAACTGGGTAACTGTCATTACTGCAACTACTTCCTCCTACATCCCTAGTTCTTAGATCTAGCCACTCAATGACTGGCAACACAATGATTCTTTTGGCAACTCCACTAGCCTTCCACATCCCTAGTTCTTATTCTCATCCACAGACTAAGACAAAGCAATCTGACCTAGGCTCTGAACTAGTCCAGAACATGACTTCAACTGAAAAGTACTAAATTTTCTGGGAACTTGGGGGTAACAGGAATAGGATAGAAAGATTATGGAATGAAAAATAATGTAAACATTAAAAAACTAAGTATCTTTTTTGTAACACCTTCAGAAAACATGAGTAAGACTTTACACTGTAAATGTTTAACTACAGAAAATGTCAGAACACTAAAGATATTTAATAAAATTAATTTCATTCTTTGAAGATCTAAATAGTAACATGTTATATATATAACATTGTAAGACAATTAGGACATAGCTCTATATGTGGAAACTTCAGCTAATTTACAGTCATACATTTTTTCAAGGGCAAAGTCACAGGCATGGAGTCATCAACAACGAGAACACAAGGAATTCTACATTCAAAAGCCACAGGAAATTTTTTTTAAAGATGACTTTCCCAAGTTCTTTAAAAGATGTTTGCATATGTTAATTTTAGCCTTCTAGGGTAATTCAGCTTCACATTTAGTCATAGCATCTTTAGGTTAAAACTATCTTATGATGAGCAGAATCTAATTTTGTAGCTTGCTAAGGAAAATCCAAATTCTGTGAACTTCTAAAATACTGCCACTAAAGACCCACTGACAAGGTTTATTTTTACAAATATATACATAATGGATAGGGCTCAATTAACTAGAAAATTCAGTGAACCTTTTCCTAATTCTCCAAATATACTACTATAGCTACCCAACAAGTATCTATAAAATAATATAATGTTGGCTTCCATAACTATTTGATGTCAAAAAACACTGTGAGAGGACTTCCCTGGTGGCACGGTGGTTAAGAATCCACCTGCCAATGCAGGGGACACGGGTTCAAGTCCTGGTCCAGGAGGATCCCACATGCTGTGGAGCAACAAAGCCCGTGCGCCACAGCTATTGAG
The DNA here is from genome assembly GCF_026419965.1 of Kogia breviceps. NCBI lineage: Eukaryota > Metazoa > Chordata > Mammalia > Artiodactyla > Physeteridae > Kogia > Kogia breviceps. The sequence continues at coordinate 64,038,797 of NC_081319.1, forward strand.
CCTGCACTCTAGACCCCGCGAGCCACAACTACTGAGTCCACACGCCACAACTACTGAAGCCTGCGCACATAGAGCCCATGATCCGCAATAAAAGAAGCCACTGCAATGAGAAGCCTGAGCACCACAGCGTAGAGTAGCTTCCACTCTCCACAACTAGAAAAAGCCCACACACAGCAACGAATACCCAATAAACCAAAAATAAATAAATTAATTAATTTTTAAAAAACCATTGCGAGGGGGAGCTTCAAGATGGCATAACAGTAAGACGTGGAGATCACCTTCCTCCCCACAAATACATCAGAAATACATCTACATGTGGAACAACTCCTGCAGATCACCTACTGGATGCTGGCAGAAGACCTCAGACCTCCCCAAAGGCAAGAAACTCCCCACGTACCTGGAAGGACAAAAGAAAAAAGAAAAAACAGAGACAGAAGAATAGGGACGGGACCTGCACCCGTGGGAGGGAGCTGTGAAGGATGAAAGGTTTCCACACACTAGGAAGCCCCTTTGCGGGCGGAGACTGCGGGTGGAGGAGGGGCGAAGCTTCGGAGCCACAGAGGAGAACGCAGCAACAGGGGTGCAGAAGGCAAAGTGGAGAGATTCCCGCACAGAGGATCGGTGCTGACCAGCATGCACCAGCCCAAGAGGCTTGTCTGCTCACCCACTCGGATGGGTGGGAGCTGGGAGCTGAGGCTCTGGCTTCGGTCGGATCCCAGGGAGAGGACTGGGGTTGGCTGCATGAACACAGGAAGGAGGCTAGTGCGCCACAGCTAGCCGGAAGGTAGTCCAGGAAAAAGTCTGGAGCTGCCGAAGAGGCAAGAGACTTTTTCTTGCCTCTTTGTTTCCCAGTACACGAGGAGAGGGAATTAACAGCACTGCCTAAACAAGCTCCAGATACAGGCACGAACCGCTGCTATCAGCGTGGACCCCAGAGACGGGCATGGGACACTAAGGCTGCTGCTGCAGCCACCAAGCAGCCTGTGTGCAAGCACAGGTCACTCTCCACACCTCCCCTCCCAGGATCCTGTGCAACCCGCAACTGCCAGAGTCCCGTGATCCAGGGACAACTCTCCCAGGACGAACACAAGGCGTGCCTCAGGCTGGTGCAATGTCATGCTAGCTCCTGCGCCGCAGGCTCACCCTGCGTTCCATACCCCTCCCTCCCCCGGGCCTGAGTAAGCCAGAGTCCCCGAAGCAGCTGCTCCTTTAACCCCGTGCTATCTCAGAAAAGAACAGATGTCCTGAGGCGACCTACATGCAGAGGTGGGGCCAAATCCAAAGCTGAACACCTGGAGCTGTGCAAACAAGGAAGAGAAAGGGTAATTTCTCCCAGCAGCCTCAGGAGCAATGGATTAAATCTCCACACTCAACTGGATGTACCTTGCATCTGTGGAATACCTAAATAGACAATGAATCATCCCAAATTAAGGAGGTGGACTTTGGGAGCAACAATATTTTTTTTTTTCCCTTTTTCTCTTTTTGTGAGTGTGTATGTATATGCTTCTGTGTGTGATTCTGTCTGTATAGTTTTGCTTTCACCATTTGTCCTAGGGTTCTGTCTGTCCACCTTTTGGGTTTTTTTTTTTCCTTTTTATTAGTATAGCTTTTAGCACTTGTTATCATTGATGGATTTTTTTTTGGTTTGGTTGCTCTCTTCTTTCTTTCTTTTACTTTAATTACTTTTAAATTTTTTTAAATAATTATTTGTTATTTTTTATTTCAATAATTTCATTTAGCTTATTATATTTCATTTCATTTTATTTTATTTTATTTTTTCCTCCTTTCTTTTTTTCTCCCTTTTATTCTGAGCCGTGTGGATGACAGGCTTTTGGTGCTCCAGCCAGGCGTCAGGGCTGTGCCTCTGAGGTGGGAGAGCCACGTTCAGGACATTGGTTCACCAGACACCTCCCAGCTGCACAAACGGCAAAAATCTCTCAGAGATCTCCAGCTCAATGCCAAGACCCAGCTCCACTCAACAATCAGCAAGCTACAGTACTAGACACCCTATGCCAAACAACTAGCACGACGGGAACACAACCCCACCCATTAGTAGAGAGGCTGCCTAAAATCATAATAAGATCACAGACATCCCAAAACACACCACCAGACGTGGACCTTCCCACCAGATAGACAAGATCCAGCCTAATCCACCAGAATACAGACACTAGTGCCCTCCACCAGGAAGCCTACACAACGCACAGAACCAACCTTAGCCGCTGGGGGCAGACACCAAAAACAACGGGAACTACGAACCTGCAGCCTGAGAAAAGGAGACCCCAAACACAGTAAGATAAGCAAAATGAGAAGACAGAGAAACACACAGCAGATGAAGGAGCAAGGTAAAAACGCAGCAGACCTAACAAATGAAGAGGAAACAGGCAGTCTACCTGAAAAAGAATTCAGAATAATGATAGTAAAGAGGATCCAAAATCTTGGAAATACAATGGAGAAAATACAAGAAACGTTTACAAGGACCTTGAAGAACTAAAGCGCAAAAAAACCGTGATGAGCAACACAATAAATGAACTTAAAAATTCTCTCTAAGGGATCAATAGCAGAATAACTGAGGCAAAAGAACGGATAAGTGACCTGGGAGATAAAATAGTGGAAATAACTACAGCAGAGCAGAATAAAGAAAAAAGAATGAAAAGAATTGAGGACAGTCTCAGAGATCTCTGGGACAACATTAAATGCACCAACATTCGAATTATAGGGGTCCCAGAAGAAGAAGAGAAAAAGAAAGGGACTGAGAAAACATTTGAAGAGATTATAGTTGAAAACTTCCCTAGTATGGGAAAGGAAATAGTTAATCAAGTCCAGGAAGCACAGAGAATCCCATACAGGATAAATCAAAGGAGAGACACGCCAAGACACATATTAATCAAACTATCAAAAATTAAATACAAACAACAAATATTAAAAGCATCCAGGTAAAAACAACAACATACAAGGGAATCCCCATAAGGTTAACAGCTGATCTTTCAGCACAAACTCTGCAAGCCACAAGGGAGTGGCAGGACATATTTAAAGTGATAAAAGGGAAAAATCTACAACCAAGATTACTCTACCCAGCAAGGATCTCATTCAGATTGATGGAGAAACTAAAACATTTATAGACAAGCAAAAGCTAAAAGAATTCAGCACCACCAAACCAGCTTTACAACACATGCTAAAGGAACTTCACTAGGCAGGAAACACAGAGAGGAAAAGACCGACAATAACAAACCCAAAACAATTAAGAAAATGGTAATAGGAACATACCGATAATTACCTTAAATGTAAATGGACTAAATGCTCCAACCAAAAGACATAGACTGGCTGAATGGATACAAAAACAAGACCCATATGTATGCTGCCTACAAGAGACCCACTTCAGACCTAGGGACACATAAAGACTGAAAGTGAGGGGATGGAAAAAGATATTCCATGCAAATGGAAATCAAAAGAAAGCTGAAGTAGCAATTCTCATATCAGACAAAATAGACTTTAAAACAAAGACTATTACAAGAGACAAAGAAGGATAATACATAATGATCAAGGGACCAATCCAAGAAGAAAATATAACAATTGTAAATATCTCTGCACCCAACATAAGAGCACCTTAATACATAAGGCATAACAGCCATAAAAGGGAAATCAACAGTAACACAATCATAGTAGGGCACTTTAACAACCCACTCTTACCAATGTACAGATCATCCAAAATGAAAATAAATAAGGAAACACAAGCTTTAAATGATACATTACACAAGATAGACTTAACTGATATTTATAGGACATTCAATCCAAAAACAACAGAATACACTTCCTTCTCAAGTACTCATGGAACATTCTCCAGGATAGATCATATCCTGGGTCACAAATCAACCTTTGGTAAATTTAAGAAAATTGAAATTATATCAAGTATCTTTTCTGATCACGCTATGAGACTAGACATCCATTACAGGAAAAAAAATCTGTAAAAAATACAAACACATGTAGGCTAAACAATACACTACTTAATAACCAAGAGATCACTGAAGAAATTAAAGAGGAAATCAAAAATTACCTAGAAACAAATGGCAATGAAAACACACAACCCAAAACCTATGGGATGCAGCAAAAGCAGTTCTAAGACAGAAGTTTATATCAATACAATCCTAAATAAAGAAAAAAGAGACATGTCAAATAAACAACCTAACTTTACACCTAAAGCAATTAGATAAAGAAGAATAAGAAAACCCCAAAGTTAGCAGAAGGAAAGAATTCATAAAGATCAGATCAGAAATAAATGAAAAAGAAATGAAGGAAACGATAATAAAGATCAATAAAACTAAAAGGTGGTCCTTTGAGAAGATAAACAAAATTGATAAACCATTAGCCAGACCCATCAAGAAAAAAAGGGAGAAGACTCAAATCAATAGAATTAGAAATGAAAAAGGAGAAGTAACAACTGACACTGCAGAAATACAAAGGATCATGAGAGATTACTACAAGCAACTATATGCCAATAAAATGGATGACATGGAAGAAATGGACAAATTCTTAGAAACAAACAACCTGCCGAGACTGCATCAGGAAGAAATAGAAAATATGAACAGACCAATCACAAGAAATGAAATTGAAACTGTGATTTAAAATCTTCCAACAAACAAAAGCCCAGGACCAGATGGCTTCACAGGCGAATTCTATCAAACATTTAGAGATACAGCTACCACCTATCGTTCTCAAACTCTGCCAAAATATAGCAGAGGGAGGAACACTCCCAAACTAATTCTACAAGGCCACCATCACCCTGATACCAAAACCAGGCAAAGATGTCACATCCAAAGAAAACTACAGGTCAATATCACTGATGAACATAAATACAAAAATCCTCAACAAAATACCAGCAAACAGAATCCAACAGCACATTAAAAGCATCATACACCATGATCAGGTGGGGATTACCTCAGGAATGCAAGGATTCTTCAATATACGCAAATCAATCAATTTAATGTGATACACTACATTAACAAACTGAAGGAGAAAAACCATATGATTGCCTCAACAGATGCAGAGAAAGCTTTCAACAAAATTCAACACCCATTTATGATAAAAACCCTTCAGAAAGTAGGCATAGAGGGAACTTACCTCAACATAATAAAGGCCATATATTACAAACCCACAGCCAACATTTTCCTCAATGGTGAAAAACTGAAACCATCTCCACTAAGATCAGGAACAAGACAAGGTTGCCCACTCTCACCACTATTATTCAACATAGTTTTGGAAGTTTTAGTCACAGCAATCAGAAAAGAAAAAGAAATAAAAGGAATCCAAATCGGAAAAGAAGTAAAGCTGTCACTGTTTGCAGATGACATGATACTCTACATAGAGAATCCTAAAGATGCTACCAGAAAACTACTAGAGCTAATCAATGAATTTGGTAAAGCAGAAGGATACAAAATTAATGCACAGAAATCTCTGGCATTCCTATACATTCATGATGAAATATCTGAAAGTGAAATTAAGAAAACACTCCCATTTACCACTGCAACAAAAAGAATAAAATATGTAGGAATAAACCTACCTAAGGAGACAAAAGACCTGTATGTAAAAAAATTATAAGACACTGATGAAAGAAATTAAAGATGATACAAATAGATGGAGAGATATACCAGGTTCGTGGATTGAAGAATCAACATTGTGAAAATGACTCTACTACCCAAAGCAATCTACAGATTCAATGCAATCCCTATCAAACTACCACGGGCATTTTTCACAGAACTAGAACAAAAAATTTCACAATTTGTATGGAAACACGAAAGAGTCTGAATAGCCAAAGCAATCTTGAGAAAGAAAAACAGAGCTGGAGGAACCAGGCTCCCTGACTTCCGACTATACTACAAGGCTACAGTAATCAAGACAGTATGGTACTGGCACAAAAACACAAATATAGATCAATGGAACAGGATAGAAAGCCCAGAGATAAACCCACACACATATGGTCACCTTTTCTTTGACAAAGGAGGCAAGAATATACAATGGAGAAAAGACAGCCTCTTCAATAAGTGGGGCTGAGAAAACTGGACAGCTACATGTAAAAGAATGAAATCAGAACACTCCCTAACACCATACAAAGAAATAAGCTCAACATGGATTAAAAACCTTAATGTAAGGGCAGACGCTATCAAACTCTTATAGGAAAACATAGGCAGAACACTCTATGGCATAAATCACAGGAAGATCCTTTCTGACCCACCTCCTAGAGAAATGGAAATAAAAACAAAAATAAACAAATGGGACCTAATGAAACTTAACAGCTTTTGCACAGCAAAGGAAACCATAAACAAGATGAAAAGACAACCCTCAGAATGGGAGAAAATATTTGCAAAGGAAACTGACAAAGGATTAATCTCGAAAATTTACAAGCAGCTCATGCAGCTCAATATCAAAAAAACAAACAACCCAATCCAAAAATGGGCAGAAGACCTACATAGACCAAGGAAGATATACAGATTGCCAACAAACATATGAAGGAATGCTCAACATCATTAATCATTAGAGAAATGCAAATCAAAGCTACAATGATATATCATCTCACACCAGTCAGAATGGCCATCATCAAAAAATCTACAAACGGGCTTCCCTGGTGGCGCAGTGGTTGAGAGTCTGCCTGCCAATGCAGGAGACACAGGTTTGTGCCCCGGTCCGGGAAGATCCCACATGCCGCGGAGCGGCTAGGCCCGTGAGCCATGGCCGCTGAGCCTGTGCATCCGGAGCCTGTGCTCCGCAACAGGAAAGGCCACAACAGTGAGAGGCCCACGTACCACAAAAAAAAAAAAAAAAAAAAAAAAAATCTACAAATAATAAATGCTGGAGAGGGTGTGGAGAAAAGGGAACACTCTTGCACTGCTGGTGGGAATGTAAATTGATACAGCCACTATGGAGAACAGTATGGAGGTTCCTCAAACAACTACAAATAGAATTACCATACAACCCAGCAATCCCACTACTGGGCATATATACCCTGAGAAAACCATAATTCAAAAAGAGTCATGTACCAAAATGTTCATTGCAGCTCTATTTACGATAGCCAGGACATGGAAGCAATCTAAGTGTCCATCAACAGATGAATGGATAAAGAAGATGGGGCACATACATACAATGGAATATTACTCAGCCATAAAAAGAAATGAAACTGAGTTATTTGTAGTGAGGTGGATGGACCTGGAGTCTGTCATACAGAGTGAAGTAAGTCAGAAGGAGAAAAACAAATATCATATGCTAACACATATATATATGGAATCCAAGAAAAAAATATGTCATGAAGAGACTAGGGGTAGGACGGGAATAAAACACAGACCTACTAGAGCATGGACTTGAGGATGTGGGGAGAGGGAAGGGTAAACTGTGACAAAGTGAGAGAGTGGCATGGACATATATACACTACCAAACATAGGGTGGATAGCTAGTGGGAAGCAGCCGTATGGCACAGGGAGATCAGCTAGGTGGTTTGTGATCACCTAGAGGAGTGGGATAGGGAGGGTGGGAGGAAGGGAGACGCAAGAGGAAAGAGATATGGGAACATATGTATATGTATAACTGATTCACTTTGTTGTAAAGCAGAAACTAACACACCATTGTAAAGCAATTATACTCCAATAAAGATGTTAAAAAAAATTTTTTTACTAAAAATTAAAAATAAAAAAGACAATAAACACTGGAGAAGGTGTGGAGAAAAGGGAACCCCCTGCACTGTTAGTGGGAATGTAAATTGATACAGCCACTATGGAGAACAGTATTGAAGTTCCTTAAAAAAATAAAAATAGAACTACCATATGACCCAGCAATGCCACTACTGGGCATACACCCTGAGAAAACCATAATTCAAAAAGAGTCATGTACCAAAATGTTCATTGCAGCTCTATTTACAATAGCCAGGACATGGAAGCAACCTAAGTGTCCATCATCCGATGAATGGATAAAGAAGATGGGGCACATATATACAATGGAATATTACTCAGCAATAAAAAGAAACAAAACTGAGTTATTTGTAGTGAGGTGGATGGACCTTGAGTCTGTCATACAGAGTGAAGTAAGTCAGAAAGAGAAAGACAAATACTGTATGCTAACACATATATATGGAATCTAAGATTTTAAAAAATGTCATGAAGAACCTAGCGGTAAGGCGGGAATAAAGACACAGACCTACCAGAGAATGGACTTGAGGATCTGGGGAGGGGGAAGGGTAGGCTGTGACAAAGTGAGAGAGTGGCATGGACATATATACACTACCAAACGTAAAATAGATAGCTAGTGGGAAGCAGCCACATAGCACAGGGAGATCAGCTCGGTGCTTTGTGACCACTTAGAGGGATGGGATAGGGAGGGTGGGAGGGAGGGCAACCAAGAGGGAAGAGATATGAGGATATATGTATATGTATAACTGATTCACTTTTGTTATAAAGCAGAAACTAACACACCATTGTAAAGCAGTTATACTCCAATAAAGATGTTAAAAAAAAAAACCACTATGAGAATAATAAAAGTATCATACTTGTGAAGTCTGCCTATATAAAGGAAGCCCTGTGTTAATGCCTTCATTTAAATCATTTGGAAAGAAGTTAAAGGTACAACTGTAACAGAAACACAAAGAGCTCTGTCTAAATCACAAATTTTTCTAAATAAAAAAGAGAACAAATTGAAATCTGCTAACCAGCATAACCCCTCAAATTCAGTTCAACACAAAAAGTTCATTTAATATATAATACATATGCGGTGATTTATAATAATACTAACCCTGAGAAACGATAAGTACTCCACGTTACTGTACTGATCTTAAAGATTACCCAGTATTCATGAAACAGAACAGAGGCAAATCTTTTGAAATGACTATTATTTTCTCTCAAAATTAACTCATACATTTACTCAACTCTCAAAGAGAACACCATGCTTGGAACCCTTAGGCAATTCAACTCCAGCGTGCCTACTTCATGGTCTTGGAACATACAACTTACTTCCCCACTCTGAAGACAAAAGTGTCCCTTCATCTGGTTACTAATCCTTTCCCTCCTCAGTCTCCTTTAGACCTGGATGTCCACCAAGTGCTGAGAGTGTGTCTAACCACCATTATGCCCTCCTCCAGGCCCCTCTCCACTTCCATCACGGGCAATGCCCCATCAGAAGTCCTGTGGAAGGCATCCTGGCTTATCACACATGTGTTCTCTAGTGTGTCCTGTTCTGATGTCTGTGCATCCTGCCTCAGCTGTACCATCACACTCCCTATTGGTTAAAATTTATTCTGTGTCAAAGAGAGAGATTAAAGGTACACATATTTCTCCACTTTGCAGGCACCACATTAAAATCACTTTGTGACTTATACGTTTATAATAATTTGTAAACATGTCACAGAGGGTAAGGTATAAAGACATTCATGTACATCACAGAAATGACATTTTCATATTCTAAGTAATAGGAACACAGTTGACCACATGATGGATGCACATTCCAAAAGAGCTTCAGCAACCCAAGTGAGATCAACTAACAATGGAAACAGTATAAGGGTCAAAATGATCAGAAAACCATGTCCACCTCAAGGCCAACTTGCAAATATCTAAGACATAATCACACACAAGGGAACACCAAAAACAATTTTTAAATTCTACAAACATAAAATTATTAAATCAATGTAAAAATCAATGTTCCAATATTAACTGGAAAAAAGCAACCAGAAGTTCCTGGTAAATTGATGTAACTGACATTTTCAATAACAAATGACAACTTAAACTTTAATTCGTGTTCACTGAAAAGAAGCTATCAGCCAAAAATGACATAAAATAACTTCTAAGATAGATGAAATTCAGATTTCAAACTATAGGGGATAAGAAACAAATTATAAATGTCAGGTTCACGATAAGGGAAGCTATTTTAAAATAAACAAAAGTAAGCAGTTCAAACTTTACATGTACTCATTTTCAGTGAGCCAGGCAATAAGGCTACCAACCACGCTTGCCTTCTCTAAAAACCTTCACTCCCTGAACACATCTAGCAACTGACCAACACTTGTTCTATTTAACACACAGTGGAGTTTTCATCTGTGACACACAAAATCCTCTCCAATCTGGATGCTCAGCTTCATTGTCCCTGCCATTCAGTACTATTCCTGTGAAAAGCATCCTGCCATTAGCCACTGGCATTTCAAATCAAATAAAATAATATGTGACTATCCTGAGAAGGTTTTTAAAAACATCAAGGTAAATTATAAGCTGCTGTCAGACTCTGAACTGCAGCACCACAGAGACCCTTTGTCTGGGAGGCTGTCAGCTGTCAAAGCCTGACCTTTGCCTAACTGGTCAGCTAAGGAAGCATTAACACAACCTGTTTAACCTCTCCCATTCATCTTTAACGTGACACAAGGTTAAGTCAATCAACTCAGCAATGAGAGGTATAAAACAGTCCCCACAGACAGCTATACCTACTCATTTCTTATCCTTCCAAGAAATTTCAGTTTTACAATCCAAGTTATTTACACATAAGTCCAAGAATGAAAAATATCAGTTTTTCCTTTTTGAATACTTCATATTAAGGCTTCCTGTTGTATGTCATGAAGATTCCAAATCTACCAGATATTAGAAACCCAAATATAGACTAAATGAGCCAAAGTATCAAAGGACTGCCAGAGCCAGAAAGAGAACATGAGAGTCCCACATCTGATAACTGGCCCCATTTTCACCTCCTCCAAATTTGCAACCAATAAAATTACATCAGCCATGGCAAACTGAACAAAAACAAAATTTAAAAGGAAAAACTATGCAAAGAAATTAATTATCCCTTTTTCCATATATATTTCTTCATGAAAGCAAACATAATGCAATTTCGTTATAACACTGCATCTCCTCCTAAGGTGAAAATATCATTGTTGGCACTTCCTTGCTGGTCCGGTGGTTAAGACTCCGTGCTCCCAATGCAGGGGGCCCTAGTTCAATCCCTGGTCAGGGAACTAGATCCCACATGCCACAACTAAGAGCTCACATGCCACAACAAAGACCCGGCGCAGCCAAATAAATAAAAAAATAAATAAACTTTTTAATGTCATTGCAGCATTAATGAAACTGAAAAGATGGAAAAATGCACACAAACACAGCACACAAGCCCTTGAAGACCAGACAGACTCTAAGATGTGTATGCCAGTGGTCCAGCTTCTGTGACATGAAAACCAAGATGGCCTGTGGCTCTCCACCTGCTGCTGTTTCCTTCTGCCTCCGTTTAGGCGGCAGGGCCTATTATACATCTGAGACCAGCTTATGTGACAAATGCTAGTAACTTTCCCCTACACCTCGTTTGTCCTGAGTCTAAAACATGGGTCCTGAGCCTAAAAGCATCACCGACACCTGTTTTAACATAATAGTTCTCAAAGCAAACCAAATATGCTAACCAAAGTGAAGGAAATGTGCATGTTCCTATTAATTATAAAAGTCTAGAAACTGAAAGGACTACAGGAATTGAGGGGCAAGCTAATCAACAGCACCTGAATTCAAGTGCCTTACTTGCCAGGATGAGGTGCCATGGGAGAGTACCAGGAGAAGAGAGGAACAGGTCTCTGCCAGGAAAGTGATTACAGTCTGCCCCAAGAATGACTTTTCTGCCAGGCACCCTACAATACTTTCTCACTCTACCTGCCATGAATCCCCAACAGCTACAACCACTGGATCAAGTATTATCTATAGTGTTTATTTCAAAAAGAAAAGGCATAATGTTTTTCACACTCTCCACACCTTCATCCAAGGTTCTGATAAATCCCCTCAGACAACTAGCTCTACCTTATTCCCCCACCTAGAATCACTGAACTAGAAAAACCAAAACAGTCACCCAAGAAGCCAAAGTTACTGTTCTTTTCAGAAACTGTACGGGACGCCCATCCATCATGATGTACAAATGTGGACAGTAATGTTCCCTTCAGTCAATCTTCCAATTTTATACATATTTCTACATGTTACTTTAATGTATATGTTTATTAAGATGCACCTCAAATGACATGGAGAATGAAACAGTAAATAAATAATTGTAGCAAGCAGATTAGAAACAACCAGAGTAGTGTTAAAAACCAATCATGATTGGCAACACACTTGTTAAAAGTATGCATTAAAAAAAGTATGCATATATTTTCCATAAATTTGTTTCCTAAAATATAAACCCAAAATAATTTTTTTAATTGCAACAAAACATACCAATCTAATAACCTCAAAGTTCTCCAAATATAGGCATTTACTGCCTCTGTGTCCTCCTTAACATCACTAGTGAACATACATGTCAGGCACAGTACTAAATACACCATACACGCTATCTCCATTAAACCCCACAAATCTGCGAAGTGGAGATTGTGATTATTCCCATTTTGAAGATGAGGAAACTGAAATACAGATTCAAAATTACATAGCTGACTGTCAAGTCTGACTGAATTTTATGCTACTTATAAACCAATAAGTTTGCCTATTACTGTTTAATTCAGTCAGGCAGAAGACACAGACTCCAGCATTAGAGACAGAGACCTTTATTATCCACAGTGCAGGAAGCAACATAAGAACCAGCATGTTTGTGTGCTTCTCCTTCCCCCAGGGGCAACATGACACAGCATAGACGAATGCTCGGAGTACAGTGAGGTTGCACTGCATCTAAGGAGGCTGGGAACCAGTCACTTCCACAGCAGGCAGTAAGCAAGCCTCCTCTATGTACCAGGAAGACATTACCTCATGCCTCGAGGTTGCCTGCTAAAAACACAGCTGTGAGAAATGGCCCAGGTAAATACTGCTCAGTACCCTGCATTCCTAACATACCCAGCAAGATGTGCAAGAGCAGGAGAGACACGTGGAGGAGGGTTTTTCCCAACACTTATATGTGCTGGACTGCTAACTATCATTAATAAAATACATTCCAAAAGTTTAACTTTTTTCCCTAAATTTAAAATTATAATTCTTGAGATTTCTGAGGCTTCTGGTTAAAAATGGTAAACTGAACATAAGTATTTAATTCCACTACCTGCACAACAAAATAAAAATGACAATAAAAGTGTAAAAAGAATATAAACCACAAAGGACAAACAAAATAGCAGAAGAGAAGGTCTACATATTTTTGGAAAGGAGATGAAAGTGCATTAACTGATTTAGAAAAAAAGAGAAACCTACAACTTAATCCCTGGAGAAAATGATACTGAAAAGAAGAAAGCAAATATGACCGTAGAGAGAAGAAAAAATCATGAATTAGAAGCACCATACATAAAAGAGAAAAGATGTAAGTCAGGGAATGCAAAAAAAATAAAGAAAAGACACCACAGTGAGCAGTGGGCTCCTGCTCTCAGATACAAGAAGATCAGCACTAAGACATAGATCACTGTGGAAAAACACTGGAGGCTTCCTCTGAAACACTGACTTTGGCAGGGCTCATCCAACAATCAAATATTTAAAAAAAAAAAAAAAAAAAGAGAGAGATCAAATAAGACCCAATAGTAAATAAGCATCATATACACCTGCATGAGCACATAAAACCCAATCTTCCAATTTACTTTTTCACATCTCAATCTTAAATAAAAACAAATAGTCAAGGATCATTAAACATTCAAGGAAAAATTCAACACGAAGGACTATATAAAACAGATGAACTAAATAAAGGAATAAGAGGTAAACAGACAACTAACGGAGCAGAAGACAACTAACAATCTTTAAAAGAAAGGAGAAAATATATTCATGAAGCAAAACCAGAAGGCTATAAAAAAGAGAACCAGAAAGGACTATTAGAAACTAAAGACAGGAGGACGGCAGAAGCAGAAGCAAGAACTACAATCCTGCAGCCTGTGGAAAAGAAACTACATTCACAGAAACAGAGAAAAGATGAAAAGGCAGAGGTCTATGTACCAGATGAAGGAACAAGATAAAACCCCAGAAAAACAACTAAATGAAGTGGAGATAAGCAACCTTCCAGAAAAAGAATTCTAAATAACGATAGTGAAGATGATCCAGGACCTTGGAAAAAGAATGGAGGCAAAGATCGAGAAGATGCAAGAAATGTTTAATAGAGACCTAGAAGAATTAAAGAACAAACAAACAGAGATGAACAATACAATAACTGAAGTGAAAACTACACTGGAAGGAATCAATACCAGAATAACTGAGGCAGAAGAATGGATAAGTGACCTGGAAGACAGAATGGTGGAATTCACTGCTACGGAACAGAATAAAGAAAAAAGATAGAAAAGAAATGAAGACTGCCTAAAAGACCTCTGGGACAACATTAAACACAACTAAATTTGCATTACAGGAGTCCAAGAAGGAGAAGAGAGAGAGAAAGAACCAGGGAAAATACTTGAAGAGATTATAGTCCAAAACTTCCCTAACATGGGAAAGGAAATAGCCACCCAAGTCCAGGAAGTGCAGGGAGTCCCATACGGGATAAACCCAAGAAGAAACACACCGAAACACACAGTAATCAAATTGGCAAAAATTAAAGACAAAGAAAAATTATTGAAAGCAGTAAGGGAAAAATGACAAATAACCTACAAGGGAACTCCCATAAGTTTAACAGCTGACTTCTCAGCAGAAACTCTACAAGCCAGAAGCGAGTGGTATGATATACTTAAAGTGATGAAAGGGAAGAACCTACAACCAAGATTACTCTACCCAGCAAGGATCTCACTGAGATTCCATGGAGAAATCAAAAGCTATACAGAAAAGCAAAAGCTAAGAGAATTCAGCAGCACCAAACCAGCTCTACAACAAATGCTAAAGGAACTTCTCTAGGCAGGAAACACAAGAGAAGGACAAGACCTACAATAACAAACCCAAAACAATTAAGAAAATGATGATAGGAACATACATATCGATAATTATCTTAAATGTGAATGGATTAAAGCTCCAACCAAAAGACACAGGCTTCCTAAATGGATACAAAAACAAGACCCATATATATGCTGTCTACAAGAGACCCATTTCAGACCTAGGGACACATAAAGACTGAAAGTGAGGGGATGGAAAAAGATATTCCATGCAAATGGAAATCAAAAGAAAGCTGGAGGAGCAATATTAATATCAGAGAAAATAGATTTTAAAATAAAGAATGTTAGAAGAGACAAGGAAGAACCCTACATAAAGATCAAGGGATCAATTAAAGAAGAAGATATAACAATTATAAATATCTATGCACCCAACGTAAGAGCACCTCAATACATAAGGCAACTGCTAACAGCTTTAAAAGAGAAAATCGACAGTAACACAATAACAGTGCAGGACTTTAACACCTCACTTACACAAATGGACAGATTATCCAAGATGCAAATAAATCAGGGAACAGAAGCTTTAAATAACACAACAGGCCAGACAGATTTAATTGATATTTATAGGACATTTCACCCAAAAACAGCAGATTACACTTTCTTCTCAAGTGCGAATGGAACATTCTCCAGGATAGATCATATCTTGGGTCACAAATCAAGCTTTGGTAAATTTAAGAAAACTGAAATCGTATCAAGTATCTTTTCTGACCACAACGCTATGAGACTAGATATCAATTACAAGAAAGAAATTTGTAAAAAATACAAACACATGTAGGCTAAACAATACACTACTTAATAACCAAGAGATCACTGAAGAAATCAAAAGGAAATCAAAATGTACCTAGAGACAAATGACAATGAAAACACAATGATCCAAAACCTACGGGATGCAGCAAAAGCAGTTCTAATAGGGACATTTATAGCTATACAAGCCTACCTCAAGAAACAAGAAAAATCTCAAATAAACAATCTAACCTTTCACCTAAAGGAACTAGAGAAAGGACAAACAAAACCCAAAGTTAGCAGAAGGGAAGAAATCATAAAGATCAGAGCAGAAATAAATGAAATAGAAACAAAGAAAACAATAGCAAAGATCAATAAAACTAAAAGCTGTTTCTTTCAGAAGATAAACAAAATTGATAAAACATTAGCCAGACTGACCAAGAAAAAGAGGGAGAAGACTCAAATCAATAATTTTGAAATGAAAAAGGAGAAGTTACAACAGACACCACAGAAATACAAAGCATCCTCAGAGACTACTACAAGAAATGCTATGCCAATGAAATGGACAACCTGGAAGAAATGGACAAATTCTTAGAAAGGTATAACCTTCCAAGATTGAACCAGGAAGAAATACAAAATATGAACAGACCAATCACAAGTAATGAAATTGAAACTGTGATTTAAAAACTTCCAATAAACAAAACCAGATGGCTTCACAGGTGAATTCTATCAAACATTTAGAGAAGAGCTAACACCCAGCCTTCTCAAACTCTTCCAAAAAATTGCAGAGAAAGGAACACTCCCAAATTCATTCTATGAGGCCACCATCACCATGATAACAAAACAAGACAAAGATACTACAAAAAAGGAAAATTACAGACCAATATCACTGATGAATATAGATGCAAAACTCCTCAACAAAATACTAGCAGACAGAATCCAACAACACATTAAAAGGATCATACACCACAGTCATGTGGGATTTATCCCAGGGATGCAGGAATTCTTCAAAATACGCAAATCAATCAATGTGATACACCATATTAACACATTAAAGAATAAAAACCATATGATCATAGCAATAGATGCAGAAAAAGCTTTCGACAAAATTCAACACCCATTTATGATAAAAACTCTCCAGAAAGTGGGCATAGAGGGAACCTACCTCAACATAATAAAGGCAATATATGACAAAGCCACAGCAAACATTATTCTCAATGGTGAAAAACTGAAAGCATTTCCTCTAAGATCAGGAACAACACAAGGATGTCCACTCGCACCACTATTATTCAACATAGTTTTGGAAGTCCTAGCCATGGCAATCAAAGAAGAAAAAGAAATAAAAGTAATATAAATTGGAAAAGAAGAAGTAAAACTGTCACTGTTTGCAGATGACATGATACTATACATAGAGAATCCTAAAGATGCCACCAGAAAACTACTAGAGCTAAGCAATGAATTTGGTAAAGTAGCAGGATACAAAATTAATGCACAGAAATCTCTTGTATTCCTATACACTAATGATGAAAAATCTGAAAGAGAAATTAAAGAAACACTCCCATTTACCATTGCAACAAAAACGATAAAATACCTAGGAATAAACCTACCTAGGGAGAAAAAAGACAAAAGATGCGGAAAACTATAAGACACTGATGAAAGAAATTAAAGATGATACCAACAGATGGAGAAATATACCATGTTCTTGGATTGGAAGAATCAATATTGTGAAAATGACTATACTACCCAAAGCAATCTACAGATTCAATGCAATCCCTATCAAATTACCAAGGGCATTTTTCACAGTACTAGAACGAAAAATTTCACAATTTGTATGGAAACACAAAAGATCCCTAATAGCCAAAGCAGTCTTGAGGGAAGAAAACGGAGCTGGAGGAATCAGACACCCTGACTTCACACTATACTACAAAGCTACAGTAATCAAGACAATATGGTACTGGCACAAAATCAGAAACATAGATCAATGGAACAAGATAGAAAGCCCAGAGATAAACCCACGTACCTATGGTCAACTAATCTATGACAAAGGAGGCAAGGATATACAATGGAGAAAAGACAGTCTCTTCAATAAGTGGTGCTGAGAAAACTGGACAGCTACATGTAAAAGAATGAAATTGGAACACTCCCTAACACTGTACACAAAAATAAACTCAAATGGTGCTTCCCTGGTGGCACAGTGGTTGAGAGTCTGCTTGCCGATGCAGGGGACACAGGTTCGTGCCCCGGTCCGGGAAGATCCCACATGCCGCGGAGCTGCTAGGCCCGTGAGCCACGGCGCGTGAGCCATGGCCACTGAGCCTGCACGTCCAGAGCCTGTGCTCCACAATGGGAGAGGCCACAACAGTGAGAGGCCCGCATACAGCAAAAAAAATAAAAAAACAAATAAATAAACTCAAAATGGATTATAGACCTAAGTGTAAGATCAGACACTATAAAACTCTTAGAGGAAAACATAGGAAGAACACTCTTTGACATAAATCACAGCAAAATATTTTTTGATCCACCTCCTAGAGTAATGGAAATAAAAACAAAAATAAACAAATGGGACCTAAGGAAACTTCAAAGCTTTTGCACAGCAAAGGAAACCATAAACAAGACGAAAAGACAACCCTCAGAATGGGAGACAATATTTGCAAATGAATCAATGGACAAAGGATTAATCTCCAAAATATATAAACAGCTCATGCAGCTCAATATTAAAAAAACAAACAATCCAATCCAAAAATGGGCAGAAGACCTAAATAGACATTTCTCCAAAGAAGACATACAGATGGCGAATAGGCACATGAAAAGCTGCTCAACATCACTAATTATTAGAGAAATGCAAATCAAAACTACAATGAGGTATCTCCTCACACCAGTCAGAATGGCCATCATCAAAAAATCTACAAACAACACATGCTGGAGAGGGTGTGGAGAAAACGGAACCCTCTTGCTCTGTTGGTGGGAATGTAAATTGACACAGCCACTATGGAAAACAGTATGGAGGTTCCTTAAAAAACTAAAAATAGAACTACCATACCACCCAGCAATCCCACTACTGGGCATATACCCAGAGAAAACCATAATTCATAAAGACACATGCACCCCAATGTTCATTGCACCACTATTTACAATAGCCAGGTCATGGAAGCAACCTAAATTCCCATCAACAGACGAATGGATAAAGAAGATGTGGTACATCTATACAATGGAACATTACTCTGCCATAAAAAGGAACGAAATCGGGTCATTTGTTGAGACATGGATGGATCTAGAGACTGTCATACAGAGTGAAGTAAGTCAGAAAGAGAAAAAGAAATATCGTATATTAACACATATATGTGGAACCTAGAAAAATGGTACAGATTAACAGGTTTGCAGGGCAGAAATTGAGACACAGATGTACAGAAAAAAGTATAGACACCAAGGCGGGAAAGCGGTGGGGGCGGTGGCAGTGGTGGTGTGATGAATTGGGCAATTGGCATTGACATGTATACACTGATGTGTATAAAATTGATGACTAGTAAGAACCTGTTTCATAAAAAAATAAAATGAAAGCATAAAAAAAAGAAATTAAAGACAGGACGTCAAAAGAAAACATAATAAATGTTGGGAAGGATGCAGAGAAAAGAGAACCCTTGTACACTGTTGATGGGAATGCAAATTGGTGCAGCCACTGTGGAAAACAGTATAGAGGTTTCTGAAAAAACTAAAAATAGAACTACCATATGACCTAGCAATTCCACCCTTGGGTATATATCTGAAAAAAACAAAAACATTCAAAGTTATACATGCACCCCAATGTTCATAGCAACATTATTTATAATTGCCAAGATATGGAAGCAATCTACGTGTCCATCAACACATGAATGGATACACACAATGGAATACTACTCAGTCATGAAAAAGAATGGAATTTTGCCATTTGCAGCAACATGCATGGACTTGGAGGACATTATGCTAATTGAAATACGTCACAGAAAGACAAATACTGTTATGACATCACTTATACATGGTTACCATCAAGGGTGGTGGGGGGCTGTGAGGGACAATACAGGAGTGGGGGAGTAGGAAACATAAATTATTGAGTATAAGACAGGCTCAAGGATGTATTGTACAACACAAGGAATTCAGCCAGTATTTTGTAATAACTGTAAATGGAAAGTAACCTTTAAAAGTTGTATAAAAAATTTAAAATAAAAATAAAAAATAAATATATAGAAATTAAAGACAGGAGAACAGGGGGAAAAAAGATTTATAAAACAGTTGAAGAACTTTCCTAGAAAATAAAATAAAAAGATAAACTGGATGTTAAAACAAAGAAGAAAATAAGAGGAGAAATTCAGAAGGTCCAAATTCTAACAAACAAGAAATTATAAAGAAAGACCAATGAAAATCAAAAGGGAAGAAATGATCAAATCCATAACAAAAAGAAATGTTTTAAACAGAGGAACACAAGTATTCAGGTTAAAGGGCCCATGAAGTTCCCATCCAAGAATGAAAAACAATTCAGACATCATCATGAAATTTCACAAACCTGAGTAGGAGGTGGGAGGGCCAAACTACAGAAAGTGAGACACAGTTCAAATGGAAACAAAAAGAAAGCTAGGGTACCAATACTTATATCAGACAAAATAGACTTTAAAACAAAGACTGTAACAAGAGACAAAGAAGAACATTACATAATGATCAAGGGATCCCTTGATCAAGGGATCAGTAAGAAGATATAACAACTGTAAATACATATACACCCTACATGGGAGCACCTAAATACAAAGAAGCAAGTACTAATAAACATAAAGAGACAGTAACAAAATAATAGTAGAGGACTTTAACACTCACATTAAGGGACAGATCATCCAGACAGAAACTCATTAAGGAAACACTGGTGTTCAATGACACATAAGAACAGATGAACTTAACAGATATATAAAGAGCAATCCATCCAAAAGCAGCAGAATACATCCTTTTCAAGTGCACATAAAACATTCCCTAGGACAGATCACATGCTAGGCAACAAAATAGTTCCAAAAAATTTAAGAAGACTGAACTCATATCAAGCATCTTTTCTGACCACAACACTATGAGACTAGAAATCAAGTATAAGAAAAAAAATACCAAAACCCCCAAATACATGGAGTCTAAACAACATGCTACTAAACAACCAATGGGTCCCTGAAGAAATCAAAGAGAAAGTCAAATTACATGGAGACAAGTGAAAGGGAAACACAATCCAAAATCTATGGGATACAGCAAAAGCAGCTCTAAGAGGGAAGTTTATAGTGATATAAATCTACCTCAAGAAACAAGAAAAACCTCAAAACAATTTAACCTTACACCTAAAGGAAGTAGAAAAAGAAAAACAAACAAAAAATTAGTAGGAAGAAAGAAATAATAAAAATCAGAGCAAAAATAAATGAAATAGAGACTAACTAAAAAATTAGAAAAGATCAATGAAACTAAGAACTGGTTCTTTGCAAATATAAACAAAATTGACAAACCTCTAGCCAGACTCATCAAGATAGAGAGGACCCAAATAAATAAAATATTAAATGAAAGAGGAAAAGTTACAATGTCACAGAAATACAAAGGATCATAAGTGACTACTACAAACAATTATACACCAATACAATGGACAACGTAGAAGGAATGGATAAATTTCTAGAAATGTACAGTATCCCAAGATGAATCAGGAAAAAATAGAAAATGTGAACAGATTATTATATATATAATAACAGAACAATTATCAGTATTAAAATTAAATCAGTAATCAAAAATCTCCCAGCAAACAAATGTCCAGGACCTGATGGCAACACAGGTGAACTCTACCAAAGATTTAAAGAAGACCTAAAACCTATCCTTCTCAAACTACTCCAAATAACTGAAGAGGAAGGAATATTTCTGAACTCATTCAATGAGGCCAGCATTACCATGATAGCAAAACAAGACAAAGACACCACAAATAAAAAAAAAAAAAAAAAATCAGGGCTTCCCTGGTGGCGCAGTGGTTGAGAGCCCACCTGCCAATGCAGGGGACATAGGTTCGTGCCCCGGTCCGGGAAGATACCACATGCCGCGAAGCGGCTGGGCCAGTAAGTCATGGCCGCTGAGCCTGCGCATCTGGAGCCTGTGCTCCACAACGGGAGAGGCCACAACAATGAGAGGTCTGCGTTCCAAAAAAAAAAAACAATTAGCAAAACAAATTCAACAATACACTAAAAGGAGCATACACTATGATCAAATGGGATTTACTCCAGACATGCAAGGATGCTTTAGCATCTGCAAATCAATGTGATGTGCAACTAACAAAAAACAAAAATCATATGATCATCTCAGTAGATGCTGAAAAAGCTTTTGACAAAATTCAAAATGATTTATGATAAAGATGCTCAACAAAGAGGGTATAGAAGGAATATACCTCAACATAATAAAGGCCCAATATGACAAACCTACAGCTAACATCATACTCAACAGTGAAAAACTGAAAGCATTTCCTTTAAGATCAGGAACAAGACAAGAGCGTCCACTCTCGCCACTTTCATTGTACATAGTATTGGAAGCCCTAGCCACAGCAATCAGACCAAAAAAAGAAATAAAAGGAATTCAAATTGTAAAGGAAGAAGTGAAACTGTCACTGTTGACAGATGACATGATACATATACAGAAAATCCTAAAGATGCCACTGAAAAACTGATAGAACTAATAAACGAACCCAGTAAAGTTGTGGAATACAAGATTAATATACAGAAATCTATTGCATTTCTATAAACTAACAATGAACTATCAGAAAGAGAAATTAAGAAAACAATCTCACTTACAACTGCATCCATAACAATAAAATACCTAAGAGAGTAAATCTAACCAAGAAGGTAAAAGACCTGTACTCAGAAAACTATAAGACACTGATGAAAGAAACTAAAGATGACACCAAAAAAATGGGATGATAAAGCATGCTGATGGACTGGAGGAATTAATATTGTTAAAATGACCATACTACCTAAGGCAATTTACAGAGTCAAAGCAATCTCTATCAAAATACCAATGGCATTTTTCACAGCACTACAACAAATAATTCTAAAGTTTGTATGGAAACACAAAAGATCCCAAATAGCCAAAGCAATCTTAAAAAAGTAAAACAAAACTGGAGGTATCGTGCTCCCTGATTTCAAGCTGTATTACAAAGCTACAGTAATCAAAACAGTATGGTACTGGCACAAAAGCAGATACATAGATCAATGGGACAGAATAGAGCATCCAGAAATAAACCCACACTTATGTGGTCAATTAATCTAAAACAAAGGTTACAAGAATATACAATGCAGAAAAGATAGCCTCTTCAATAAGTGGTGTTGAGAAAACTGGACGGGTACATGCAAAAGAATCAAACTGGACTACTTCCTCACACCATGCACAAAAATAAACTCAAAATGGAATAAGACTTAAATGTAAGACCTGAAAGCATAAAACTCCAGGAAGAAAACACAGGCAGTACATTCTTTGACGTTGGCCTTAGCAATATTTTTTAGAATATGTCTCCTCAAGCAAGGGAAACAGAAGCAAAAATAAACAAATGTGACATCAAACTTAAAAGCTTTTGAACCAAGAAAACAAAAAGGTAACTTACTGAATGGGAGAAGATACTTTAACAATATAGCTGATAAAGATTAATATCCAAAATATACAAAGAATTCACACAATTCAACATCACAAAAACAAACAACCAGATTAAAAAATGAAAAGACAAGCTAAATAGACATGCTTCCAAAGAAGACATACAGATGGCCAACAGACACATGAAAAGATGCTCAACATCACTACTCATCAGGGAAATGCATATCAAAACCACAAGGAGAGGGCTTCCATGGTGGCGCAGTGGTTGAGAGTCCACCTGCCGATGCAGGGGACACGGGTTGGAGTCCTGGTCCAGGAAGATCCCACATGCCACAGGGCAACTAAGCCATGAGCCACAACTATTGAACCTGCACTCTAGAGTATGTGAGCCACAGCTGCTGAAGCCTGCATACCACAACTACTGAAGCCCTCGTGCCTAGAGCCTGAGCTCCACAATGAGAAGCCTGCACACTGCAACAAAGAATAGCCCCCACTCACCGCAACTAGAAAGAGCCTATGCGCAGCAGCGAAGACCCAACACAGCCAAAAATATAAATAAATAAACAAATAAATAGTTTTTTAAACAATGATCTTACCAAGAAAATGAAATGACAATCCTCAGAATGGGAGAACAAATATCTGTAAATCACATATCTTATAGCGGACTTGTATCCAGAATATGGAAAGAATATGTAACACTCAACAATAAAAAGATAACTCAGATACAAAATAGACAAAGGATATGAACAGATATTTCTCCAAAGAAAATATACAAATAATCAAATAGCACATGAAAAGATGTTCAACATCATCAGTCACTAGGGAAATAAAAATCAAAACCACAATGAAGTATCATTTCACACCCACCAGGATGACTATATTCAAAAAAAAAAAAAGACAGCAACAATTGCTGGAGAACGTGAAGCAACTAGAACCCTCACACACTAGTGAGACGTACAATGGTGCAGGCACTCTAGAAAACAGTTCGGCAGTTCCTTGAAAGTTTAAATACAGAATTACCCTATAACCTAGCAATCCCACTCCCAGGTATTATATAAATCTGAAACAAATAAAAAGATATCCACACAAAAATGTGTATGCAAATATTCACTGCAGCATTATTCATAATAGCTAAAATGTAGAAATAACCCAATGTCCATCAACTATTGAATAGAGAAATGAATATAAAATGAAGTACTGATACATGCTACATATACAACATAGATGAAGCTTGAAAATATTATGCTAAGTGAAAGAAGCCAGTAACAAAAGATCACAAGTTATATGAAATGTCCACTTATATGAAATGTCCAGAATAGGCAAATTCACACAGACAGAAAGCAGATTAGCTGTTGCCAAGGGATGACAGAGAGAGAAATCGAGAGGGATGTCTACTGGGCACAGGTTTCTTTTTTAGGGTAACAAAAATGTTCTAAAATTAGATGGTGATGGTTGCACAACTCTATGACTATACTAAAAACCAACAAATTGTACGTTTTAAAAGAGTGAAGGTCAAGGTATGTAAATTATATTTCAATAAGGCGATTATAAAAAATTATACTCGTGATCTCACTTATATGTGGAATCTAAAAAAGTCCAACTCAGAGAGTATAACAGTGGTTGCCAGGGGCTGGGCGGCAGAGCAGGCAAGGAGATGCTGGTCACAGGGCACAAGCGTCCAGTTATAAGAGGAGTAAGCTCTAGGGATCTCATGTACAGCTGCTATGAGAGTTGATTCTAAAGGTTCTCACCACAACAACAAAATGGTAATGATGTGAGGTGAAGGATGTGTTAACTAATCTTATTGTGGTAAACATTTCACAACATATACGTGTATCACCACACTGTGCACCTTAAAGTGACACAACATTAGTATGTCCATTATATCTCAATAAAGCTGGGGAAAAAAAAAATACCATGTGTTACTATTTATGTAAAGTTCAAAGACAGGCAGAATTACTTATGATATTAAAAGTCAGGATAGTGGTTATCAGGAGGGAGACAGGGTTAGTAAATGGGAGGAGGCACAAGGCAGCACAGGGGGACAGCAATGTTCTCTTTCTTAACCTTTGTGATACTTCACAGAGCTGGACAGTTATGATTTGTGCACTTTTCTGTATATGCTATACTTAAATAAAAAAGTTTTTTAAAAAAAGAAACATTATGGTTTTTGCTTAAAAAAATTTACCTGATCTATTGAGACAATCTAAAGAATAAATCTTCTCACAAACACTTTTTCTCGACCTAATAAAACCATAATTTCAACAACAGCGAAAAAAAATTAATTATTTTTAATATGAGGACAAATGGATGGTAACTGACATTAGCAATAACGGACTTCACTAAGGATCAGCATTCTAAGCAAAGTGGAAAATGCAGGAGGTTTGGGTGGGATGGCTCTGGGACCAACACTTTTCTCTGCCCAGGTAGATGTTACTCAGAAACCTCACAGGGTTCACAGACGTGATACAAACTGTGGAAAGTGCCTTGCTGGCATATGACAGACACTAAATGTCCACCAAAGGTTTATTTACTTCCCTTCACACAATCTCCTTCCCCCAACGAAATAACCCACCCTGGTTCTTGCTGCAGTGGGCACATCCACTTCTCAGCAGGACAATGTCTTTCACCTACTCCAACTTCTACTTTTTTTTACTTTATTTGGCCTCATGACACCCATTCTAACACCCAAATAGAGTCCCAAACCATCCTACTGCCATCTGACTGCTCTAAGTTTTCCAAACAGAATTTTTCTCCCTCCCCACTGCAGCACACTCACCTAAAAGACATAAATTCTATTTCCACCCCCAATAATTATCCCTGCTAAATATGCGCCCAACATTTCTTCTATTTTCTTTAATTACTACATGTAATTCAATCATATTTGTCTACAAAATTATACCTTAAAACTATTCAGATATTTTACTGACAACTGACTTCTAAAATAAAGTATTATCCCCCAAACCTCATTGTTGGAAATAACTACTACCACTCTTCTGTTTTCTTTAGAACATTATTAGCTTTAAATTTCTGGCCTGGAAGAGTCCAGTTAAAGATAAACTTTTATAAATTAAACCTTCTTGTGCTTTCATAAATCACATATTTAATACAGCAACTGAATAAATGTGCAGCTCTGGTACTAAGGAGCCTCTTTTCTTCTAGTTATGGAAGGGAGAGGTTCACTGTTGTGCAAAGCCAATAGTTATTGTTTCAGGTGGGTACTTAGGAAGAAACTGTAAAGAGAACAAACCCCACACATTAACACCAACACTTAAGGGAGGGATGAACGGTGATAACAATTGGGAATGACTTTAAAAATATACTTACAGCCTCAAACTGCAAATGGCTCTCCTTTAAGAAACTCTGAATTTTGTCCTTGGGTAAAATACTGAATCGAAACCGAAGGAGATCCATTTCTTGTTGAATGAACCAGCGCCTAAGCTCTTCACTAAAATGGAGACAAGAAAATTATAAGTGAAAAGTCCACTGACTATTTTAAAAGTCCACTGATTAAATCCGAGAAACTTCTATGAAACAATATTCAAACATGAGCAAGATGCCAAAAGACTGAAGTTAAAAGCATCAAGTCCTCTATTATGGTAAGAGTGTGAATGCATATCACATGCCACCATCTCCCGGGGATGAACAGAATATAGGGGAGAAAGGTGTTATGAACATAAAATTAAAAGAATTAAATACAGAATACTTCGAGCCTAGCTGCATTATTAACAAATAACATAAAACAGTGCACTTCTTTTAATGTAACTGAAAAATAGTCATTTACATCAGAAAATGGGGTATCCCTTCAGTCAATGCCAAATAAACATCAAAAGTTTTTAAAGGTAACTTTATCTCTGAATGGATTATGATCAGATAAACTATGCAAAGTAAACTTTGCTTACAGCTTTATAGTTTATAATTTCACAAAATTTAATATGCACTAGGATATCTCAATTTTTTAAGTCAACATACATTAATTTATAAGACAGATGGGCATTATTGTTGTTGTAAAATAATTATGCTACTTCATGTAAAATATGATTTAATTTTCTTTCCCCAAATGACTTTCACATTGTCAGCAATTCATTTACTGCATAAATTGCATAAACTGCATGTGCTTTCTTACAAAAGAAAAACTCTGGGACTAAAGCTGGTGAATAATTTCTCAGTTATTATCTTGAGATAGTCACCAATTCAAGATTCCCATTTGATAAGCCTATTACCAAAAAGAAACAGAAAAGAAACATAGTAAGAATGTAATTTAGCCAAAATTAATACAGGAAAAAAAAAAGTTAAAAAAAAAAAAGCAACTAACTCCTTCTCCCTCTGGGTGGCGCTATTGACTTATAAGAAACCAACTACCAAAGAAAAGATCTTAATCTAAGGTGCACCAGCCCATACATGTCAACATCTAAAAACCTGTGCAGATTCAAGTATGTGTTTGATTCATTATTTCTTATAAATACTACCATTTTTTTTCTGGGGAAAAAAAATATCAAAAGTCCTTCCTAATGAAATCCCCTCTAATTTTAAATCCTAAATGAAGAGTCTCTCCCATAAAGTAAAAAGTGTTTTAACAGGCAAAATCTGCAAAAAAAAAAAAAAATTTTTTATTTTTTAGTAAACAACTTGTTTCAAACAATTCTCTGCAACAGTGTTCTGCCCATGAGCCACTGGTTTCTGATGTTATTCTGGGATTTCCTACGATCAGTACAATACCTGTCAGCCCTCCTGGACCAGTTTACAACCCAAGATGTCAGACTTGATCATGAAGGACAAAGGTATACTCACGACTGGCAGTAAGCAAGACGTAAAATAAAGTGAGAAATGTGATCTCTTCTTCGGGGTTCATATTCATCTTCCAAGTTTTCCTTAAGAACAATGGCACATGAAGAAAGTAAATGCATTGGAACAGTAAAAGGTGTAAAGAAATACTGAGTCAGCATAAGTCAATGGTAAAGCAGGAGTTTCAATAACACAGATTTCATAATATGCTCCCCAGGGTGAGTACCATTTTACTTAGGTTAGCAACCAGATGAAACAGAACTGAACAACAATACTTCCTGAGTTTGGACCCCACTATTTTCTTCCTCTTCTTAACTTTCCTTCTCATCCAGCCTACACCCAGGCACTCACCTCTTCTACTACTTCTCACATCAACCCTCAACTGCTTTCACTTCAACCATTTGGCAAAACCTAGATTCTAAATAAATCCAAAGATACACTCTGCAGTCCTGTTCCCAAAATGCTGAGAACCTCTGGGAAAGATATATACAACTATAGGAATTTGGAACATTAAAAATTCACAGCCTCTAACCTCTACTGGACCTTTACCAACACCAAGGCATCTTTATTCAAGCTCAACACAGTCAAAGCAAACACATCCTGAGCATTTCCAAGGTACCAGGCACTGTTATAAGCATTTTTAATCCATTAGCCCATATAATCCTTTGAAAACCCCTATGAGGTAGGCATCACTATATCCCTGTTTTAAAGATGAGGAAACTGAGGCGGAAAGAAGTTATATAATTTCGTCCAGGTCACAAAGCTTGTAAGCAGTAGAGCTGGGATCTGGTCTGTAACCATCTCTTTCCTCACGTCTTAAGAAAGCTGTTTCCATATTCACTAGGTGGGCAGTGCTCCCCGCCACACCACCTTCTTCTCTCTCATCACATGACCTCACTTACTTTACAGAAGATAAAGGCCCCCAGGCCGACTCCTTCAGCCCCAAGCTCCTGCTGCCACATGCTGTACTGACTTCCCTTCCCTCTCTCTGGACAAATCTCTCTCCTTCCTCCTACATAAAGTTAATCCCTACACTGAAACGCCATGGCCCATCTGCTCTTGCCTCCTAAGGACCCTGACTATCAAATGCTCTCTCAAAGTATCTTCAAGCTCCCTCCTCTTCTTTCTCTTCTAGATCTTTCTGCTCAGCTTATAAACGTGTTCAAGTAACCGCTGTTGTGTGTGTATCTTCTCTTTTTCCCTCAGTTTTTTCTACACTCAGACCTACTTCCCCTGTCTTTTAAGGTACACGTTAGAAGAGGATGTATTCCATATCAACCTCTCACCTCTCTCCTCCAAACACCACCACTGTTCCAGCTTCTGCCTCTACCTACAAGGTTCTACCCTGTTGACAAATCCGATGATTCTATACAACTCATCTTATTGGTTCTAAGTGTCTGAAACTGTTCCACCATGAAGACAAGAGGTCTAGATTCAGATCCTGGCTGCACCGTTTTCCATCTTATGAGCTTGGGCAAGTTACTAGCCTATCAATATCAGTTTCCTTGTCTATAAAGAGGGATGATGACAGAACCCACCCTCCTAAGACTGCAGTCTGGATTACATGAGTTAATATACGTGATGCACCTAGAACAGACTCTGGGACATGGTTAAGAACAATATGAATGTGTTCTGTTGTATCATTACTTGAGTACCATGATCATAAGTACTGAGACCCCAGCTTCCCTGGCTGCCAGGGTGGCTGATCTCCACCCCAAGGCAGCTCCTCCTCAACTGCCCTCTCAGACTCCCCCCATTCCACTCCACCTGAATGTTGTATTCCTCACATCCTGGCCTCCATCCCCTTCTCTTCTCACGCATATGTTTCCCTGGCTGCCTCATCTACTCCTGATGACGCCAACCTTCCTCCTGAATGTGCATCCCCACCCCAGAGGTCCCCAAGCCCAGATCCGTGTGTACACGCTGCTGGCCTCAGACAGCTCCACAAGCACCTCAAAGTCATGTCAAGAACTAAACTCAGCGTCTTCCCTCTAAAAAGACTTGCCTCCCCTCCTGCATATCATCACTATCCAGCCAGCTGTCTCACCAGAAACCCGGGTGTCATTCAGAACTCTTCTCTCCCTTCTCTCTGCAGTCACTAAGATCTTCTGATTCTACCCTCTCACTATTTCTCCAATCAGTCCTCTTCCCTCCATTCAATTCACTCTCGTCATCTCCAAGTTCCTAACTAGTTTTCCCCACCAAAGATGACCCTGTCCATCTGCTGTTGGCAGTCATCTTCCCAAAATAAAAACTGTATCACAACCATCAAGATTCGGTTCCAGCACCACCTCGTCTGGGAAGCCCTCCCAAACCTCCCCAACCTGAGCTAATTCTCTGTGCTCTTGGAGTTCGTCATCCTGTAATGCACAAAGCACATCTGGCAATGTCTGGAGACATGGACTGGGTAGAAGCTAGAGGTGCCAGCGAGCCCCCTAAATGTACCAACGAATCATCAGACCCCAAATGTCCACAGTCCCGAGGTCAAGAAACCCTGCGGCACTGTAGTCTGACTGCATGTCAATCACCCACAGTGGACTGTAGGTTCCTTCAGAAGAGTCTTTTTTAAAGCCCTATGCCTAATACAAGACCTTTCCCACAACTGATACCCAGTACATGAATATACACAAACCAAAAAAACATCTTTTTCCCTCTTTTACTTACTCTGTAGGAAAACTTAAGCTTCCGAAGCTCGGCCTCTAGCTTACTCTTGTACTGCTCACTTCCTTTCACGTAGCTCACACCAAGATTCTCAACTGCTTTGAGCACTAGAAAAAATTTTAAAAACATATAAATGCAAGATAATTTAAAAAAACTAAATCCAAGACAAATAAAATCTGTGGCTACCAATTCCATAATTACTTATTTACAGAAGATGACAATATTTAAGCTTTATTTTCTGCAAGTACATTATATAAGTTATATATGCTTATCAGAGAATCATCTCCACCATGTGCGGAAAATACCCACATCCCACAGCATAATCTCACACCAGGGATTCTCAACCAGAAGGGAGAGAGGGATGGGGGGAGATCACTGATGGACTGAGCACCACTCCTGAGGGATGCAGAAGTGTGTCTGCATGTGCAGCCCTCGTGTGTAGCCATCTGTGAGGCAGTCTGCTTCACTGACTCAGCACAGACTCATCAGAAGACAGCCCTTCCCTTCCTGATGAAACAGAGAAGGAGAAGACACAGCAGTGAAGAAGCAAACAAGCCACCGTGACTAGATGCTACACACTGTCCAAAGGTTCCTGAAGCCTCTGTCAACCCTTCCTCAGATGAATTCTTCTGCCATCGGTATGAAAAGAGATATTTTTTAATTCAAGAACGAAAAACTTCTAAAATGAATCCTGAACATAAACCCATGTCCCCCAGGTACCTCCATATTATGGTGTCCCGAACCAAACTCATTCTCTGCCCCTCAATCCCACTCCATTTCCTGCCACCCCCCCCTCCATCCGCAGAATTTCTATCCACCAGATCATCCACACTGGAACTTCAGCCACCCCCACCTGTTCCACCACTCCTCATACCTAAGAGTCACCAAACCCTGTCAATTACACCTCCTAGTATCCCTTCAATCTCTCCCTTCCTCTCACTGCCTTACCATCTCACCTCCTAAGTGCCAAACCCAAGGGATGCTTTTCAATCATCACCTTAATCTCAATGAGGCATATGACACTGCTAAGCTTCCTAGAACCCGTTCTCCCTTGCCTTCACCTTCATTCAACAAAAAGGTAATACAGATACTCTGTATTAACAAGTTCTCACCCTGCTCCTCTAAGAATGATTAACAGTATCTCACCTCTACTTCTGATCTTCCCACCAGGATATCGTGGAACATAAACTCTACAGATAGTGCTGTTTATTTGTTTCAGTTTACACCTAACTTATTTCTTTCTTCCACCAACACACAGAAGTAGGTCCCCAGTAAAATTGCTACATCCTTCTTACACCCCAGTATTACACCAGTAGCTTGGCACAAAATGCCCTTGCTTACCCATACTTCTCCACCTACCCTGAACATGTCACTGTTCCCTCCAATATGACACTCTCTCTCATGCCTCCAAGCCTTTGTACAGGCCATTATCCCAGCTTGCAAAAACCCTTCACTTCTTCTCTGTTGAGAAATTGCTACTCATCCTTCAAGATCCAGATCACATTTCAACTTCTCTTAAGAAGTTTTACTTAATCAGACTAGGACAATCACTCCCATCTCTATGTTTCAGTAGCCCTATTAGTTACCTCTACTAGAGCACTTAAAATACTAAACTACAATTATTATTTTGGACATCTGTCTCCATGTACTAGAATACAGCTTCAACGAAAATGCGAATTACATTATTCAGCTCTAAATCCCTACCACCTAGAATAAAGTGGCACTCAATACACAGGCACTGTACAAGGAAAAAATGAATGAATAGCAAAATCTCAACAGAAAACCCTCAGTAAATATTTGCTGAATGAAGGAAATAAATTATTCTAATTCATTACCACAAAGTATAAGTGAGGTTCTCAAGAATATATAAATTCTAATTCAAATCACTCACATTTAACTCTATCGATAGCCAAGTTTTCAAATTCTATCAAAGATATGTTTCCAGAAGGCGGCTGCAAGTAAAACTGAAGGCTATGTGGGTAGCAAGCATTCCTCTGGTCATCTGCCAACCTCAGTTTCCTCCGATTTCCTCCAAGAAACTGCATCTTGTTACCTTGGAAGGAAGCATATAAAATGGTTGAAATGATGGAAAATGGACTTTTTTTAAAATGCAAAAAAAAATAACTCCACATGTAAAGGGGAAAAAAATTGAGGTTGAAGAGCACGCACGAAGTGTTAACAGTAGTGGCCCTGAGTGACGTCTTCTGTATCTTCCAGACTTTCGACAATACACCTGTAACAATTGTGCAAAGGGGGTGGGGAGAGGTGTGCGCTGGAGGAGACGCAGGCAGTGGTCCTAGCCTCCTGCAACATCAAAGGCAGGTGATGCTGCCTGCGTGACTAGAGGTCTGTGTGCCTCCGCGCTTAGGTCTCTGCCGCCCCAAAAGTCAAGATAAGATTTCACACGAGCAGCAATCCTGAATTCGGAGGAGAGCGCGGGAGATTCCGGCTAGATAAGAAACTCCATGGGCAGGGTCCAGTTACTCGCTTCCTCCCTTACATCCCCGGGAAACAGACAACTGTCTTTCAGGTCCCGTCTGTCGGAGCTCCTCTCAGGAGCGTCCACAGGTGCCTAGTGACACCCCGCTCCCGCCCTCCCCGACCCCCACGCAGGGCGGTCTGTCAGCCCCAGCACCGGCGGCTCTGCCCGGACAAGCCACCAATTCTTGATACCCACCCTCTGCGCCCGTAGCCCCAAAGTGCTCTCCTCCTTCTCTGGACTCGGCAAGCCTCAACACCAGGATTACTGTCCGTCCCAAACCCGCGGGGACTTCTCCTACCTCCAGCCACACCAGACGTGAAAACACACAACAGCCGGCAAGCACTTTCCCCGGGTGGCGGGAGAGTTCACACAGGACCGGAAGCGGAAGTGGCTGGACCACCAAACCCGCCCCAGAGCTCCCGCCCACCTGCGCGGCGCCGCGCTTGCTCAGTGGGGCGTTCTGGGGACCAAGGGATTTGTGTCCACTTTGTAAGCTGCAGTTCCTGTGCATAGATCCGCCCTGTCTGGGGCGATGGGCAAAGAGCGGGCCCGGCACTGGTTCCCCGCTAGGGACTCTGGGTAATCTCTGAGGGCCCCGGCCTTCAGGGCTGCACGGCCCGCGTCTTACAGATGCGGAGGCTGACTCTAGGTCATCTACGTACAGTGCCTGGGCCATCTACATACAATGCCTAGTCGGGTTTTCTCCTAGACTGCAGGCCCTCCCCTGGGGAAAGTGCACCCCGTACACACACCTGGTGCAGGGCGCCCACAGAAGATCTGCAGTGAACTAGAACGCATGCATCATGCACACGTGCACCCAGAAATCGCTCGGCGTCTATAGTAGAGCAGGCCCAGAGGGGCATAGCGGCGAGTAAGTGCAGAGCGCTGGGGAGAAGGTGCCCTAGGGCTGCGGACCCGGTGCCACACCGGCTTCCAACTGCGGTCCGCAAGGTTTTCAGAGCTGTAAATAAACTTCGCCTTTGGCCTCCAGGAGGCGTGTCTCGCTTACAAAAGGGGCCGCGGGAGGCTCTAGTAAAGATGGGAGGTGAAGAGCCCTCTGAAATGCTCAAGGTTTTAGAGGTGCAAACTGCACTGAAATAACGTAAATCTTCAGAGCACTTACCCAGCACGGACCAAACTGTGGCTGGCACTGACCTTGTACCAGGACGTGTTCTAAGTGACTTACACATAAGTTCATTTTATTTCCATAACCATTTAAGGTAGGTTCTATTATTAACCCGCTTTACAGATAAGGAAACCGTGCAACAGAGAAGTTAAGTGACTTCAAAGATCGCATAGTAAATGGCAGAGCCAGGTTCAAAGTCTGGGAGACATGCCAAGCACCACAGTGCTAACCACCACACTGTACCAACTCCACTAATATATCAGGGCCTCCACTTAATTCCTTATTCAACACATAAGTAACATCCCCTGGCCGGAAAAAGACACCTGAAGCATAAGAACTGCCTGAAGAAACCTGGAGCACAGACCATAAGAACATTTATATGAATGTTTAGCTGATCTCTGGATAGGGAAGGAATTTAAATATAACAACTTACAAAGAAAAATACCTAAAGACTTGACTATACAAATATAAAATTATGCATCTAAAAAAAAAATCACAAAAATTTTTGCAGTCGTAACAATAGGGGGAAAGTTCACTATAAAAATAACATCAGGGACTTCCCTGGTGGTCCAGTGGTTAAGAATGAGCCTTCTAATGCAGGGGGTGCAGGTTCGATCCCTGGTGGGGGAACTAAGATCCCACATGCCGCAGGGTAATTAAGCTGGGTGGGCTCTAGAGCCCACGCTGCAACTATTGAGCCTGCATCACAATTAGAGAGAAGCCCGCCCGCCACCGCAACAAAGAGCCTGCACACCACAACGAAAGATCCCGCCTGCCGCAACTAAGACCCGATACAGCCAAATAAATAAAGAAATATTTTTAAAATTAAAATAAATAAATAAATAAATAAAAATAATTTCGGGCTTCCCTGGTGGCGCAGTGGTTGACAGTCTGCCTGCCGATGCAGGGGACACGGGTTCATGCCCTGGTCTGGGAAGATCCCACATGCCGCGGAGGGGCTGGGCCCGTGAGCCATGGCCGCTGAGCCTGCGCGTCCGGAGCCTGTGCTCCGCAAAGGGAGAGGCCACAACAGTGAGAGGCCCGCGCACCGCAAAAAATAATAATAATAATAATATCAAAAAGGCTAATACCATCAAGATGTAAAGAACTTATGTAAATTAATTGGGGAAAAATCATAAGATACAAATGGAAAAAGAATAGCAATAGATAATTCATAGACAAAACAACTAATGATAAAGTGTGAAAAAATGTTTATCATTGGCAGCCAAGAAAATTTCCCCTACAAAACTGGCAAAGATTTTACAATGAAAATATTCAATATCGGGCAAAGCACAAAACGATGCGCTCACATGGGAACTGATTGCTGTGCTACAATTGTGGAGTATACTGTGGTTATATGTATTATGAGCCCTAAAAGAATTCATACAGTTTGACCAAAGTATTTCACTTACATGAATCTGTCCAGAAATAGACACAAAAATTTGTGTCCAAGGAACGTCATTGCATCATTATAAGGATGAAAACCCAGGAAAATAAATAAATGATGGTATGTTCATATCATGAGACATTACACAGAGTTTTTAAATATATATGTTTTTGAACAATATCGACCTGGGAAAATGTTCAGGATGCTATGAAGTTAACAGAGCAGAATGCACAAAACCACATATGCCAGATGATCCCAATTTTGCAAGAACATAGCATTACAATTTTCTGCAGCATTTCTGACTACTACCATATAGGCTGCCCTCTGCAACTCCTCGTCTTACAATCCAGGCATGTGTTATCTGTTGCAATCAGAATATTATGTGCAAGACCGCCCCTCTGTGCTAGTCTTGTTTTTATTTCACTTTTCTTGGCTTCATCTTTGGCCTGGTCTTAAACTGGCCCTCTTTTAACTTAAATGTCAATGCCCCTTTTTCTGCAATAGATGATATTAAATACTTCTTTGGACAATTAAAAAAATTAGTCTATTGCAAACAGAAAATTCCTTACATAAGCGGGAACTAAGACACTGGGAATGGAACATTCGACGGTATTTTTAAAGTTCCATTTTAATTTTATATAAAGTTTATATTAATTTTAATTCAAGAAACATTTGAAAGCTTCCCACAGCATGGCCCCAGGATTCGATGACTTTCTTGCCTATGGCTGCCCCCAGCTTATAAACTGAACTACCAGCTCTTCCCCAAAGAAGGCCTTGCATTCCCTACCTGTGTCTCTTTGTGGTGATCTCCCCGCTTCAAGAGCCCTAACCTTCCCTCCTGTTGGAATCCTCCCCGTCCTTCAGCACTTCAGTTGTCAAATACTACCTTCCTCTGTCCTGCTGAGCCTTTGCTTATGCCGCATGGTTTAAATGTCCAGTACTTCCAAGTTGTATAGTTCCTTCTCCAGCTCTACCCCTCTACTATAGAAAGTCTTCATCTTTGGGGAACAGGAACCGCTGAATGATTTAATGAATGCACTTCTCAGAAAAATGCCTCTACACACCAACTT
Source organism: Kogia breviceps (assembly GCF_026419965.1). Taxonomy (NCBI): domain Eukaryota; kingdom Metazoa; phylum Chordata; class Mammalia; order Artiodactyla; family Physeteridae; genus Kogia; species Kogia breviceps. The sequence goes on from NC_081319.1 coordinate 64,075,430, forward strand.
TGTTCACTCTTTCAAAAGGTTTGTGAACACATGTGTGGCTGACTGTGTAGCACTACCAGGTTGCAATTGCAATCAGCTCTTTGGGGACAGGCCCCTTGTTTGGTCTTTGTGATCCCTAAAGTGCCTACCAGAGTATCTTCCAAATTAAAAGATGAGGTAATTAATGTCATTTTATGACATTTCAGAGAGAGCTGGAAAAATATGCTCACATTTCACATTACCAACAGCTTACTAAACATGTCATGTAAGAGCTGCCTTTTCACAGTGTTAAAGACGCTTTAAGCTTCAGAGTACAAAATAGGCTGTGTCTGTTCCAAGTGTTTTAGCATCTTTATTGTTTTCCCATGCCACGGTTTTTGTCACTATCTCACTGTGGACAGTGTTTTTGGCAAATGCAATACGAATCTACGTATCACAGGACCGATAATGCACAATAACGATACATTTCAGTTAGCCATACTTGGTAAATCACTGTGAGCTCTTCCTGTGTTTATTTCACCAACCATATGGATTGACCCAATGCTCAGCTCTGGCAACTGTGGTGATTATAAATTACAGACCCCACAACCTCACAATCAGGGAGAAGAAAACACATATAAACATATAACTTTTACTTCCACTAGACTATAACCATCCCCAAAACAGGGACTACTGTGTCATTCATCTTTGTAACCCTGGTGTCTGTGTCATTCATCTTTATAACCTTCCATGGGCCCTCAACAAATATTTATTATCTGAGATGATGTAAATATGAGAGATGTATGAAAAAAGTGATGTGTTCAGCTGGATATTCAACAGATGGTTTGAATCAAATGGGATTCCAACCTATAAAACTTCAAGTTCTCATCTGAAAACTTTGTACACATTCCTTCCAGAATGACTTGGCTCCCTAGTCTAGCCTGCAATAAAGCACAGAGTACCTTGTCTGATGGAATTTCCATGAATCATCACTGCTCAACTCATTGCCTGCCCTGGGCATTACCCAGCTGCTGATAGGCTGTCCCACAGAGCTTTCATCCTTAGGACTCCATCTCCAGGAGTTCTGTCCTGTCGTATATCACACTTACAGCTGAGATTTTAGTTGCCATACTTGGTAAATCAAAGCGAATGTTCATTCTTTCCCTGTGCAGGGTGTGTTGCCCTAAAAACCAAAGGCCTGGTAAGTTTCTTTACCCAGTGAGGATGCTATAAATTCTGGGTTCTTTAAGCTCCACTTGCCATGGAAAGCAGAGGAATAGGAGGCATTCCCAGCAGGACAGCTGACCCATAAAAGTTAATGCACACTTAGCCAGACGTAGGTTGTGAGGTCAGGGTCTGTAATTTATACGTATCTTGGTTGCCAGGGCTAAGCATTGTATCAATCCAGCCCTTTCCATCCTGGTCCCTCCACCCTCTCCATTTCACTGCCCAGCTCTGGGAAGAAACCTAAAACCTCTTTCTTTCTCCCTTTGTTTCAGATTGTTTTTATTAGCCTAGCATCAAGAAGCAAGAGAACTAAAGAAAAAACATATCTTAAAAGAAAGTACACAGAGGAAAGGTTACCCTTCCATATATCAACATTGCATGATTTGTTTCAGAAATACTAACAAAGCACCTGCTAAGTGCCAGGCAATGTTTTCTCTGCTGGGAATACAAGAGTGATGAAACAGCCAAAATCCCTGCCCTCATAAACCTTATATTCTAGTGGGAAAGAGAAATAATAAACAAGAGAATTGTACACATTGCTATGTTAAACAAGAAATTCTAAGCTGGAAAATAAAGCAGAGGAAGAGGATATTAAGTTTTAGGAGGAGGCATTGAAATTTTAGAAAGGGCAGCCAGGAAATGCTTGCTAAGAATGTGACCAGGAAGGAGAGACCAGAAGAAAATCAGGGAATTAGTCATGCGTATCTTTAAGAGAATAGCATTTCAGGCAGATGGAAGGCTTGTCATAACTCCATAGTATTTAAGACAATGTGATATTGGTATAGGGAGAGAAAAATCAACCACTGGAACAGAACAGAGAACCCAGAAATGGGCCAACACCTATGAAGAAACCTGGCATCTGACAGGTCCGCTGTACAAATCAATGGAGAAAAGATGGACAGTTCTATATGGTGCTGGAACAGTTGGCTATGGGGAGAAATTATACTTCCTACCTCCCTCTGTACACAAAAATCAATTCCAGATGATTTAATGACTTAACTGTGAATGACAAAACTAAGAATTTAGAACAAGTATATAGATAGTCTTGATGTAGCAAAGAATTTATTTTTTTTTCTTTTTTTTGGCCGAGCTGCTTGGCTTTTGGGAGGATCTTAGTCCCCCCACCAGGGATTGAACCTGGACCCTCAGCAGTGAGTCCTAACCACTGGACAGCCAGGGAATTCCCAGCAAAGAATCTCTTAAACAAGTCATTAAGAAAAAGCACCAGTAGTTAGGTAGATGGAGGGTGGTGGTCGTTGCACAACGATGCCACTGCATTGTACACTTTAAAACAGTAAATTTTGTGTTATGTATATCGTAACACAATTTCTTTTTAAAAAGCACAAGCACAAAAGAAAGATTGATAATATTAACTACACTAAAATTAAGAACTTAACTTTAAAAATACATAAACGTACATTTTTTAAAGCATCTGCAAGTTGGGAAAAGAAAGTTGTAAGAAACAATTAACATAAGAGTTAGTATCCAACTATAGAGAAAAGTAAAAACACAGTAGAAAAGAGGGGGAAAAAAACCTAAACAGATGTGAAACATCTGTTTATTTATTCACAGAAATGACCAATAAAAGTGTGAAAATACGTTCAACCACATTAGTAACTGAGGAAATGCAAATTAAAACCACAATGAGATAAATATTGTAAGCCCACCAGATCAACAAATATTTTTTAAGTCTGAAAACATTGTGTTGACAAGGAACTCATATACTGCCAGTACAAGTGTTAATTGATGAAACTACTTTGAAAACAATTTGACATCTTCTGGCAAATTTGACCCTTTGTCCCAGTATTGTAATTCTACTGTAAGTATATTCTCTGGAGAGATTTTTGTACATAGACATCAAAAAACACTGACGAGAATGTTCATAGCAACATCAGGATAAACACTGGTAAGTACCCATCATCAAGAAAATGGCAAATAAATTGTAGTCAGTTCACACAGTGGAATATAAAAAAAAAACAACAAAACTGAATGAAGTACAATTAAACACATCAACATTGGTGAATCTCAAAAAGATAATGTTAACTGAAAAAGCAAGTCATAGGAGAATCCATAGGTGCTGGTATCTTCCACGCCACCCCTCACCCTCCCTCCCGCTCTCTCTGCTCCTGGTTCGTGTGACTCGTCCTCTTGTGCCTTCTGCTTCCACACCTTCTGAAGGCAATTAAGAGCCCCAACAGGATGCAGGAAGGAGAGAGGGAAGTGAGACAACGTATCTGTTCTCCTAGCTGCCTTCCCGCAGGGCTGCCTGTGTCTCTCCTCCTGTCACTGAGCCCCTCAAGGTGACCGCCTTGAAAGGACTCCCTTCCTCCACCTTTCAGGTCTCCACACCATAACATGTTGACTTTGGTGAGACCTTACCTGATTGCACTATCGACCCTCATGGTTCCCTACCCCCACACCTTCACAAATGGTCTCTGCAAAAAATCATCTTTGAATCAGCCTATTTTGACTGTGCCATCTATCTCTTCTTGGAGCCTGATGGGTACATATCAGCATTCATGTGAAAGCTTTAAAAAGTGAAATAATATATTGTTCAGGGATCCATACTGCAGGTGGAAATTGTCAAAAACGCAAGAGAGAAATTAACACCAAATTCAAGATAGTAGTTGACTCTTGAGGGAGGGAGAGGATGCACCGTTGGGGGCACATGGGCCTTCAAAGGTTCTGGTATGGTTCTGGGGCTTATGCTCAATACTGGGCACACGAACATTCCTTTTATTTTTTTTAATTTTTTATTTAAAAAAAAATTTTTTTTTTTGCGGTATGCAGGCCTCTCACTGTTGTGGCCTCTCCCGTTGCGGAGCACAGGCTCCGGACGCGCAGGCTCAGCGGCCATGGCTCACGGGCCCAGCCGCTCCGCGGCATGTGGGATCTTCCCGGACCGGGGCACGAACCCGTGTCCCCTGCATCGGCAGGCGGACCCCCAACCACTGCACCACCAGGGAAGCCCCGAACATTCCTTTTAATATTCTTCTTCAAGCAGTACATATATGTAGAGTGGACATCTAAAAAGGAAAAGGGACAGCCCAAGAAATAGGAGAGCACAGTCAGTCATCCTCCTCGTGGGATCGCATTGGGAGTACAGTAGTTTTCACTCTTATTTCCTGCTCTCTCCACTCCACACCTCATCCCCACTTCCTATCCCTCCAAACCCGTAAGTTCTCTCCCTTCTCTCTTATTAGCCCCAAGACAGGACTGATGTGGCAGGAGGGACTGAGGTTCAGAGCAGCGACCGTTGAAGGCCTGGTGTGGGTTTCCTGCAGACAACCATTCACACCTGATGTCCCTTGTCTTCTGTCCAGGGTCCTGGCACCAGGTGCTCACCCTGGCAACACAGGTCCTCCTCCTGCCTACCTGTTTCTGAACTGCTCAGGTGCCCACATCCAGAGTCCTTTTCACTGAGAGTCACAAGCCTTGCCTAAATTCTCACCCCCACTTGCTAGTGTAATTCACCTCTTCCTGTAATGACCTGGGAGGGGGATTGCCTGAGCCCCCCAAGCAGCTCGTCCTGCCAGGAGCTTCTCAGCATCTGGACACAACTGCGGAGGGCAGGAGAGGTAGATTACTAGTCTGACCCTCTCACTTGGGGTAGCATCGTGTGGACCAGAGCACAGAATCCTGAATCTGGGCCTGGGATGGAAGGAAGAGAGATGGGATGGGAACTATATGGGGTCTAATCCAACACCTCTGCTTTGAGTTTATCTGTCTGGTAAGTGTGGCGGCTAGCGGGACATGGGCGTGAAATGAACTCACAATGAACATAGTATCCAGTAAAGCTGTTCACTCTCGGTGCTATTTATACAACCAGGAGACTAATAAAGAGCACAGGAAAAGATGTGACCTCGGTTTAGCCACATGGAAGTGTTTTCAATACTGGTATTTATAAGCTCCACTTACCAGTTATGGATAATTACTTATGGACCATAACTTCAGGCCTTTGATTACTCTGTGTCAGATTAATTTTTTGGCAGAATGTATTTTATCACAGTACTTATTATTCATGCCAGCTCAGAGCATCCAAAGACAAGAAATACTTATTTTAGGTCAGCACACAACCCAATTTGGAGCCTAACAATTTAGTATTATTTTTCTTCCCCTATTTAAATTTAAGCTGATTGGAATCCCTGTACTAGACCCATCTACTTAGAATCATCTTTTGGTATTAAAAGGCATGTAGTTGAAGGAAGTGGGGATAAGAAAAGAATCTAAATAATCAAGGAACTCACCTCAGACACAATTTTATCTTATGCTTTATAACTGATGTCATTTTCAATGTACTGTCTATTCAACCTGCTAAATGTGAACTTCTGAAGTGAATTGGTTATTTTACATGAATTCAACTAGGTCTTGGCAACATCCATTGTTCTTTGGGCCCAAGCTCTTCTGAACATATGAATTTTTAATATGAGACTGATGATTAGACCATGAGCTCCTCAAGGCCAAGCCGACCAGCTCCCGGCACACAGCAGAGATTCCAGAGTGTCTGCTGAACTGAATTGAACTCTTCTGCGTTTATTCCTGATTCCAGATGGGCTCTCATATGCCTTATGATGTAATCGTTCACAGGAGATGTGTTTTCACTCTAGACTTTGGCTTTCCCATTGAAATTCCTGAACAAAATATTTTCTCTCCATTGGCTGGTTTTTGGAAACTGAAGTAGTTGTAAATATGATCCTGCTGTGATGCCAAGATTTAATTCCAGCTTGACAGGCTGACTGATAATCATGTCCAAAAGTTAGCCTCCTCAGCTAGAAAATGATTTTAACATTTCAGAAAATGGAAATGTAAAAATAAAAATAAATCTGCCTTTATTCTGACTAATCTAGACCCTGGAGGAGAAATGCTCAGGGCTACCCTCAGTGAGGAAAGAGAAGGAGCCTACCTGACACACGTGTGATCACCTCATCTGCATTTTCTTCTCTTTGAGCAACAAAACAATCTGTCAGGCAAGGGCCCATGGGGTAAAAACTTCATCCATCTACAGGGAGAATGGTTATTTCTTATGAGGTTAATATTTCAGGGTCGGTGCCCCAGAAGCAGTGTGGTGTGTACTTGGGACCCAGAATTGTCTTCTCACCTACTGCTCTCTTTCCAGCCTCTCTACCCCACAAGGTGCCAGACAACAGCCCCAAATCAAAGGCTTCAGCCTCTTCCTCAGGGACACTCACCACCACTTCCTCCTCACCCAACCCCCCCCCCCCCCCCCGCACACACTCAGGCCATGCAGGCTATGCTCAGAACCAAGGTCAGTGTTTCCCAGAGTATATTTATGAAGGAATTAGGTTATTTTGTCCTTTTACCAGGGGAGTGATAGGAGCAGCTGTTTTCCTGGAAACTCAGTTTAATGACCTTCACCGTGGGAACTTTCTGTCTGCTATATAGACTTAATCTGATCTTTTTTATGTTATATTAACTCCAGACTTTTCCAATATATTTGTTTCCTAACATTCACAGTATGGGCATTTGTGGAACACATTATCGTTTTCACAGCAATTTCATTTACATGATCTAACCCAGGATTTCTCAAACCAATTGAATTTCTGGGATCCTTTCATTCAAATATAATTTCCTTTTTTTTCTTTCCATTTTCTTCTGACATTTTTTATGATAATTGTTAGGTGAGCTGATGTAGGTTGTGAAAGAATTCATAGAAATATTAGCAAGGGAAGAAAAGAAAGTTTGTGTTCACTTTCCAAGGGAGGAAAGGGGCCAGATGCAAGGGGCGTTGGCACTTGAGGGGTGGGGGTTTGAGTCTTTTATTGGGCTTCAAAGGGCAAGGTGCAGGAAAAGGGAGTGGGTTTATGTCTATTCTGGTCCACAGCAGTACCTGGGGCTGGGTGTGTCTCTATAGGATGTGCTTTTTGGAGAATAGACTTGCAGTCTTCAGTAATTTTCCAGTGCTTGGGTGTCTGAAAGAGACTTTATAGGGATCCTTGACAGGTGTTACTCCATTTTGAATCATGTTAGATGGGTTTACAATAAGCTTTAAATGACTTTTTTTAAAGCATATTCTGAGTCATCTGGAAGCCTGTGTTATTTCCAAATATGCCCTCAGTCCAGCCATTGCTTGTGACATCAATCCCGTTGGTGTCGTGTGATCATCTGAAATGACAGTTTGGCTTGCCATGTACAGTCAGCCCTCCATATCCATGGTTCTGCATCCTTGGATTCAACCAACTGAGGATGGAAAATATTTTGGGGGAAAATTTTCCAGAAAGTTCCAAAATGCAAAACTTGAATTTGTCACATGCTGGCAATTATTTACATAGCATTTACATTGTATTAGGTATTATAAGTAATCTAGAGATGATTTAAAGTATATGGGAGGATGTGCACAGGTTATATGCAAATATCACACCATTTTATACAAGGAACTTGAGCATGCTCGGACTTTGGTATCCACTGGGGATCCTGAAACCAGCCCTCCACGGATACAGAGGGATGACTGTATTGGTAATCATGTCCAGCTGCTCTTAGATTATTAGCAGGTTCTAAAGTCAAAATACCAGTCATCACCCTCCATCATCATTGTTCTTAATTTAGATTTTTATCAACAGTTATACAGACAAAACTAGCTTCTGTCTTGCAGTCATTATTTGCAATTGCAAGATATTCTCACAAAAAAGCCTTTAGTTTCTTAAGATATTCAACAAGTCGAGGTTTAGGTTTATATTGTGAAAACAAACCAGTGTAGAAAAGTCAAGTACTATTGAAAGCATAATAGAGGTGAACTTAAACATGAAGAGGATTCATTGGTGCCAAATAAGGTAAATGATACTTTAGTTCACTGAACAAAGGAAGATTTCACAGCATTTGGAATAGAGATTTGTGGTGAGACACTTGGGTTTTTACAGGGTTTATAATTCAAAAGACATTTAGTGATTCCAAAGAACACACACACCCCCTCCAGCCAATGCTCCATCAGTATTGCAAGTAGAAGTATTGCTCTGATTCGGCCTTTGTACGGATCAACTGCAGCAGTGTACATGCAATATATAGAAAAGTCAATCTACAGTGACATAGCAAACTTATGCTTACCAAAGGGGAAAAAGGGGTAGGGGAGGGATAAATTAGGAGTTTGGGATTAACATAATTACAAAATAGATAACCAACAAGGACCTACTGTATAGTGCAGGGAACTCAACTCAATATTTTGTAATAACCTATAAGGGAAAAGAATCTGAAAAAATATATACTTATATGTGTAACTGAATCACCTTGCTGTATACCTGAAAGTAACACAACATTGTAAATCAACTATACTTCAATTAAAAAAAAAAGAAAGAAAGAAAAAGAAAAGTCAATCTACAATGAAGGATGTTTAGTTGGTTGTACTTCTAAATTTTTCTCTCCTGCATTTTGCGGTGAACAATTAACTTGATCAGTCCTCCAATCAATTGTAGTGACTAAAAACAAACTCATTTTTTAAAAACAAATAAATAACCAACTATGGTAATGACAATGATTCAGATAATGATCCACTGTGTTCAAAATAAAAATCATCTAGTAAAAAAAGTGACAAAATCTTTCTATCATTAACCTTATCATATGCTTTTAAATTTTTGCAAAACCTCATCCAGCAAATTAAATTAATATTGTTCATTGGAATTCTATCAGCTTTACAATTTTCTTTGTGTCTAACATGTAAATGTATTTAGGTTTTTCGGGAGTATCTTAGCTATGCACATATAAAAACTATCATAACAAGAACAATGACATCAAAATGGTATACATCAACTCTGGGTATCCTCAAAAACTTTCTTCCTCTTAAGGGCTTCTTTACATTACTCAAGTTTGAGAAATCTAGCCTAATCATAAATAAGATCAACAGTAAACCTTTTGATTTATGCTACTTCGGATAACTTTCCCACAGTGATTTAAAACAATTTTCAACAAATTTAGAAATGTAAAATCAACTTAATTTAAAATTTAAAAAGTTTTAAAAGTCAGTTATTCCTTTCTGCTCCAGAGATTATTTTATTTGAATGAGGGATAATAGAATTTTATGACTGAGTTATTTCCAGAATGTATTGGCTTAGGGATAGACATACTAGGCCTTTGGAGTGTTTATTTTGTGGGAGATAAACAACATTGTTTAAAAGCACTCTTCCAAAAGGCTCAAGGTTGTTTAGAACATCCATTAACCTTAATGGATTTACAAAATATTAAAGAAGAGAAATGTGTTTTAGTAGTTGTGTCTTTGAGAGATAAAGATAATACCTTCATTGCTAAGAGATTTTATATCTTTATCTCTTAGCCATATATGAATAACCAAGCAACAATTTTCATATCTCTTATAGACACATAATTTTTAACATACTGCTTAAAATTCAACATCTCCCTTGAAATCAATGAAACTCTGAGAAAACATTCAAAAAGCAAAAATGTTTGCTAATGATTCAAGGATGTACTTAAATGGAATACTTAAAAATTCAGGAGTTAAACAGCTTGGAAAGAATATATATATATAAATAAATTCTACTTTTATATATATTAAAATGTAATCTGCTAAAAAAAAGAACTAAATACTAACTAAATTATTTAACAGATATTCATATTTAAAGGTTTTTTTCCCTAAAAAAATTTTTATATTGTCATCATAAAAGGCCCAGGTGAGGCAATGTTTCATATCTGGTGTCTCAAATTTGGAAGAGAAGTCAGTTCAAATTTGGAAGCAAGAATCTTGTGTCCCTCTGAGGGTGGAGGCTGAAGGTACTATCGTAGTGCTAGAAGGTTCTATCCCAGCCAGTAACTGGGAGTGTCTTCTGAAGTGTCTGTCTTGAGTGGTTGCCACGGAGAAGGTAAAGGAAAATAGAACCAGAATTGCGTCAGGATGCAGTATTAACTCAGCCTTGATTCAACACTCATAAAACAAATAATCCACAGGAGTCTTTTTAGGTAAACTCCTCCCTGATAGCACCCACCTGCAGGAGATCAGACTCTGGCTGGCAGGTTTCTACACTTCATTCTTTTTTTTTTTTTAAGATTTATTTATTTTATTTATTTATTTATTATTTTTTGGCCGCGTCAGGTCTTAGTTGCAGCACACAGAATCTTCATTGAGGCATGCGGGATCTTTCGTTGTGGCCGCGCAGGCTCTTCCTCGTGGTGTGAGGGCTTCTCTCTAGTTGTGGCATGTGGGTTTTCTCTTCTCTAGTTGTAGCGGGCAGGCTCCAGGCATGTGGGCTCTGTAGTTGTGGTGTGCGGGTTCCAGAGAGCATGGGCTCTGCAGCTTGCAGCACATGGGCTCTCTCGTTGAGGCAAGTGAGCTCAGTAGTTGTGGCACACAGGCTTAGTTGCCCCATGGCACGTGGGATCTTAGTTCCCTGACCAGGGATTGAACCCCCATCCCCTGCATTGTAAGGTGCATTTCTTACCACTGGACCACCAGGGAAGTTCCTCTACACTCCATTCTTTTTTTTTTTTTTTTTTAATTTACTTTTGGCTGCATTGGGTCTTCGCTGCTACGCATGGGCTTTCTCTAGTTGCGGCGAGCAGGATCTACTCTTTGTTGCGGTGTGCGGGCTTCTCTTTGTGGTGGCTTCTCTTGTTGTGGAGCATGGGCTCTAGACACGCGGGCTTCAGTAGTTGTGGTACGCAGGCTCAGTGGTTGTGGTTCACGGGCTCTAGAGCACAGGCACAGTAGTTGTGGCACACAGGCTTAGTTGCTCCGCGGCATGTGGGATCTTCATGGACCAGGGATCGAACCTGTGTCTCCTGCATTGGCAGGTGGATTCTTAACCACTGTGCCACCAGGGAAGCCCCTACACCTCATTCTTAATACTGATTTTTCAAATCATCAGGTATGATGTTTCCAGGGCTGTTTCTCCCATTCTTAGGACTACCATACGAGTCAATAATTTGAGCTCAGGACCAACATGAGTTTTAGCACTGGCAGCAGTCTTTAAAAGGAGAGGGTAATGAAACCCAGAAGAAAAGGGGTCTTACCCAGATCAGGTACCAAAACAATGGCTATCCTGTGCTTGGGGTAGACAGACATCGCTTCCGTCTCTTGCAATGAATATCTTTACGCACAAAAATAACTAAAACAGGGCTTCCCTGGTGGCGCAGTGGTTGAGAGTCTGCCTGCCGATGCAGGGGATACGGGTTCGTGCCCCGGTCTGGGAAGATCCCACATGCCGTGGAGCGGCTGGGCCCGTGAGCCATGGCCGCTGAGCCTGCGCGTCCGGAGCCTGTGCTCCGCAACGGGAGAGGCCACAACAGTGAGAGGCCCGCGTACCACAAAAAAAAAATAATAAAATTTAAAAAAATAACTAAAACAAAGAAACAAAAAAACACCTGAAACATCACGTGTTTGAAACCACCTACCTCCTTCTCCAAAATCAGCTAGTCTCACCAACACTAATAGTAGGATGGCAAAGATAACTGGCAACCCTCCCTATCCCATTTTGATAAGAGGGAAATCTTTTTAATGGAGGTACTTTAATACAGATCAGTACCTTGTACAAGTTGAGGCAGAGAGCAACCATTAAGGGTCCCTCCTTCTGCTGTTGCCTTTCCTGGGGTGAAGTTGGAGGCTGTCCAACTTTGCATCTCAGCTTGAGGATGAGGACTGTTGTTTCTAAAGGTAGGATCAGAACCCTGCCAGGAGGGAAAATAGCAAGACAAGTTTAAACCAAGATTTATCCAGAAAAACTAACGTCTCTATTTGAGAAATGTGCTCACTTATTGTCAACTCATCAAAAGACCAACAGCCTCCTTACTCTTACTGAAAGGAAGGTTGAACTCAAACAAGTAGATACATGTTACCCCACACACAGGGACTGGACCCCATCTACGGCCCAGTCCCCAAACCCAGCACATGGGGACACTCAGGCACGGAATTGTCAGGACGAGAACCCAAGCCTTCTGATTCCAATCCCAGTGCAAGGACTAGTGTGAAGGCAGAGTTGGCAGCTCCTAGTGACAGATGGGTTGAGGGAGATCAGAACAGGGAGGCAGGAAAGAGAGTGCGGAATCCAGATGATTCAGATGTGTTTGTTTGGTGTTGTCTTTCACTATTGCTATGCTTTATTATAAAATGCACTTTTTGAACATTATTTTTACATTTTCTGTATGTTGTCTTTAACTTCCAGAGCAATGTGTGAGTTTGGGCTTGACAATCATCTTACCCAAGTGAAAGTAACTTAATAAAATGACAATTTTTACTGTTTAAAAGGAGAAAATAGGGGACTTCTCTGGTGGCGCAGTGGTTAAGAATCTGCCTGCCAATGCAGGGGACACAGGTTGGAGCCCTGGTCCGGGAGGATCCCACATGCCTTGGAGCAACTAAGCCCGTGCGCCACAAGTACTGAGCCCATGTGCCACAACTACTGAAGCCTGCATGCTTAGAGCCCCTGCTCTACAACAAGAGAAGCCACCGCAATGAGAAGCCTGCGGACCCCAACAAAGAGTAACCCCCACTCACCACGACTAGACAAAGTCCACACACAGCAATGAAGACCCAATGTAGCCAAAAATAAAATAGAGTTTCCCTGGTGGCGCAGTGGTTGAGAGTCTGCCTGCCGATGCAGGGGTCACGGGTTCGTGCCCCGGTCCGGGAAGATCCCACATGCCGCGGAGCGGCTGAGCCCGTGAGCCATGGCCACTGAGCCTGTGCGTCCGGAGCCTGTGCTCCGCAATGGGAGAGGCCGCAACAGTGAGAGGCCCGAGTACCACAAAAAAAAATTAAATAAATGAAATAAATAAATTTATTTTAAAAAATAAAAAAGAAGAAAATGTTTCTCATAATTTGGAGGGAGAGGAGAATGAAGAGAAGTCCAGTGCTTCGCAGGAAGGCCCAGTTTTGTCACTGATAAAACTCTGCTCCCCAGTGTGATATCTCACCCCTCTTGCATCTGGTCCAGCCCTGCTTCCAGGGCCACCTCCTTCAGGCACCCAGCATACCCACAGCCACTCCACACTTCCACTCAGCTCTTCGGTCTTGTCATTCTGTCAGCACTGAGTGCCAGTCTGCAAACTGATATCTAGTTTAACTGATACTTCAATTTAAACTTTTCAGTTTGAAATAATTCAGGCTCATTAAAAAGTACAAAATAGCACCGAAAATTACCTATCGACCTTCATCAGCTGACCCCAAAGACATTTTCCCGCTGCTGTCTGCCTTTCCCATCTAGGATCCCACATTCCATTCCGTTGTCCTGCTTCCTCAGTCTTCTTTACACGGGACAGCTCCTGAGCCATTTCTTGTCCTTCATGTCCTTGGTACTTCTGAAGAGGACTAGCCAGTGATTCTGTTCCTCGCGCATGTTTCCTCATGATTGAATTCAAGTTGTACAATTTGGGCAGGATTATGTCCTTCCACAAAAGATGTTGTGCCCACTCCTCTATTCTATCCATCCGGATTTAGAGGTTACTTATCTGGGTGTTGGAGAGGATGGTTTTCTCCTAGATATGTTGAGGAACTAAATAATAGATGGCAGATTTGTGGGAAGAAAGTGATGCATTTGATTTTTTAATGAGGAGTCAAGGTGCCTGTGGACCCGTTCATGTGAGGATGACCACCAGGATTTTGGCAAAGAAGAGTTGCCAACCAGGTGGAAAGCCAGGAGAGAAACAGTCTTCTGCTATAGTGTCTGGAAATGTTGTATCTTCTTTTATCCCCTCCATGCACTTTCTCTTTATTTCCCTAAAATCAGTCAGTTCATTAAGAACAAAGCTAAAGATCGTAATTCTAACCACAGTATGCCATAAACCAAATATATAACTGGCCTTTCCTCATGTCAATTATTTCCTTTGGCACAAGAGAGATTTAGGGCTCACACTACGATATTGAATAAAGGTGACAAGAGTGGGTACCCTTGTCTTGATCTTAGATGAAATGCTTGCAGCTTTTCATCATTGAGTGTAATACTGGCTGTAGGTTTGTAATATACGGCCTTTATTATATTGAAGTATGTTCCCTCTCTACCCTCTTTTTTGAGAGTTTTCATCATGAGTGGATGTTGAATTTTGTAAACAGCTTTTATTCCATGTATTGAGGTGATCATATGATTTTTTTTATTTTTTATTTTTTAGAAATTTATTTATTTTGGGTTGTGTTGGGTCTTCATTGCTGCGTGCGGGCTTTCTCTAGTTGCGGCGAGCGGGGGCTACTTTTCGTTGCGGTATGCAGGCTTCTCATTGCAGTGGCTTCTCTTGTTGTGGAGCATGGGCTCTAGCCGCGTGGGCTTCAGTAGTTGTGGCACGCGGGCTCAGTAGTTGCAGCTCGCGGGCTCGAGAGCACAGGCTCAGTAGTTGTGGTGCACGGGCTTAGCTGCTCCGTGGCATGTGGGATCTTCCTGGACCGGGGCTCGAACCCGTGTCCCCTGCATTGGCAGGCAGATTCTTAACCACTGTGCCACCAGGAAAGTCCGATCATATGATTTTTATTATTCAGTGTGGTGTATCATGCTGGTTGAATTGCACATGTTGAACCATCCTTGCATCCCTAGACTAAATCTCACTTGATCATGGTGTATGATCCTTTTAATGTATTGTTGAATTCATTTGCTAATATTTTGTTGAGGATTTTTTGCATCTATGTTCATCAGTGAGATTGGCCTGTAATTTTGTTTTTCTGTGGTGTCTTTATCCAGTTTGGGTTCAAGGTAATGTCCTCCTAGAATGAGTTTGGAAGCATTCCCTCCTCTTCAATTTTTGGAATAGACTGAAAAATATATGTGTTAACTCTTTAAATGTTTCTAGAATTCACTCATGAAGCCGTCTAGTCCTGGACTTTTGTTTACTGGGTGTTTTTTGATTACTGATTCAATTTCATTACTGGCAATCAGTCTGTCATATTTTCTATTTCTTCCTGATTCAGTCTTAGGAGATGGTACTTTTCTAGGAATTTATCCGTTTCTTCTAGGTTGCCCATTTTATTGGCATATTATTGTCTGTAGTAGTCTCTTATGATCCTTTGTGTTTCTGTGGTGTCAGTTGTAACTTACTCTTCATTTCTGATTTTATTTGGGCCCTCTCTGTTTTTTTCTTGTTAAGTCTGGCTAAAGGTTTGTCAATTTTGTTTATCTTTTTAAAGAACCAGCTCATAGTTCATTGATCCATTTTGATATTTTTTAATCTGTATTTTATTTATTTCTACTCTGATCTTTATTATTTCTTTCCTTCTACTAACCTTGGGGTTTTTTTGTTCTTCGTTTTCTAGTTCCTTAAGGTGTAAAGATTTTTTTATTTGAAAATTTTCTTGTTTCAAGAAGTAGACTTGTATCACTATAAACTTTGCTCTTAGAACTGCTTTTGCTGTGCCGCATAGTTTTTGGATTGTTGAGTCTCCATTTTCATTTTTCTCCAGGTGTTTTTTGATTTCCACTTTGATTTTTTTCAGTGACCCATTGGTTGTTTAGTAGCATGTTTTTGCCAAATTGTCTTCTTGAAGTTAGACTATTTGTTTTAAATTACTAATTTGTTATATTTATAGAATATTTAACATTTATAATTTACTTGTACTCAATCTTTATTTTGTATTGTTTATGGTTAAAATTGGCTTCCATGTGGAAACGTGAGATTGGTTGGGTGAGAGGTAATGGAGGGGAGACTTTTTTTTACTCTATATTTTGACATTTTAACTAATAACAAAAATGTATACACGGATTACTTGGGTAATTAAAAACAAACAAAAACTATTAAAATCAGATATAGACAACATATTTAACTTTTAACAACACACATTTTAGCAGTTTGATTAATAGCTTTTGAGCTGTTCAGACTCCAAATGTATCTGCCAAGAGTTAACTCAAAGACTAAACTTGGCAATATTGCAGCGAAGTGCAACTGGTTTATCTCATCTGACATTCAAACATTTAAGGAAAATCCATTTACCCAAGGGGTTTATAATGTCCGTTAGCTGAAATAGTCTCCGAAATAGAACTTGTACTTTTGGCTTCAACTGTATTTATCTTCAGGCTTTTCTTCCTTTTAGGAAGTTTGCCCTGTGCCCCTTTTATCTTTGTGAAATAAACTACCACAATTCTGTTTAAGCAGAGTCATTCATGGGGAGGGTGACCATGTAATTTATTGTCCAGTAAGCACAATTTTGAGAGTGGGGGTGCTATAATAACCAGGCTGCGGAAACAGAACAACCTCATGCAGAGTGGTTTGAATAATCACCCTCCTTATAAGGCTTTTCAACTTCTGTGATTTTAGGAGTTAGCTTTTTTAATTTTTTCAGTATTTATTAAGAAACAACTAGGTGCTGTAGAAATCAGAAAGAACACATGATACACAAAATCAGCTTGCAAAGAGGTTACCAGGCACTTGAAGACAGGGCCAGTGGCAATAAAAGGCAATATGGGAAATTTCAAGAAAGCCAACTACAGCAAATAACCTGAATATTGCTTTCTTAGTGCCTTACAAATCTTTAATACATTTAATCTATTTTTCTTCATAATGCTCAAGTGAAATTAAATACTATTATCTTTGCTTTAGAGTTGAGATTTTAAAAAAGTCATAGGACTCTCCCAAAGACTCAAAACTAGTAAAACACTGAGGTTAAACCAAAACCTCTAACATGACCCCACATGAATTGTTAGTGTCTGCTTCCTGTACATATGATAGAATATAAGGAAAAGTACCTCATCGGTTACAGGGAGTATTCAATGTAAATTTAATATTCCAAACTATAGCTGGTATGGAAAAAGAGCAGAAAGACATATTAGGAGGCTGAGACTAGGGATGTTAAGGACATACACCAAAGTCAGGAGTAGAGGTCAGATGACAGGTGAGCAGGAAGGCGCGGACTTACACGTCCAGAGCCACAGATGACCAAGCCCTGGAGGAGAGGCAAAAGGGCACACCCAGGAGAGGCAACAACGTGGGCGAAGATGTGGTCCAATGTCAATCATTCAGTGTGAGCTGCACTCAGAGTACATTTGGGCCCATATCATAAAAGAGAAATCAGAGACCAAGATCTGTGTATGAAAAGAAATGTATAAAGGCAATTAAGTAAGGGTTGACACTGAGTTGGACTAGAACAGCAGTGCCAATGAAGGGGAGAAAGAATGCACAGCACACATTTAGTGATAATCAAATGAGCTGAGAGCTGGAAAAGAGACTTCAAATACATGTACCTGAGAGAAGGATGGCAGGTAGCAGAAATACGGAGTTCCCCGGGAAAGCCAGTTCAGAGTTTGGGTGAGGGAAGTGTACTCGTTTGCTTGGGCTGCCGTACCATAGAGTGTGTGGCTTAAATAAGAGAGATATTTCCACAAAGCTCTGCAGGCAAGAAGTCCAAAATCAAGGTGTCCCCTGCATTGGTTCTTCCAAGGCCTCTCTCCTTGGTTTGTAGATGGCTGTCTTCTCTCTGTGCTTGTCTGTGTCCTAATCCCCTCTTCTTACAGGGACACCCAGTCATAGTAGATTAAGGCCCACCCAGGTGACCTTATTCTACCTCATTCACCTCTTCAAGGACCCCATCTCCAAATATAGTCACATTCTAAGGCACTAGGGGTTTTCAACATTTGAATTTGGGGTGGGGGACACAATTCAGCCCATCACAGGAAGAGACTGAAAGAGGGGATTATCCCAATTTTAGTCTTTTATAATTTGCAGTTAAATTAGATTATTAAAGTAGAACCAGTTAAGAAGCAGTTGGAGATCCCAGAATTTATGTACTAAAATGTACGTATTAAAATGTATTCATTGAAGCTGTGAGACTCCACCACTTCTCCAAGGGAAAGGGTATAGAGATAATAAATTTAAATGAAAAAATTTTTTATTTAGCATGTAATAGCTAGGTACTGTTCTGAGCACTGTGCAATATGCAAAAATGGACAATAATAAAAAATACACACACATGCACACACACACACACACATACACACACACACACACACACAGCATAACATGAAAATGATCCTAAGAGAGAACAAATAAGTACTAAGAGTGTTTCTAAAAGGAAGAGCTCACACTGGATGGTGAAAGGTACAGACAGAGTCCAGGACTGGGGCTTGAGGATGGTTTATGTCCATCATGAATGATGACTTTTGCCAGTACTTGATGTTTTCCTTAGATGATCTGTGAGGACAGAGTGATTTACCCCAGGACTTTAGAACAGAGCAGAAATCATTTAGTATTGGCTTTGAGCAACGTGGGTAAATGTTGGATCAGACTCGGGGTCTAAGCTGGTCAAGATCATGCAGAAACTCTGTTTTATTACTTTTCTATAATAAAATATCAGGAGAAGCATGAGCAGATCACTTAATATCTTAGCGAGTGAGGATTTATCTAGAAGTCGTGCTGGCAGCTGCTCCCACCAGGCCAAGCTAAGGGTCCTGGAGTCCCATCTGCTCAGCAGCAACTCCCCGCCCAGCACTGCTTCCACCCAGAATCCCCTCCTCCAGGTCAATGCCTGGTGACTCCAGCAGTGCCCCGTCCAACTGCAGTTGTGTTTCAGGCTGGGAGTGTCCTTTGACTCACAGGACTATGGGTCAGTGTTCCAGGCTAGTAATCTGTCACTTTAGAAATCTCAGGGGAAATAGGAGGGAGATAAGTACATTTTGACAGAGATGAGAGTTAGAAAGTAAAAAGCCAACATTAGGGATAGCTGGTGAAGGACATACAGGAACTTTTGCATGGCTTTTGGAACGCTTCTGTAAACCTAAAATAATTTCACATTTTTATTTATTTATTTATTTAGGTCATGCCCCATGGCTTGAGGGATCTTAGTTCCCCCGCCAGGGATCCAACCCAGGCCTTCAGCAGGGAGATCACAGAGTCCTAACCACTGGACCACCAGGGAATTCTCATTTCACATTTTAAATTTTATTAATAAAAAAAATAGAAAGTAAGAAAATGTCCTGGAATTAGTATTAATGAAAAAAGAAAAATACAGTTTTATATATAAAATGATCACAAACATACATGTAAAAACTTCTATAGCAAATATACCAAAATAGTAGCAATGGTTATCTCTGTGTGGTGGGATTAGATTTGATTTTATATTTTCTCTTGACACCTTTCTAACCTCCACATTTTCTCCAATGAGATTTTAAAATTTTGTAACAGAAAGTACAAAGACTAAAGAAATAAGCCCCCTCTGAAAGTTCATCGCCTCACTCAGGATCCCGGCATCTCTGTGGAATACCGAGGAGGCTGTCAGATTTCTCAGCACAGCAGAGGTGGTACCGAGGCTCCGCCTCGCCCTTCAGCCTCCTCTTCCTCTTTCCTCTGGTCACTCACAGGCCCCAGCCACGCTTGTATGTGCAGGATATCTGCAAGTTGGAAAGCCCTTTCCCCACACCTCCCCCGGTCAAAGACCCCTCCCTCAGGACTTGGCTCAGGCCTTCCCTGACATGCACTCAACTCAAGCTTCACATGAAATGTCTTACCCACTTGTCTATGAGCTCCCTGAGGACAGGACTCAGTGTTACTTTCCATTTTGGAGCTTAGCACAGTGCTGGCAAAGAGGAGGGCCTCAAACGTTTTGTGAATGACATGAATTTCATTCACTGTATTCATTATTTCCCGTCTAGCTTATCCCACCCTGCTTTCCTCTAAGTCCCTATATGCAAAGAAGAACTTGCCTGGATCTAGTCTTATAGTTCTCCAAAAAGGAAATGACTGCATCTTGCCTGGCTGGGGTAGATAAATCCAGCAGTCATGAATTCCTGGACATTCTCCCAAGGACACTGCAGTTACTCATCCACAAAATGTTTCTGTGTTCAAAGTGCTGAGAGAAACTTCTCCAATAGTTCCCTAAGCTATTTCCCTGCAGCTTAAAAGCAAAGTATCCCATCTGAGAATTGCAAAGGAGTGAAGCAGAGATTAACTTTTCCTCTCAGACCTACAAAATGCAGTTTCCAGAAGTTTTTTAAAAAAGAGTGAGAGAGAGAAACCAGTAAAGGAAGCAGTAAGATTTTCCAGCTCTAATGGGTAGTTTCCCCCATACAAAAACCTTTACGAACTTAAGTCCTTCTTAAGACAGGACTTGGAAACAGGATTTTAAACCATTTTGGAAGCCAAATGTCTAGTACTGTGGCTTTGATGAGTTGGGCTTAGGTTTTCACAGACCACGACTTCACTCTCCTGCAGCAGAACAAACACTATAGGTGGTAACTACCTACTGTTTCTAAAGTGGTTTGGGTCCTGCCCCTTGGGCCTATCAAGGGGACCTGAACATACCTGGCAAGTAGTAAGCACAAAAAATCATCACTGAATGCATAAATACAGGGTTTTTTCTTATTTGCTTCATGTATCAAAACAATTGTCACTCAGGGAAGAAAAAATACTCTACAGAGTTCCAGAGCAATGTTGATGGAAAGGGTCTCTTTTCCATCATGGTTCACAATTAGGTCCCTTTTCCTTCCCCAACTGCTGATACCCTTTCCCACCTCCTTCATGGATCCTTTCCCAGCTGAAGCCACTCCCTCATCCACAGCTCCAAAAAAACAAGAGCAAACACACATCGTGTCCATATTTTATATTACAGTGTATCTCTCAGAATGTCATAGATATTTATGTGATTTTTGTTAATGAGACATTTTAGGGCATAGTTCTTGTCAAAATATTAAAGTTACAAGCTAGAATATAAAGACTTTATTTTATAAAATATCTTTCAATACAATAGCTTGCATTCAAAATAATAAAAATGTATTGAAAAACTGTCACTGTTTGCAGATGGCATGATACTATATATAGAAAATCCCAAAGATGCCACCTAAAAACTACTAGAGCTCATCAATGAATTCAGTAAAGTTGCAGAATATAAAATTAATATACAGACATCTGTTGCAATTTTATACACTAACAATGAACTGTCAGAAAGAGAAATCAAGGAAACAATCTCATTTACAATTCCATCCATAAGAATCAAATACCTGGGAATAAATCTAATTAAAGATGTAACAGGCCTGTACTCAGAAAACTATAAGACACTGATAAAAAGACATTGAAAATGACATAAATAACTGGAAAGATATACCATGCTAATGGATTGGGAGAATTAAAATTGTTAAAATGACCATACAAGCCAAGGCAATCTACAGATTCAATGCAATCCCTATCAAAATACCAATGACATTTTTCACAGAACTGGAACAACTAATTCTAAAATTTGTATGGAAACACAAAAGATCCCAAATAGCCAAAACAATCTTAAGAAAAAAGAACAAAACTGGATGCATCATGCTCCCTGATTTCCAGCTATACTACAAAGCTACAGTAATCAAAACAGTATGGTACTTGCACAAAAACAGACACATAGATCAATGGAACAGAATTGAGAGCCCAGAAGACCCCACACTTACATGGTCAATTAATCTAAAACAAAGGAGGCAAGAATATTACAATGGGGGGGAAGATAGCCTCTTCAATAAGTGGTGTTGGGAAAACTGGACAGGTACATGCAAAAGAATCAAACTGGACTACTTTCTCACACCATGTACAAAAAAACCCAAAAATAAACAAATGGGAAGCATTTGCAAAACAAAAGCATTTTCCCATTTGTTTATTTTTGCTGTTGTGTACCAGGAACTAACATAGTGTTGTAAGTCAATTATACTTCAAAACCAAACAGACAAACACACTCAGAGAAAAAGAGGTCAGATTTGTGGTTACCAGAGGTGGGGGGTGGGGAGAGGGGGAATTAGATGAAGGCAGCCAAAAGGTGCAAACTTCCAATTATAAGATAGCGAAGTACTAGGGATATAACGTACAACATGATCAATATAATTAACACTGCTGTATGTTATATGAAAGTTGTCAAGAGAGTAAACCCTGAAATCTCATTACAAGGAAAAATATATATATATTTTTCTATTTCATAAATGTTATATCTATATAAGATGATGGATGTTCACTAACCCCATTGTAATCATTTCATGATGTATGTAAGTCAAATAATTATGTGTACACCTTAAACTTATACAGTCCTGTATGTCAATTATATCTCAATAAAACTGGAAGAGAGAGAGAGAAATATCTTGAGGCAAGGAGTGAAGTTCTGGTGTTAGGAGAGCAGACATGAGGGTAAGGGAACAGGTTTTGGGTAACAGATTCTCCCAGTGCCCTGGTGCATACAGCTAACCTTACCTATATACTCCACAGGCAGAATCTTTATTTATTTTTTTATTTATTTATTTTTGTGTGTGTAGTACGCGGGCCTCTCACCATTGTGGCCTCTCCCATTGTGGGGCACAGGCTCCGGACGCGCAGGAGCAGCGGTCATGGCTCACGGGCCCAGCCGCTCCGCGGCATGTGGGATCTTCCCGGACCGGGGCACGAACCCGTGTTCCCTGCATCGGCAGGCGGATTCTCAACCACTGCGCCACCAGGGAAGCCCAGAGGCAGAATCTTTAATCCACACTAATGAACTGACTCAATTCCCATCATGATTCCACAAGATCATCAACTCTATTTCAAAGCAGAAGCTGACTCCCAACCCCCCCCCCCAATCTTTGAGTTCCCAGCGTACTTCGTGTATTCCTCCAGCACCCAGAACTTCAACGTGTAAGTACATACCTGGCTCTCCCCAGTGCACTGTGAGCTCCTTGAAGACAAAGACTCACCCCATCTCCCCAGTACCCAGCAATGTTTGCCATCTCTGAAGTGTTCAGTACATATTTGTAGCATGAATAAATCTCCTTCCTTTCCTGGGTGCCTAGCTGGAAAGTTCACAACAGGTTGGACACAGAATGAATTTGTCTGCAACACTTCGGCCCCATCAGGGTACATTCTTGGCTGTTTTGTCCACTGCTGTATCCTGAAACAGGGCGGACCACACAGAGTTAACAAATATATGTTGAATGAGTGAATCTACTCCATTTGAAAGACTGCCTTCTTACCCTTCCTATTTCATCTGATTTCCTAGCAGTCACACACTCTGACTGCAGACTCATCCTCTCAGTGGTCCCTCTTTCTGTGCTGAGTCAATGTGATGGTGACTTCTTGACTAACCCATAAACTTCCTGGAACTCACTGGCCTGCTAGTTCCTATTCCTGGTCCTTCCGAGTTGGTCTTCTTCATCCTCCTTTCCTCTCCTCTTCTCCCCTCTTAATGTCCTCTTCATCTTCCCTCATCCTCCTCTCCTCTTTCTTCTTCTCCCCTTTCTCCTTTTAATTATTTGAGACATGCAAAAAATCATAAACTATATCTTAATGATCCTATCTCCACCCACCACTCAGCTCACAAATCGCCATTTACAGTTATAATTGAAGCCCCTGTATGTATCTCCAAAATGCGTTTCCCTTCCTAAAAGTAGCTGTTATCCTTTATTTTTTTACTACATATGTATGTATATGTATATAATATTATTTCACAGTTATTAACTTATTGTATAAGTAATACTTGCTTGTTTTCATGGGAAACATGGCAGTCGAGTTCCTTCTTTGTCACTGCTGTATAATATAAGATTCCATTGTACAAATATATCACAGCTGATCAATTCACTTTGTTACTAATTGACATGTAGGTGGTTTTCAATTTTGCTATTAGGAACACTATTGCTATGCACATTTTTGTTACCCTTAGGTGGGAGCAAAGAAGGGGTTCCAGTTGGCCCCTGGGGAGAAAGTCCAGTTGGCTTTTTCATGAGGACTCAGAAAGAGCTGGCACCCTCCAACCATCTCAGACCCAGGAACTCAGAGGGAGCTGTGCTGGAGTGGCAGTGACAGTAAGGAGGAATGCATTCAAGCTGTCATGTTTCCAACCCTCTATACGAAACTTTGACTTTGTCATGGCACCAAGCTACCCTGCTATGAGATGCTTTTCTAGCAGCCTGGCAGTTCAAGTGTAGGACTGGAGAAAGCAAATATTTGGATTGGCCCAGGATTGGGTTTCAGAGAAAGCAATTATTTGAAGACTGTGCCTCAAGTAGTCTGAAACCATCCAGTAGTAATATAACAGAGAAGAACAAACCTGACTCCACATTGGATCTATTCCCTTAGCTCTAACCCTTGTGCTCTGTTACCTGTGCTTACTCATGCTGGCTCCCGCAGGCTTTGTAAAAGAATGTTGCCTATAGCCTGAAATATACAGGATAGCCTATTCTCAGGGCTCTAACCTTTAAAGGTCTAACACTTTTCATTCATATAGAGATAAAAAGTTGCAGAACAGATAATAACAGTTGTCTTGTTGGAAGCTTACAGGAACATGGTGACCAGACCTACATGGACAGCTGCAAGAACAAAGAATTATAACATATCCTCCGGGGTCTGGCTGGCACCAAGAAGTTTGCAACAACTAGCCATACCTCATCCCCTTTTAGTATAAAAGAAGCCTGAATTCTAACTCAGGTAAGATGCTTCTCTGGGACACTAGTCCACCATCTTTGTCTGCAGACTTTCCAAATAAAGTCACTATTCCTTGCCCCAACAACTCATCTCTCCATTTACTGGCCTGTCAAGCAGCAAGCAGTACGAACTCGGACTCAGTAATAGTAACACTGTCTACATTTAACTCTGGGCTTGTCTTCTTAGTTCTGCAACTGGAATTTCATTCTGCTTGCCTTTTTCTCTTTTTCCTCCAAATCATTGCATTTGACAGAATTACTGACCCACAACTTATCCATTTTGGAGATGACAATGAAAGACTATGTATAAACATGGAAAAATGACTCCTTAGCAGCGTTGGTAGCCAAAAGATATACTAATGTAAGTTAAAATCCTCTTAAATGCCCCAGAAGCTGGTGTATTAGAATTCTTCTTAAAGCTCAGTAGAAAAAAATATTGAATGAAATCCACTTTTCCACCCACAATGTTAACCTTGACTCTGAGGTAGCATTTTTTTCACCTTTTATGCATAGACATTTTAATGTCACATGGTATTTTAAAAGCCTTGATAGTCCTCTCAATAGATGAAGTCCTCACATGAGCTCAAAAGAATACATCCTGCCTTTGGTTCTAACATGTAACATCCTTAGACCCCACTAGATGGCACGGAATTCTCTGCAGTAATTGGAGCACCACCCAGCGGGCACTGAGGGAACAGTAATAAAGTAGTTTCTTTGGACCAAGGAGGAAGATGGCCCCCCCTCCCAACCGCTGGAGACAGAGTAACAGCTTACTTGATTCACAGAACCTTCCACCCACCCCAACACTTTTATAACCCTTGTTGGGCTCTTCTAAACCCATCTCGTTTAAACCGCAAAGCCAGAAACCAGAGCCATCATTCTTTTCAAGCCTAAACAGCAGAGAGTCCACTAACAGGATGGTGTTCCTGCCCCCACACGCCCACCTCCTACAGCTCAGCTGTCTCTGTTCACATCGGGCTTGTTTTGTGTGACTCTCACATCTTTCCTGAGACACAGTTCAATGTAATCTTTCCTTCTTCATTTTCTGTCTGGACTTCTCTTGTGTTTCCATTTCTAGCCTTTATTAATTTACAACCTTTTCTTGCTTGATTATTTGTAATCACCTCTGGTTCCCTAAACTGATTCAAACAGCATATTTCAGTCTAATTGAAAAGAGATGTTAATAATGGATGCTGTAAACAATTAACAAAACAGGTGTTGTTAGTATCAAATCAAAGATAATTCAAAAATCCTTAATATCCACTAAAATAAACGAGAGCTTAAATTCTTAACTTAAGACATAAACAATTCTTAAATTAAAGGGAGGAATTTTGAGGGCTTAGCATATGACAGCCATTTCACCAATTTATGGAATCGTTAATGGCAGAAAGCTTGGAAGTCATCTGGTTCTCTACCATGGTAGCAACCCCTCCTAATTTCCAGGTAGTCAACCAGTCTCTGCCTGAACACTTCTTGGGAGAGAGAACGAGTTTAGTCTCAAAGAAAGAAAAGGGAATGGGCTCCAACACAGACAAACTCAAGTCCTAATCTGTGCACTTGCTGTTACTAGCTTTGTGACCTTGGGTGAACAACAAAATCTCTGAAACATTTTTCTCATCTATAGTATAGTTGATTGGGGGTTGAGGGAAAAAGTAAAGATCCCAATCTCCATGATTGTTATAGAATCAAATGAGCTAACACACTGCCCTTCACAAGCAGTCCGTTTCACTTTGAGACGGCTCTGATAGGAATTTGTATTTGCCTCCCTGTGTTTTCCACCAGTTGACACTGTTTTTACCCTAATTTCTCTTTCCCAGACGGTTTTCCAAGTAGACAAAGACCATAAGCCTCCACCTCTGACCTCACACCTTATGACCCCCAACTTAACACAGATTTTCCCCTCTCCCAGTTAGGGCTCTACATCTCTCTCAGCCATTCTTTATATCAACGCAACGCAAACTTCTTCAAGTGGTAGGACTGGCGGGAAGAGATGAGATTTGCACAGCGCTGGGCTAGATGGACGAGACTGCTCAAAGCCCACAGGTTCATGTATTGCACTCTCTCAGAGGGACCCCAGTGGGGTTGGGTCCACCTGCCCACTGCAGTGACTGCTCACCAAGGTGCCCTTGATGGCATTCCTCTCCTGCCGGTCTCACTTCCCACTCCCTGATCACGTTAGCTGGGATTACCTCCCAAATAAGCTATTTGCACCCAAATTCTTATCACATCCTAGTAAATAATGAATACCAAAATAACTGGCAAAATGGTAATAAAAATAATATCAAAGTAAACCTTTGTGCAGTAAGCTCTTCTCCAAAGCATGTAACAACCACTAAGGTAAACAGTGTCTTGATTAATTAATGAAGGCAATTGCTTATATTCTACACTTCACTTTGCATGTGGAGGTACTGTATTCATTTTAAGGGCATTTCCTGACTTATATCGAGACATTATCTTTCATAGCTGAAGAACAAGTTTGCAAACGATTTAATGACTTCCAAGTTCCCATCTTTAACAGTAAAGGTACAAATAGTTAAGATTTATTGACCATTAACTCTATGTCAGGCCCCATGTTAAGTGCTTTGCATCACCCCGCTAACCATTGCAACAACCTTATATTATTTTAGAGGTGTTATTATACCCACTTCAAAGTTCTGAACTGGCAAATGGAGAGAAGCTTTGGCAGGATAAACTATTTTTACCCTACAAAACATTATTCTAATAAAGGCTACAATACACACCTGAAGTGAAGGGGAAGGTGGGGGCAGGTAACCTGATAATTCAACAGAGACAAATTATCCCTTTCCTCTGCAACTTAAGAACATTTTGGGGGTGACTTATCCACGTGGTTGGATCAAATCTTCACTGTATATTTTATATTTAGCTAACTTTGAACTTCATCTTTAACAAATGGTCACTGTGATCAGTCCCATAAGCAACTGTGGCTGCAAAAACTGTCAAGGTGATTATTTGATTAGGTACAACAGAAAATTCCGGTATTTTTAGAGCTGACATTATTGGAACTTTAATAAAATGAGTTGTTTATTCTTGACTTTGTACGACTTCTGGGTTTGTTTTCTAGATACAGAGATGGAATTTGCACCAGAATTCTAAATATAGAGAAATGTATGGCCAAGTTTTCATGTCAAGATGCTTAAACACTTGTCTGCCCACATGAAACTGCTGTTGTCTTCCATGAAGCCTTGGCTCCTTGGTTTATTTATATTGACTCACATTACAGCTGCTTGATATTTAAAATAAAACGGAAAATTTGCTGCATTCTACTCAAAACCATGCAAATGGCTGATTTTCCTTTTGTTTCTGGGTGTCTCATTTGTTCAATCTTCTTAGAATAGTAGTCCCGAGCCTGGAAATTACTTAGGTTTCTGGCTGTTCTTTTTCCTTTTTTTTTCTTATAATTTAAAAATCAAATGATCT
The DNA here is from genome assembly GCF_026419965.1 of Kogia breviceps. Classification (NCBI taxonomy): domain Eukaryota; kingdom Metazoa; phylum Chordata; class Mammalia; order Artiodactyla; family Physeteridae; genus Kogia; species Kogia breviceps. Next base: position 64,103,320 of record NC_081319.1, read on the forward strand.
GACTTCATCCTACTTTTGTAAAAGTGGGCAGAAAGCCTGTTCCCTGTTAATGATGAGTTGACCATATTCTGACAGTACTTTAAAAAGAGTTGGATGACATACTGGTAGGAGAAAGTCAATTGGAAAAAAAATAAGTGTACTCATATTTGGAAAATGAATCAGTGTCTAGGAACCAACTGCATTCAACACACAAGATTTGCTCCAAAGGAGCAAATTGAAAATGCGTCAAGAGAAGCTGCATAATAAATATATCTAGAGTTGTCAGGCAGGAAATTCTTTATAAAGAATTTATAAAGAGATGCTCAATTTCTGGAGCATCTCTAGACTAAACTGATAGATATTTTTTAAACTAAAATATATCACTAAATGCATTCAGAACTTTTCCCTAGAAATTTCAGGGTCTGCATGCCTAAATGTGTTCTGGTAAGTTGTTGAGTGTCTCTGCTAAAACAAAGTACATGAAAAGAAAAAAAAACAACACCTTTTTAGAGGAACAAAATTATAATGGCATATGCCAACATGCCAAATAAGCAACAGATGCATCACAGAGACTGTATAGTAAACAACTAACTTGAAAAAAGATATCCAAAATATCACAATTTTTCCTCCTTTTCCACCTAATAATTAAAGTCACATTATCCCTTCCCTCCCCAAAATAAAAAATGAGGAAAGAATAGACAAGGTTAACACACAAAATGACCTTGAAATGCTGCAAAATGGACTGTTTGCCTGGATGATTTAGGAAAGAGGCCAACTCAGGTCTTCACGGGAGATTAAGTTGCTTCCCATGGTCACCCAGTTCAAAGGCAGAGCCAAGGCTGTTAAGATTCTACTTGTTGTGACACACAATGACATTTGTGAGCATTTATAGCACTGTATAGCTTACAAATCGCTTTCACAGACATTAATCATGTGACCCTTATAACAATCCTGTCAAGCAGGTACATATGTATCACTATTACTGTTTCCATTTTACAGTAGAGACTAGAGTCCAAGTCTCCAGATAGCTCAGTTTTCTCTCCTCTAACCATTCCTCAAGCTCATCTCTTAACCTGTACATCCCTAAAAGATTTCAAGTGCTTTCACTTAGATTGCCTCTCACCACACTGATATCAGAGGAACTGTATCTGTTTACTGATTTATTCAATGTCAAGAACATGAGGCTGTTCCCGTCATTACATTCTATGAAATGATGGGTTGATTATTTAAGAAGATGATGAGCACTCCAGAACCAATGAAGAAGAAAAAAAAAATCAGTGTGATAAATCAGGGGACCAAAATAAACATTCATCACTCCCCTCATGACAACCAGTTACTAGGCCAGAAAACTAGCAAATGAAGCCCCCGGCTTGGGCGTCGTCAGAAATCCTCACTAAAGAGGCGCCAGGCACTGCCCCACCCAGCACTGCAGGAAACACCAAAATACATCTATAGCAACTGTAACTAAGGACATCATTAGGACATTGAAAATGCAAAAGAAGAAAAAAGAGTCATAAACTGGGGACAAACAAGATTGTTTCCTGGTAGCGTGAAGCCCACCTTTCACTCCCCAAAAACATAAATATTTAACCACCCGAGGCAGGCTGTAACCAGCTATTTCAGCTGGCCAAAGCCATCCTCCTGATTTATATTCCTTTTTTTTTTTTTTTTTTTTGGCTGAACCATGCAGCTTACAGGATCTCAGTTCCCCAACCAGGGATTAAACCCAGGCCACAGCAGTGAAAGTGCAGAATCCTAACCACTAGTCCACCAGAGAACTCCCTGACCTATGTGCTTTTAAGAAAAGAAATCAACCAAAGAGTTGAAAACACAAGGAACTCAGAAATGCATGTCCCAAGCATGTGGCAACAGGCTCTAGTCTGATGGATTGGTCATGAGTCAGGAGAGCCCCCCCAGTCACTTATTAACCATCAAAACTATTATAGTCAGGCAGGTATTGTCAGGGACAGAGAAGTGAATCAGAAAAAAGATTCTGTCTTCAGAGTGTTCAGTGTTGTAAGGAGAAATAAAAGATAAAGACTATAAAATAAGCTAGAATGTGACAGATATCAAAAGAGAAATATGATTATTGCTATTAGATTTTAGATTATCGGAGGGTCTTATGGGCTAAATTGTGTCCCCAAAAAAGGTATGTTAAAATATCCTAACCCTTAGTACGTCAGAATGCGACCTTATTTATAAATAGGGTCTTTGCAAATACAGTGAAGTTAAAATGAGGTCATCAGGGTGGCCCTAATCCGCTATGACTGGTGTCCTTATAGGAGAGGAGAATGCCATGGGAGATGGAGACGCAGGGAGAGGACCTTCGCTAGGCGGTAGAGACAGAGACTGGAGGGGTGCGGCTACAAGCCAAGGAGTGCCGAGGATTGAGAGAAGTAGCAGAAGCCAGGGAGAGGCAAGGATGCATCCGTCCCTGGGGCAGACCAGGGAGAAGACACGTTGATTTCAGACTTCTAGACTCCAGAACTGTGGGAATAAATTTCTGTTGTTTTAAGCCCCCCAGTTATTAGTACTTTGTAACGGCAGCCCTAGAAAACTAATACGGAGGAAGAGAACACTTTCTACTAAACAGATTCTTGTAAGAAGTACATCTAAATTGAACCTTGAAGAACTTGTAGCCTCTGGGTGGTAGGAAATGGAATTTCCTATTCATATGATCATAGCATCTACCATTTCTTGAGGACCCACCATGTGCCAAGTATTGTACCAGGAACCATTCGTATGTAACTGACGTGGACGTGTAGACCTCACCTCCCTAACTGACCCTCCACTCCACCCCACAATGGTTGATACACATAGAAGCTTCAGTTTGGTAAATGGGAGAGGAAGGAGGGTGGGGTTGGGGGAGGGCTTTGGAGGGAGGGGGTCGGAAATGGAACAGATGGCAAAGTATCTGTTCCCATCCTAGCCCTGGCCATGAGCCCCCTGTAGAAGAGAGGATGGAAGCAAGTTCCAGAACCTCTGTGAGCTGTTTTGTTGTGATGTGAAACCCGGTGAGGAAGCAGTCAGAGGCTCCGGAGGCTCTGCATTTGGGGCTGAGATAGCTTCGAGCTAGGGAAGTCATTGTCCTTTCCTCCCAAAGCGCTGGGCCACGAGGAGGCATCCAAGGACCAGGCTCTCTGGGAAAAGCGAGAGTCAGCATCCTGGGCGTGGGCTGTGTTCTCATGGTGGACAGTGACCCTGGAGACACTCCAGCCTTGGCAAAGCCGCGGCTGGTGGCCTTGCAAGCAGATGGTGGACGTATAGGAGCCGGGGCAGGAGGACAGAGGAGGACAGAGGCCCATGGCAACTGCGACAGAGGCAGGTCGGCAAGTGAGTGTCTTTGGGAACTTCTAGAACTAGCTGGAAATACTTTGAAGGGAGTGAACTGCCTGCAGCCAAGTATGATAGGAATTCGTGCCATAAAAATTAGAATATGAAGAGAACGTGAGATCTTGTTGGGAGATAGCAGGCTGATGAGGCTTGGAACACACTGCTTAGGACAGATTTTCCCACTGAATTCAACCAAAACCCCATCATTATCCCCACTTTACAGGCCAGAAAACTGAGGCTTAGGAGGTTAAATAACCTTCCCATCCTGTTACCCAGTCACTAAGTGACTGAATCAGAAATAAAACCGGGAATTCCCTGGTGGTGCAGTGGATAAGACTCTGTGCTCCCAATGCAGGGGGCCCAGGTTCAATCCCTGGTCAGGGAACTAGATCCCACATGCATGCCTCAACTAAGGAGCCCACGTGTGGCGACTAAGGCCAGGTGCCACTAAATAAATATTATAAATAAATAAATAAATGAAACGTTAAAACAAAAACAAAAAACCATGTCTGTCTGCCACTAAGGTCTGTGCTATTTGCTGCTATTCCACAGTTGCTGACCTAGGCAGGAGGAAAGCATGACACTTGCAAGGAGTTTGGAAAAGACTGCAGTAGGTCAGGACACCAGCCAGGGTCCTGGCAAGAAACAGAATGCAACCCAAGTTGTTTGAATGAAGAGATGAATAAAGATCCTACTGACACAGCTGTGGGCAGGATTAAGAGACCAACAGGGGATAGTCAGTCAGCCAGAGGCCTGCAGTAGATGGAAGCCATTACAGTCCTAGTGGGTCCTAGTGGGACGTGGAGCCACGGAGGAAAGGCCACCAGCCACATTCATAATCCTGGAAGGACATGGCCCCGCCAGAGATGCAGCAGCAAAGCAGGGAGAGTGGGGAAGGATAATCTGATCTCTCCTCTCACTCCCCATCTGCCCCTGCCACCTACCAGCTGTGCCCCCTGGAAACCCGCTGTCAGGGAGCCTGGGAGAGGCGGGCAGCGGCGGGGATGGGAGACTCACAGAGACGGAGGAGAAGGAAGACATTTCCATGGAGAGAAGGGACATTGAGGCCACATGCTGGGCTGGGCCATTCCCTGCCCTACTCTGCCCTGTCCTATGTCACAGAGGATCACTGCTCCCAGCTTCCTTTGCCCCCTGTTTTCTGCATCAGTTCAGCCAGAGGGAGGCCCTGATGGAGACTCTGGGGCAGGAGAGGAGAAGCCAGGGCATTTTCTCCTCTCTTGGTGCCTCGGGTGTTGTCTACAGCAGTAACTGCCTCTCCCATGGACCCAACTCTTGCTGCAAGACCTGCTGAGGTTCCAGCTTCTCCCTGGCCACCCCCAGGTCCTTTTGTCCCTTAAGCTCTAGGCAGTGGCAGCAGCGTCTTGCTCTGAATGACCTCAAGGATGCCTCTCTGTCCCACTTCCGGCCTCTCTGCTCTGTCATCTCCCGTGTAATGAATCCCTTATACTAAATTCTGTCTATTTAAAACATCAAGACTATTTGCTCGACCCTGAGTGACATAGGAAACTCACATCAGAAACCTCAACCTTCCCAGAAAGTGCGAGGGGGAAATGAATGTAAGCACAACTTGCATATCATGAAAGCACTGAGTAAATCACTATTGTGAGCCGGTCCTTCCCTCTCACTGGAGGTCACGCCAGTGAGACCTTCTTACCCCTGGGGGGTCGAAAACAGCCTTGTAAGAACTCTCCTATCAGAATTCTTGGTTTTCTTGCTGACTTGTCCTCCTGCTGCAGCTATCTTATCAACACCATCCCTGAAGCGAGCAAATTCTCTACTTTCTCTGTTCCTGCTTGTTTACCAGAGAAATAACTACTTGGCCAAAAATCTCTTCTCCTGGGATGTTTGTCTTCTCTGTTCACTATATCCATGCCCGCATTTCCAACAATCCTACACCCATGCCTTTCCCCAGGAACCTTTGAACCCACTAAGGTTCCTTCCTATCAGTTGATACAAAGGAAATCTACTAAGAATCAAAGCCCCCAAATTTATGACAACATGCTGTAATTTCATACATGGAATTATAAAAAAAACTGGAATGGGTTTTAAAAAATGAAATAAATGCTGATCTAGAAAACCTGACATAGAAAAATCAATACGTTATTAAAGTGATTATCCACAAAACAGTTCAGTGCCTCTTTCACTTTAGAATACCAAACTCCCACCATGCACTTGGAATTTGATTCAATTTAGAAAGTTTCTATTTGCCCACAACTCTTCAGGACCACCTGCCTTTGCAAACTGAGTTCCAGCTCCAATCACGGGTCCAAACACTTATTAGAACATTTCAGACAGAGGTTCATTGTTTCTCTAACACGTACTTTTTGTTCTAAGCTGGGATGCACTTTAGTTGTTGAATGCTGAAGTGTGGTTTGCAGGAAACCACATTCTTGGTGTGATTCTTTCCTACGCTCCATCCATGCCCTCTGCCACTGTCTTCGGAATTCCTCCCATGCCGAAGGCTAGATGTGCATGTGGTCATTATTATTTTTAAAAATTTATTTTTGGGCTGCATTGGGTCTTTGTTGCTGTGCGTGGGCTTTCTCTAGTTGCAGCAAGCGGGGGCTACTCTTTGTTGTGGTGCGCGGGCTTCTCATTGACGTGGCTTCTTTTGTTGCGGAGCACGGGCTCTAGGCTTGCAGGCTTCAGTAGTTGCAGCATACGGGCTCAGTAGTTACGGCACTCCAGCTCTAGGGCACGCGGGTTTCAGTAGTTGTGGCTCGCGGGTTCTAGAGTGCGGGCTCAGTAGTTGTGCACGGGCTTAGTTGCTGCGTGGCATGTGGGATCTTCCTGGACCAGGGTTCAAACCCATGTACCCTGCATTGGCAGGCAGATTCTTAACCACTGTGGCACCAGGGAAGTCCCACATGTGGTCATTATTGAGGAGTGCTCTTAGGAACAGCACTTACAGAGTGAGGAAGCAAGATCGGGCAGAAAGAAAAATGGAGCTAACTTAGATGCAACTGAGGCTTTGGCCAATCCCGTGGGAAGCTCTGGAGCCAGGGTGGCCCTTCAGATATGTTCTGAATTGAGGCAAGGGGTCGGGTCTTTATCTTCCCACATCTGACCGCTCAGCCCAGAGTGTGGGCTGCCATGAGGGGCACCCTTGGGCCAGGCCATGTGCTTCAGCCAAGGGCCATGCCTGGTAGGCAGTGGGGATGGGGGGCCAGAGTTGAGGATGGAAGTAAGAGGGTGGGAGTCGGGGTAGGGCTGTCTGGGGGCCATCATCAGCAAGCACTGTTCCCAGCTGCCAAAGGAATCAAAGCCTTGGTTCTGACCAGGGATCAGGAGGAACAGCACAGTGTCCACTCCACCCTAGAGAGGCAGAGGATCTGTCTTTGCTTCTTGACATCGGGCTCTGCCTGTGTGACTTGCCTTGCCCAGTGGAATGAGACAGAAGTGAGTGTGCAGTTCCAAGAGACCTTGCATATTTCCAATCTCCTTCTTATACACGTGCAGGCTGACCTGCTGGGCGCAGGCAGAAGGTGAGAGGCACTTAGAGCACAGCTACCAGACCAGACCAGCCACCAGGCCAAGCCCAGTGTAGACAAACCAACCCCCAGGGTGGCCCATAGTCACCATAGAAATAAGTGCTTGTTTGTATGACGTGGTTTGTTATGCGTTGATAGCAAGTCCCTAGGACAGGCTCTGGCTCAGCAGATCTGGTCCAGTGTCCAGTACTTGTGACAGTTAAATCTATGTGTCACCGTGACTGGCTGTGGGTGCCCAGATTCAACATGATTCCTGGGTGTGTCTGTGAGGGTGTTTCCAGGTGAGATTAACATTTGAATCAGTGGACCAACTTGTTCCCCTCAGTGTGAGTGGACAGCATCTACTTTTGAGGTCCTTAAATAGCACAAAAGGCAGAGGAAGGAGGAAGGAAGGAAGGAAAAATTCACCATTTTTTCCCCCACCTCACTACTTGAGCTGCACATCTCACCTTATCTTCTCCTGCCCTTGGACTGGGATTTACACCATCAGCTCCTCTGGCTTGTAGGTCATTGGACTTTGACTGAATCGCACCACTGGCTTTCCTGGCTCCAGCGTGCAGACAGCAGATACCACCTTCTTAGGGGACTTCTCAGTCTCCAAAATTCCTCATAATAAATTTCCACAAGGTGAGTCAGAAGCACTTGATCACTATGAGTTATGGTCCATATACACATGCTTTTATTTCTAGGTGCACAAATAATGCCCCTGGAAGATACTGTGGATGAAGGGGGGCAGCAGAGGATGGGCCAGTTCTCACTGCCCTCCAGCCCCCTAGGCTGCCCCTGTCCTGCCCTCCGCATGTGTAGGTTCTGGCCATGGAGGAGGAGCTGGAGTTGGGTGCAGCAGAGCCAATGGTAAACAGGAGAGTCTCCCTGTGGGTTCCTGGACCCTTGAGCCAAAGACAATATCAGATGGAAGAGGCAAGAAAGAACAGGGGCAGGTGTCTCTGGTCCTACACTGGTCTTACCCCATGGCTTCCGAGCTCTGGGGTTTTCTTCACTTTGCAGCACGTCATGTTTTGAGGCATTAAGAATGGTCTGTGGGGCCCTCCTTGTGCAGCCACTCCAAATGCTGCTATAGCTGGAGAGGTTTTGTGCCCTGAAATTCTACTGCCAGGTTTTGGCAGCGTGCTTTGCTTTTTTCCTCTTCCTTTTAAAGCTGACAAGGAGAAAAAGTGCAGAAATAATGTTGACCAAATAAAGAGATACTATGCTTTTTTTTAAAACCTCATTTGCGTCAGAAAAGCCATTCCCAAAAGAGCTATAACCAGATGAGACTATACATACCCTAAGTCTTACAAGAGAAAGTTCTAATTGCAGACTTCATATTTTATGGGCAGGGCGTCCAAAGGGAGTTGAGACTTTGAAATTGTTCACATCTCTAGCTCTGAAATCTTAACTAGGGCACACTATTCCTAATTATTAGGTTATTTCATTTTAAAAATGAGAGAAACTGAGAATCATCCCCCTTCACTTCCCAAATTGCTAAAACAGCTACTTGTTGTTTTTAATGGTGCTGCAAAAAAAAAAAAAAAAAAAAAAAAAAAAAAAAAAAAAACAAAGAAAAGAGAAAAGAAAACAGTGCATTCCTGAAACATTACAGAAGACAAGCAAGGGCAGCACACTGGAGAGAATCCTCGGGAAGGGCTTCTCAGACATTTATACCAACACCCTAGCAAAAGAGGAGAGGAGAATGGCCCCTGGGACGTGTGGAGTATAAATAAAAGTGAAAATTCCTCACATCAGTGAGAGCTCACCATGCCAGCCACTCTCCCCACATTTAACATGTGCTTGTCCTTTATTCTCAGGATAACCCCATGAGGCAGGTGACACTATTACTCTCATTTTATAGATGAGAAAATTGAGAAGCTGATACATAAAGAGGTTAAGCAAGTTCCCAAGGCCCACAGCTAGAAAGCGGTAGAGCTGAGATTCAAAGTCTTGCTCCAAAGCCTGTGGTTTCAACCATGAGTCGCCATGAATACTCTGTCACCAGCTTAAAAATGCACATGGAGGATAGGAGACAAAGAGGCAGGATAGAAGGACTTGAGCTCACCTCCTCTCATGAGCACACCAAAATCACAACTAATGGCTGAACAACCATCAATAAAAAAGACTGGAACCTACCCAAAAAGGTATTCTACATCCAAAGACAAAGAAGAAACCACAATGAGACAGTAAGAGGGGTACACTTGTGATATAATCAAAAATGCATATGGATACTTCATTCTAGTCCATGGTATTTACATGTTTGCTTTAAGCTAAAAATAATTCTTTCAAAGATTTTTATCTACATTTTCCAATGTCCCACTTCCCTTCTAAGTAAAATATGCCCCAAGAAGATACACCAAGCATTTGAGGCGGTGTGATCAGTTAGAGGAACACTGGCCCAGGGTAGGTAACTTGCCCCCCCAAAATAAAAATACCTTTATTGTATCAGTCATGATTAATGTGTCCAATTAAACAAATATATAAGAAAGATTAGTTTCTTCCCCAAAGTCAAAGCAACTAATTCTAAAGGGTTGTGAGTAAAATGGAATTGAACAAAATAGATTAACAGTAATTTAGCAGGAGAAAGGAGGCTAACACAAGTTAGAGGAGGCTCACCATGGATAAACTCAAAATAAACATAAGACTTGACATAAGGCAGAGCATCTTATGAGCAAGATATTTTTAGTTTGGACTGAGATATAAGGACATATGAAAGAGAGAGAGAGGAAGAATGTGTGTGTGCGTGCATGTGTGTGTGTGTGTGTGTGTGTGTGTGTGTGTGTGTGTAAGAAGGAGAGAGAAAATTTGGAGGAGCTCAAAGTCTGCTTTTGTTATAAAAGATATTGCAATTTAATGGGGGAAAACACAGAAGATTTAGAGCAAATTCAACCATGAATGAGAACATTGTACGTAATACTTAATGAGTGCAACTTATTTTATCAAATCTAAAACATCATCAGTTACAAGATTCATTCAAATTTCAAAGATCAAAAACGTTTTTTAAAAATCTCATCCTGGGCTTCCCTGGTGGCACAGTGGTTGAGAGCCCGCCTGCCGATGCAGGGGACGTGGGTTCGTGCCCCGGTCTGGGAAGATCCCACATAACGCGGAGTGGCTGGGCCCGTGAGCTATGGCCGCTGAGCCTGCGCGTCCGGAGCCTGTGCTCCGCAACGGGAGAGGCCACAACAGTGAGAGGCCCGCATACCGCAAAAAAAAAAATAAAAATAAAAATAAAAATAAATAAAAATCTCATCCTGGAATTAATGAAATACAATCGTTTATCTGAATCCCATTTGCAAAATGAAGATAATATATATTACAGCCTTGCAGGGTGATGGTGGAGGATAAATGAGGTAACATGTGTCTAACACATAGTAGGTCCTCAGGAAACATAAGGTGATTATTATTTCTACCCCTTTTTGCCAAAAGCAAGTTGATTTCCTTCTTCAGAATAATATTTTAATGTTTACTACAAAAGCTTAAGTTACAAAAGGGGGCATTCACCTTATCACAAATGAAAACAATATGCTGATGGATAAAGCAAGACAGTATTTATCTTCCTCCCCAGTTTGTTCAATGTTTATAGAACAAATATGTGTATGTGAGTATCTACACACACAAAGAGAGTGAGAAATTGCTTTTTAAAATTTATTCACTTGAGCACTGCACTGCATAACAGATAAAGAATGACATTAGAGGAGACACAATTCATTAATTCTCTTTTTAAAAGCGTTAGGTACTATCAGTGAAATGAATATAAATTACACCATTCTTATACTTAAAGAGCTTTAGAGACTAGTAGTGTCTTTCTTATATTTGTGTCTTGAAGCTTTTTCCAATCATCCTAATTAGACAGTCTTTCCCACCTTCACAAGTTTGTGGATTTCTGTATTATGCTTATTATTTTTAGGCGACACGGCATACAGTGGTTATTTATGTTTATATCTTATCACCTCTCCCAGCACATTGTAAAAATAGACATGACAGGCTGTGGCCATGACCCAGCACTGGTCACTGGAAAGAGCAGTGGAAAGGTAAGATTGCAAATAAATGGAGAGTGATTCTAACGACCAGCCATGGGTTCTAGGCCATACAGAGAAGGGCTAGAAGCCAAGGCACTGAAAGATGAATTAAATAAAGGGATCGAGGTGATCAAGCTTTCCTTGTGCTCAAGAGTAGGTGCAGCTTCAGTGAGATGTGAGAATTGGAAGGAATGGGATTGAGAACTACAGAGAAGAAAAGCGACATTTATATTGTCACATGGGAGAGAAGTTCAGAGTGATGATAAGGTTCCTGTTATGACTCTCCAAGTGGGTAATGGAAATAAGATTCAAGAGTTGAGGTGAAAATCTATTGAACTGAGGCAGTAAATACGTTCTAAAAGCTAGGATGCTAGAAGATCCATGGTTGTTGAAACACCCAGGACAAATTCAGAAGTTCAAGTAGCAGGGACAATAGTGAGCTTGATGCCATTAGATCTTCTGAGAGTGTGTGTATGTCCGTGGACCACAGCCACAGGTTGGAGAGTGCGTGGCATAGCTCAATGTAGCAAAGGAAGAGGAGCATTTTCACCAGGATGAAAGTGTAATGATTTCTTACAGTGGTTCTCAAAGTGTGGTTCCTGAGCCTCAGTATCAGCATCACCCAGAAACTTGTTAAAAACGCACGTTCTGGGCTTCCCTGGTGGCGCAGTGGTTGAGAGTCCGCCTGCCAATGCAGGGGACACGGGTTCGTGCCCCGGTCTGGGAGGATCCCACATGCCGCGGAGCGGCTGGGCCCGTGAGCCATGGCCACTGAGCCTGCGCGTCCGGAGCCTGTGCTCCGCAACGGGAGAGGCCACAGCAGTGAGAGACCCGCGTACTGCAAAAAAATGCAAAAACAAGAAACAAAAGAAACCCACGTTCTAGTCTCCACTCCAGATTGACAGAATCAGAAACTGAGGGTAGGGCTCAGAAATTGGTGTTTGGACAAGCCATTGTTTTTTTATTGTTGTTGTTTGTTTTTTAACATCTTTATTGGAGTATAATTGCTTTGCAATGGTGTGTTAGTTTCTGCTTTATAACAAAGTGAATCAGCTATACATTTACATATGTTCCCATATCTCTTCCCTCTTGCGTCTCCCTCCCTCCCACCCTCCCTATCCCACCCCTCTGGGTGGTCACAAAGCACTAACCTGATCTCCCAGTGCTATGTGGCTGCTTCCCACTAGCTATCTATTTTACGTTTGGTAGTGTATATATGTCCATGCCACTCTCTCACTTTGTCACACCTTACCCTTCCCGCTCCCCATATCCTCAAGTCCATGCTCTAGTAGGTCTGTGTCTTTATTCCCATCTTACCCCTAGGTTCTTCATGACCTTTTTTTTTTCCCCTTAGATTCCATATATATGTGTTAGCATATGGTATTTGTTTTTCTCTTTCTGACTTACTTCACTCTGTATGACAGACTCTAAGTCCATCCACCTCACTACAAATAACTCAATTTTGTTTCTTTTTATGGCTGAGTAATATTCCATTGTATATATGTGCCCCATCTTCTTTATCCATTCATCTGTTGATGGACACTTAGGTGGCTTCCATGTCCTGGCTATTGTAAATAGAGCTGCAAAGAATATTGTTGTACATGACTCTTTTTGAGTTATGGTTTTCTCAGGGTATATGCCCAGTAGTGGGATTGCTGGGTCATATGGTAGTTCTATTTGTAGTTGTTTAAGGAACCTCCATCCTGTTCTCCATAGTGGCTGTATCAATTTACATTCCCACCAGCAGTGCAAGAGTGTTCCCTTTTCTCCACACCCTCTCCAGCATTTATTGTTTCTTGATTTTTTATGATGGCCATTCTGACCGGTGTGAGATGATATCTCATTGTAGTTTTTTGGGTTTTTTTTTTTTTTTGCATTATGCGGGCCCCTCACTGCTGCGGCCTCTCCCGTTGCAGAGCACAGGCTCCAGACGCGCAGGCCCAGCGGCCATGACTCACGGGCCTAGCCGCTCCGCGGCATGTGGGATCCTCCCAGACCGGGGCACAAACCCGTGTCCCCTGCATCGGCAGGTGGGCTCCCAACCACTGCGCCACCAGGGAAGCCCCCTCATTATAGTTTTGATTTGCATTTCTCTAATGATTAATGATGTTGAGCATTCTTTCATGTGTTTGTTGGCAATCTATAGATCTTCTTTGGAGATGTCTTCTTTGGAGATGTCTTCTGCCCATTTTTGGATTGGGTTGTTTGTTTTTTTGTTATTGAGCTGCATGAGCTGCTTGTAAATTTTGGAGATTAATTCTGTGTCAGTTGCTTCACGTGCAAATATTTTCTCCCATTCTGAGGGTTGTCTTTTGGTCTTGTTTATGGTTTCCTTTGCTGTGCTAAAGCTTTTAAGTTTCATTAGGTCCCATTTGTTTATTTTTGTCTTTATTTACATTTCTCTAGGAGGTGGGTCAAAAAGGATCTTGCTGTGATTTATGTCATAGAGTGTTCTGCCTATGTTTTCCTCTAAGATTTTGATAGTTTCTGGCCTTACATTTAGGTCTTTAATCCATGTTGAACTTATTTTTTGTATGGTGTTAGGGAGTGTTCTAATCTCATGCTTTTACATGTACCTGTCCAGTTTTCCCAGCACCACTTATCGAAGAGGCTGTCTTTTCTCCACTGTATATTCTTGCCTCCTTTATCAAAGATAAGGTGACCAGATGTGCATGGGTTTATCTCTGGGCTTTCTATCCTGTTCCATTGTGGATAAGCCCTTGTGATAGCCGCTTGTCTCGAAGTGGCCATGGGGAGGACTGAAGGACGAGTCAGCACCACCCACTGACCATCACAGCCATCTCTCGAGTCACCTGTGAAGTTTAGATTCCAATGCAAGCCAAGAAATGGAGGAGGGAGCATCGTGGAGAAAGTCTGGGGGGAGAGAAGAGACAGTTACAGTGGAACAGGTTTCCAGAGACAGTCTGAATGTGGACCCACTCCTTCCTATCCTCAGCCCTTGCGTGAGCTCAGCCATCCACAATGGAAACTAGGGACAAACTGGACAAATAACTATAATGTCAATGCTTTATAGTGACCATAGCTATACTGTTAATAACTGTATATAATTAGTAACTATTAACCCAGATGCAATCAAAACCAGCAGGGGGTTAGGCTCCTGGTCCCCCAGTGCTGAAGGGTGTGGCATTGCTTTGTCAGATGCAACAGGTACAGTCACACGGACTAATGATTTCTCAGCTTAGCCTCAGTCCAGCAGCCTGTGGTACCTAAGAAGCACTCAAGTTCATGGAGTGAATCATATGCCAAGTCTTGTACTCATGGCCTCCTGCTCTGCTGTGATACAAACCCCTCCTGAACCACCACCGGGATCATTCCCCAAACGGAGCTAAATACACTTTGGGTTGCTTTGGCCCTAATTACACAGGTTCCTTCACTGCTGTTTATGTCATTTGAATGTTGTTTTCTTAGGAAATTGAGGAGGGGTCCTGAAACCCAGACCACGAGGCAGCACCTGCAGACTTCATTATAGTTGGACCCTCTCTCGTCCTGATGCACTGCAGCTTTGCTCTTGGCTCTCTGCACTTCTGAATCCCAGGAGTGTAAACACTGGGAAACCTCACCCTCATTATCTTGTCTGAAACTTCCAATGGCCCCCTGAATTTACTGATCTATTTCAAATAACTACTAACCCAATACATTTCTTTCCTTCAATAAAATAGATCTCCTTTCTAATCAATACAACCCCCAATGGACAAGGCAGGAAGGTAGGATTAGGCATCCATAGGGAGGAGTGTGGGGTCTGAGAAAGTACAGAGCCTCAGTGGGAACCTGCTTAAGGCGAGAGCTTGGCAACTTAGACAGACTCAGTTTCCAGAATGAGATAAGCCAGTTATTAGCTGTGTAATCCTGGAAATAACGATAGTGTTAAAGGTTAAGTGATAATGCATATAAAAGTGCAGAATTCCCAGTAGATGGGGAAACTCAATAAATGGTCACTTGAGTTTGCATTTCTTATAAATAAACAACACCATCCTGAAGGCCAATTAAAAAATGCACAATGCAGAATCAAGTGATAATCGAGTATTTACTGCTTTCTATAAACGTAAAAATATTCCTAAGGAGGGAGATACTATTAAGTCTTTTGAATAAGATTCAGGAAGAAATATAGTCCACACTATGTTGTGATGAATCCAAAGTGAGAAGAAGACATGTCTTCATCCTCAGTGGGGAAGACATGGAATTTTTTAAAACTTAATTTTTTAGAGGAGTTTTGGGTTTACAACAAAATTGAGAGGTATGGAAATTTCCCATATACTCTCTGCCCCCACATATGCATAGCCTCCCCCATTATCAACGAAACTCACCAGAAGGACATTTTTTTACTAAGGATGAACCTACATTGATACAACATAATTACCCACAGTTCATCGTTTACAGTTAACTCTTGGTGTTGTATATTCTACAAATTTGGACAAAAGTATAGTGGCATATATCCATCATTAAAATATCACACAGAGAATTTTCACTGTCCTAAAAATTCTCTATGCTCTGCCTATTACTCCCTCCCCACTTGTACCCTGGCAACTACTGATCTTTTAATCATCTTCATAGTTTTGCCTTTTCCAAAATTCCTTATAGTTGGAATCATACAATATACAACATTTACTAATTGCTTCTTTCACTTAGTAATGTGCATTTAAAGTTCCTCCATGTTTTTTCATGGCTTGATAGCTCATTTCTTTTTAGTGCTGAATAATATTTCTACTGTCTGGATGTATCACAGTTTATTTATCCATTCACCTACTGAAGGAAATCTTGGTTGCCTCCAAGTTTGCCAGTTATGAATAAAGCTTCTATAAACAACTATGTGCAGGTTTTTGTGTGGACAAAAGTTTTCAACTCCTTTGGGCAAATATCAAGGGTAAACACCAAGCAATAGCTGAATTGTATGGTAAGAGTAGGTTTAGTTTTGTAAGAAACTGCCAAATTGTCTTCCAAAGTGGCTGGACCAATTTGCATTCCCATCACCAATACACGAGAGTTATTGCTTTGCATCCTCACCAGCATTTGCTGTTGTCATGGCCAGCATTTTGGCCCTTCTAATAGGTATGTAGTGGTATCTCATTGTTGTTTTAATTTGCATTTCAGTGATGACATACAATGTGGAGGTTTTCATATTCCTATTTGTCATCTGTATATCTTCCTTGGTGAGGTGTCTGTTTAGGTCACTGGCCCATATTTTAATGGGTGGTTTGTTTTCTTAGTGTTGAGTTTTGAGTCCTTTTACATTTTGGATAACAATCTTTTATCAGATGTGTCTTTTGCAAATATTTTCTCCCAGTCTGTGGCTTACCTTCTAATTGTCTTGACATTCTTTTTCACAGAGCAGACATTTTTTTATTTTAATGAAGTGCAATTTCACAGTTTTTTCTTTCATGGATTGTGCCTTTGCTGTCGTATCTAAAAAAGCATCACCTTACCTAAGGTCATGTAGGTTTTCTCCTATGTTTTCTTCTAGGAGTTTGACAGTTTTGCATTTTACATTTATTTCTATGACTCATTTTGGGCTAATTTTTGTGAAGTTTGTAAAGCAACATATGGAATTTTAAAAACTAAAGATTAATGCTAAGTAACTGTACAAGCAAGGTTAAGGGTTGCTTGATTGGGTGGATTGAGTCATGTAGGAATTGAGACCCACAGACTAATTAGTAAGGAAAGGAGTTAATTAAGGACCTCTTCTTAGAGGAGGTGAAGTTTGAAGGAAATATTTAACTAGAATTTTGGGAAGGATGTTGATGAGCTGGTCTAAATAACCTAGATTGTGCAGGCTCTAGAAAGCAGACAATGTTTCCTCTGAAGAGAAAATAATGAAGCTGGTGGGAAAGCAGAAGCCTAGATGATTTTCTTCAACTCTATGAAGAGCTATTATACGAACTAAAAGTGGCTGCCTGAGGAACACCTAGTTTGATGGTATCTGCCCAGCTCCTTCCCCATTCTGTGTAAATAGTCCCAATCCACAAAAATGACCACTACACCCATGTGTGAAGGACTGAACCACCCGCCTCCACAGCCTCAGTTGATTGGACCAAAGAAAGCCTCTAATCCAAGCAAGGCATTCAGATGGTCTCTTCTGGAAATTTGGGATTGGTCCAGTAGAGGAGTCAAACACCTAGGGGTGACCGACGCACTGAGAGGAAGTGACCTGAGCCACAGAATGACTGCCTAGAGCAAAGCAGCCCCTGCCAACCTACACTGGACGTGACCCAGCAGAAAACAACCTGGGGCTTCCCTGGTGGCGCAGTGGTTGAGAATCCGCCTGCCGATGCAGGGAACACGGGTTCGAGCCCTGGTCTGGGAAGATCCCACATGCCGCGGAGCAACTAGACCCGTGAGCCACAACTACTGAGCCTGCGCGTCTGGAGCCTGTGCTCCGCAACAAGAGAGGCTGCGATAGGGAGAGGCCCGCGCACCGCGATGAAGAGTGGCCCCCACTTGCCGCAACTAGAGAAAGCCCTCGCGCAGAAACGAAGACCCAGCACAGCCAAAAATAATAAATAAATAAACATTTTAAAAAAGAAAACAGGGCTTCCCTGGTGGCGCAGTGGTTGAGAGTCCGCCTGCCGATGCAGGAGACACGGGTTCGTGCCCTGGTCCGGGAGGATCCCACATGCCGCGGAGCGACTGAGCCCGTGAGCCATGGCCGCTGGGCCTGCGCGTCCGGAGCCTGTGCTCCGCAACGGGAGAGGCCACAACAGTGAGAGGCCCGCATACCGCAAAAAAAAAAAAAAAAAAAAAAAGAAAACAACCTGTATTGTGTCAGGCCACCAAGACGTGGGGGCTGTTTGTAGCAGTGTTTCACTTATCTTGACTAATACAGTGAGTTAGACTATCTCACCCCTAAATAATTCCTTTGAACGCTTGGGCTTGTTAATGAAAGTAAGAGTTTTTAAAAAATCTAATCTATAGATGACCTGAAAGATGGATCAAAGGGAAAGAGAAATTGGAAGCAGAGAGATCAGTTACAAACCCAACACAGAAATTTAGAATCCACATAATAGGGCCTGAATTGGGGAATAGGGAAGAAAATAACATGTGGCTGAGAAGAAGATTACAAGAGATAAATCAAAATCAGTAATTGTATTAATCATGCCTGTGCATAGCCTGTATTTCTGATGCTTTGGCATCCGGGGTCATTCTGACCTTGGGGAGACTGGTCCTCCAAAGGGTAACCAATCCCTAGAGCTGGTGAAGCCTGGCCTGTCATCACGCCTTTCCTATGTAAACCGAGTTGTCCAGACCCCGCCCCACGTGGCCCTGGGTGGCCTCATGTGACCCTCCTCTTGTAACTGTGAGTAACAACCTATCTTTTCAATGGCAGTGGTCTCCCAACCTGTCGGCCTCACCATGCCTAAATAATAATAAAATTTCCATCCAAAAACACTAATTGGGTGTGATGGGTGAGAAAGAGTCAAGTGCTACCTGATCGTGCAGCCCTCTCCACCTGCACACTGTCGTTAGTGGCCTTTCAGCATCTTGATCACATGAGCTGTTTCCAGCCTCAGCCCTTTCTTCTGCTCAGAATTGTCTTGTTTTTAAATTTTTATCTTATATTGGAGCATAGTTCATTGACAATGTTGTGTTAGTTTCAGGTGTACAGCAAAGTGATTCAGTTATACATGTGTCTATTCTTCAAATTCTTTTCCCATATAGGTTATTACAGAATGTTGAATAGAGTTCTCTGTGCTCTACAGTAGGTCCTTGTTGATTATCTGCTGGGAATTTTCTTATCCTCTCTCTTCATGTGGCTATAACTCTCTCCTGACTGTCCTCAGGTCTCTGTTCAAATGTCACTTTCATGTGAGGCTTTCCGAGTCCCCTCAGTCCTCTTTATCGTCTTTTGTGCCTCCCTGAATTTTTTTCTTTCACAGTATTTACCACAAATCACTGTTTAATTTGTGATTACAAATATCTGTAGGCATTTATTTACTTACAGTCAGTCTGTCCCCCTGGACGGTTAATGTCATGAAGACAGCAGCCGTGTCTCTTTCATTTCAATCCTTTATACCCAATGCCCAACATCATACCTGACACTAGTAAATACCCAATAAATATTTGCTGAGCGAATGAACAAATTCTCAGATTTCTAATCTGAAATACTGGAGAAATGATACACACTGTCTGAGTCAGTATTCACATATTGAAAAAAATAGCAATATTTGTAGAATCAAATAATTAAAGCCTTAGGGAATAGGGAATAAAAATGAGTGAGTCAGGAAAGGTCAACAGTCTGACGCAGTGTCCAGTGCACCAGAGTGGTCAGTCAACAAATATCAGCTCCTTCCTTCATCTCTTAGGGCTCATGTCCCAAACCACCAGATGAACCACCTACCTCAGTGGGACTTGCACTGGAACAAGAAAGATGGGCTTTTCGATACTAGTTTTCCTAAATCCAGGAAGGCCAAAATCTAGTCCAGGTGGATGTAGTAACTTTAGGAGCTTCATGCCCATAACAGAGCAACACTCCACCTTGGCACTGACAAAGACTCCACTTAAAATCTCCCCAGGTCCAGGCTGTCAAGGTCAGTGTGCCAGCTTGCCTGTCTGCACAGCCTTTTGGCTCCGAGGCTTCAGCCAGCACTTTAACCTGGGTATCCCTTATCCCTCAATAGAGAACCTATGTCCCGTCTCAGGAAGGCTCAACTCACTCTGACCAGGCAGACTAGTGCTAGTCTTACTCCCAGTATCCAATTAGAAAAAGACTTCTTTCTTCCACAGCTGGCCTATTTTTCATAATAGGGAAAAATTGTTGAGCAAATTCATGGGGAAAATATGCTCTTTGCAGAAGCAAAGGAGGGGAAGAAAAGCTAGTTTAGATTTTCCTAGAATATTTCTCTCCTTATGAAACATTCACTGAAACAGGCATGTCACATTCGAGAAGAAAATGTTTTTGGAGGACAATTTTTTTAAATTTATGGCATCATATTCTAGCCTTTCAGATTCACATGTTTCATAATTGTCCTCTGACCATTGTTCAGAGGGAACTGAGTCTGTTTCCCCAGTATATTAACATGGCTTCAAAAAGTGGGGGAGAGGAGAGGCGGCCATCAGTTCTCCAGAAATAACATGCTGAGAAAATTGACACAGTGCCAGCCAATGAATATTGGTGTTTTGAAGTAATAACTTAAGGGTATTGAGGAGTATCATTACCCCCACTGTAAGGCACTTTTTAAAATATTGTATTCCCTCTCAAATGGCTGTTAAATGAAAGTTAAAGGGTTACAAGGCTGAATCTAATATTGTTAGCTAAGGACAATTAGGTAAGTTAATAAGTGTGATTTACCTCTCTCCATGGATAGCAAAATGAATTTGAAAATCGCTTTGTAACCCAAAGAGCTTGCCTCAAGTTCAGACTGCTCCCACCATCTGTTCTCAGTGTTAATTTGCCAAGTGCCTGGGTGCTGTGCTTTCCTGACCAGCTCTGCAGTCACACTTCAAAGCCAGGTGCAGATACATATGGTTATGCCCTGTGACATACACGATATATGATTTGGATATGCCACTCGATGTGATCCATATACTCCAAGATTTTGTGTACATTCCTTGATTTCCCACTTTGTCTCATTCTAACCATTGGCACCTGTAATAGATCCAATTCTTTTTTGGTTATATTCAAAATTCCCAAGCACAGATTGAATGACATGCTGACCTGGTGTCTTAATTTTTCCTTAATCTCACTATTCTCTAAGGACTTCAGAAATAATCTCATTCTCACTCACTAGCTATGGCTACAAATACATCCAAAGTGAGAGTTTATTTTTTAAAAGCTCAAATAGCAGCTTCCCCTGCTAGGGGATGTCCTTTGAGTCATACAGAAATTACTTGCCAGAGGTTTCTAGGCTATGTCAAAAGAAAACCCCAAGATTCTTCAAATCACTACTTGAAAATGTTAGGATCCTAAACTATATATCCTTTTTTTTTTTTTTTTTAATTTTTTTGTTTGTTTGCGTACGCGGGCCTCTCATTGTTGTGGCCTCTCCCGCTGCGGAGCGCACGCTCCAGATGCGCAGGCTCAGCGGCCATGGCTCACAGGCCTAGCCGCTCCACGGCATGTGGGATCCTCCTGGACCGGGGCACGAACCCGCATCCCCTGCATCGGTAGGCGGACTCTCAACCACTGCGCCACCAGGGAAGCCCTATATATCCTTTTTAATTGAAGTATAGTTGATTTACTATGTTGTGTTAATTCCTGCTGTACAGCAAAATGATCCAGTTATACATGTGTAGACATTCTTTTTCACATTGTTTTCCATTACGGTTCATCACAGAGTGTGGAATATAGTTCCCTGTGCTATAAGGTAAGACCTTGTTGTTTATCTATTCTATATATAATAACATCTGCTAACCCCAACCTCCCACTCCATCCCTCCCTCACCCCTTAGCAACCACAAGTCCATTCTCTATGTCTGTGAGTCTGTTTCTGTTTGGTAGATAAGTAAATTTGTGTCATATTTTAGATTCCACATCTAAACTACATTTTAAGACATAATTTTGATAGCCCCATGAAACACTTTCTCACACAAATCATGTAGAGATATTTCTGTTTCATCTGCAGCAGCTACAAATGTGAATTTATGCTATTTCAGCAGTTTTTGCTATTTCTCATTGGTTTCCTTGACATTTATCTGGTGCTCAAAATATACCAGAAATAATTTTGCCCTGAATAAGCCTCAATTATAACTTTGCTATTTATTTCACAACAATTTTTATCTTCCTTCAAAGCTTACTCATTGATGGGTAATTATTAAGCACTTTTCAAATTCCTAACACCATGTGTGGTATGAAACAGAGCCTTGAAATTTGACAAATCCTAAACTCATTACAATGTATTCAGGCCAGAGAAGTGATGAATTATCCTCCACCCTCAACCAAAGTCACTCCTGGATGTGATGGCAATGAAGGAGGGCTGGCCTGAAAGCCTAAGGTTACTTTTCCAGCACAGTGGGAAAGATATTGGATACCCTGTCCCCAGGCGATCAAGAGATCGTGTCCAGAGATGTCAGCTGGAGAGGAAGGAGCACATGAAGACAATAAGGGCAGAAGCAGAAACTAGCAGGTGAGGGAATCCACAGAAATGCTACCTTGTTATGTGTCTCCCTAGTGTCACTGAGCAGGACCCTTCCCAGAACAGACCCCCTCCCCCACAACCATGTCCTCTGCCTGCCTCTTATCTGCAGAAAAATGTTAGCCTCCTAGGCCTTCCCCGAATTCCAAAGAGGAACTTTAATCAGAGAAGTGAGAAAATGCAGAAAGAAAGGAAAACAGTCAAACGAGACAAAATAATAATAGTTTAGCCATTAAACAAACCCAAGGACCTTTAGTTCCTCCTCAAGGGCTGTAGAGAATATTCTGAGCCATGTCCTTTCAGCTGTTTTGCAGAGACTGAAACCCCCACCAGGTGGGAGAAGTTAACTGCATGCTGACCACAAGCACCAGAAGAATGTCTAGGAGCTGATCACACACCCCACAACCCCCCTCCTCACCCCATCTTTAAAAACCTTTCCCTGAAAGCCTTCAGGGAGTTCGGGCATTTGAGCACTAGCTGCCTGGACTCCTTGCTTGGCTCCTGCAATAAACACTGCGCTTTCCTTCACCACAACCTGGTTTCAGTGGATTGGCTTTACTGCATGCAGATGAGCAGACCCAAGTTTGGTTTGGTGACACTAGCCCTCCCTGCAGTGGTGAGCGACCCCTCCCTGCTCCAGCCTGGTGGTTGGGCAGGGGCTGCCTCTCTCCCTCTCTGCTCCCCATCCTCCTGGGCACAGCCATGATCTATGGAACAGGCTGAGTAAATGAGCACCACTGCATCAGGGTGAATTGCGCTCCTGGTCTCTGAGCTGGTGTAACACTGCCCTGCCTTCAGCTCTTGCTCCTGCTCTTTTGCCAAAACAAGTATCACATAGGTGGGCAGAGACTGGAGGGGGTAAGTTGTTGGTAGCATTGGGTCAGAAGAGGAATGAGCAGTTGCTTTTTCTTCATGGGTGAAGCATCTCTTCAGCTGTATCTCATGAACATCCTAAGCAACACAGGCACTAACGAAGGTAGAATGGCATTATCTCTAGTTTCACAGCCACTTTCTATAGGTCTCTGGGAGAAAGAAAATCATACAATTTCCTACTGTTTGTCACTTGAAGAGGGAAGAAGTTATACAGGAATAAAAAGAATTGATGCCTTTGAAATACAGGCCAAGAAAACTTGGGTTGAAATACATTTCTAGGCCCAAGACAGAGCCGCTTCTGCCAAAGGCAAGGTCAGCAAATCGAAACTTCAATAATTTTCCCGCATCCCTGCAAATGCACCATGTGACCAGAAACACAGTGCATCCGGTCAGCCAATCCCCAAAGGCCAAGCCAACCTGGGCCTTCCCACCCCAGACAACCAGATATTTTCTAGTCATCTCTTCCTTGTTCTCTATTCTTTATCCCGTAAAAGCTTCCAGCCTTCACCCCCACCCACCCATTTTGCAGTTCTTTGAATGGAGACTATTCTCTTCATGAAGTATTAAAGTTTGTATCACCTAAATTGTCTACTTTGATCATTTTTTAACACTTGTCATACCTTTTCATGCATAAGTGGCCTATTGAACAAACAACGCAGGTTTCTGCAACACAGTTTAACCTTTAAATGTGTTACTGGAAAAAAATCTTAGAATAAAAGAAAAGGAGAAAATAAAAATTTATGAGAAATTTTTAAATTTTAGAGTTCAGTTATATCATATAAGGATAAATAGCCATAGATGTGATACAGTAAGTGAGCAACCGCTGACATAATAGGACTCCTTTGATACAAAACCAGAACTAGATTTGTATGTTTTCTGTGATTACCTTGACACTCTAAATAATCACCTAGTCTTTTTCAATAATTTGAAAATTGTAATTATGGATTAAAAATTCAGTGCTCTGTTCCATCACATTCTCTAAACAGGAATATTCATGTCCTACCGTTTATCAAGCACTGCAGGTGCCTCCTCTTTCCCCACCCCCAACCCCTCCATACACATGCAGGGGCACGGGACCTGATCGTTATGTTCTTGCTGAGTAATTGATTGATCCCTCGGAGCTCTGAGATCCCAGCACTTGTGCTAAACCAGGAACCTAGACTGGCCAATCTCTCAGAGCTAGAGAAGGAAAATCTAGGTAAAAACCTGCAAAACTGAAACCAGGGAGAGCAGGACTAAGAGGGTGGAAAACGGAGCTTTATTGCAGCTTCTTGAGATTACTTAGTTAATTGGCTACCACACCCCAGGCAAAGTCAGTCCCATGAGTTATCGGGCACACTTCCAGAGAGGACAGCTAGAATAATCTATAGAGCATAACAGGAGGTCGGCCGGCTGGGCTTCATGGCTGTGGGACCTGGCCTACGCTCTCAGAAGGACTCACACTGTCTTGAAATTATTAATAATTTATTTTTGAACTCATGCTTTGTAAACGAGGTGTGAGGTATGGAATCTAAAATATGACACAAATGAACTTATCTACAAAACAGAAATAGACTCAGACATAGAGAACAGACTGGTGGTTGCCAAGGGGTAGGGGTGTGGAACAGGGAAGGACTGGGAGTTTGGGGTTAGCAGATGTAAACTATTACATATAGAATGGATAAACAACAAGGTCCTACTGTATAGCACAGGGAACTATATTCAATGTCCTGTGATAAACCATAATAGAAGAGAATATGAAAAATAATATATATGTATAACTGAATCACTTGCTGTACAGCAAAAACTAGCACATTTTTTTATTATTTTTTAAAATAAATTTTATTTTATTTTATTTATTAATTATTTTTGACTGCATTGGGTCTTCATTGCTGCACATGGGCTTTCTCTAGTTGTGGTGAGCGTGGGGCTACTCTTCGTTGCGGTGCACAGTCTTCTCATTGCAGTGGCTTCTCTTGTTGCAGAGCATGGGCTCTAGGAGTGTGGGCTTCAGTAGTTGTGGCTCACAGGCTCTAGAGTGCAGGCTCAGTAGCTGTGGCACACTGGCTTAATTGCTCCACAGCATGTGGGATCTTCCCGGACCAGGGATCAAACCCGTGTACCCTACATTGGCAGGCAGATTCTTAACCACTGCACCACCAGGGAAGTCCCTAACACACATTTTAAAACAACTATACTTCAATTTAAAAAAATGTTTTTAATGCCATTGTATAAATTCTCATTGAAAATTAAATTCCCACTCAGGCTTACACAAAATGTATTTGTATGAATACAAATACATTTTTCTTTCTAGAAAAATTTTTCCATGAGAAGGATGAGATTTATATGTGTTGAAATTTGTATTTCAACATAATTCATCAGAAATGTATCCCAACATTGTCACAGCTTATAAAATACTCTTAAGAGCTCCAGTAACTGTTGTATCAGCAGATCTCAAAAATTTTTTTTTTTTTTTTTTTTTGTGGTACGCGGGCCTCTCACTGTTGTGGCCTCTCCCGTTGCGGAGCACAGGCTCCGGACGCGCAGCCTCAGCGGCCATGGCTCACGGGCCCAGCCGCTCCGCGGCATGTGGGATCTTCCCGGACCGGGGCACGAACCCGTGACCCCTGCATCAGCAGGCGGACTCTCAACCACTGTGCCACCAGGGAAGCCCTCAAAAATTTTAATTACAACAAAATCATGTGTGATCTTGCATTTGCCAAGTGTAACTTTCAGTTATACCAGTTGAAAATGAAGTTGCTAAAAGTGTAAATTTTGATGACCTAGTAAATTAATTTGCAGAAATCCAAGCCAGAAGTCTTATAATCATTCAAGATATTATTCTATCAAGTGTTATTATTTATTGTATTAAAAATTATGACATCAAAAACATTATTTTTCAGTTTGTAAGTTATGTTGTTACTCAGGTATCACTATTTTGCCGCTTATCTTTAGTAATAAGAGCATTTTTAAAGGAAAAAGCATTATATTTTAGTTCCTTTAGTGGCACTTTTCCTCTGCTTTCTGACAAGGGACTCCACAGTCTTATTTTGCACTCGGCCCTGCTGATTGTGTAGCCAGCCTGGAGGTAGCATTAAACCAAA